>NC_140220.1:30402921-30938282 GCF_951802725.1 Rutilus rutilus | reverse complement strand
TGTATGTGCTATGCATTACAAGGTGTGAGTGGATGTGTGTGCAAACACACATAAATTACAGAAAGAAATTATCACCGAGCATCATCACCCATGTGTATGTTTAAATAGGGAATAAAGCACTATTAAGTTAGCATTTTTGGGTAAATGGAGAAAATGTAATGCCAATAAATATGTGTTGACAACCGTAAAACTTTGCATAATACCCTCCTGTGACCCCAGGAATAGGACTTTTGTCCACTGTAGTGGACATTATATTTTACTGAATATTTAAAACACAATTTTAAGTCTGGATTGTCCTGTAAACAGCACATTCAGGGCTTTTCAGAGATATATCAAATGTTTGATCAAATGATCAAATGAAAACAACTTCTGCTTGGTCTTTAAAAATGACAAATTAATTTAGAGATTCAAATTTATCGCACTTATGGAAATATGATAATATTTTTTAATTATCATTTGACTCATTGTTCAAATTGTTTGTCATAAGTCAACATCTCAGGACAATGTTATGGGGTTTCTAATCAAAATATGACTTTGTTGCATAACAGGGAATTGGTTTCATACATGTCCACTGTAGTGGAAACCAGGACTTAAATCATGTTTATCAGGCATTTTGGGCGACAAAACAAGCGAATTGGAAAATAAATTATATACAAATATTCCTATGAAATATTAGATATTATTATGAAAATGTTGCCAATGATTACTCTCATTATTACACTTCTTCTTTCGTCACATGTTGCCCCAAGAACACATATGCAAATTAGATACAGTGTAGATACTGAATGGGACTACCTATTTACAGCCATTTTACATATTGCATAAAGTAAAATGGTATATCAATTTATTCAGTTATATCTTTCATAACATAGTTGAGAATCATCTTTATACAAAGTTTGGTAAAAAAAATAATGAAACCTAAAATTCGATTGGTGAATGAAAAATATATAATTGGTTTGCCTATACATGCCATTTTATGTCTTTTTTCTTCTTCTTCTTCTTTTTTTAAAGTCCTGGTGTCCACGACAGTGGACACAGCATAACATATGAATAAAAAATAATCTTTCAAAAAAAAAAAAAAAAAAATCCTCCATTTGTTTATTATGCTCTAAACAATCATGACATAGAAAAAAATACTAAATAAAAAAAAGCATTCATAAAATGATTAATAATCTAGAAATGAACAAATGAAAATATTTTTTATTAGAAAAAAAAAGAAAAAAAATCATAATCATAATATTAATAAATAAATAAATATTTCCGCACCAAAGCCAGAAAATTTTCATTCTAATTTTTTTCATTCTCATTTGGCACTTGTCGAGTGTTAATTTTGGACCCTGGGTGTGAATGAGGCAGAGAGACTGAGAGTGAAAAAGAAGAGCTTGTAATAGGGGGCATAAGAGGTTGGAAAAAAATACTTGAGTGAGAGGAGGAGGATTTTATTAATATTAAACCCATATGGAGACAAAGCCTCTTTTTTGCCTCCTCCTCTACACACCTCACCTATTCACACACACACACACACACATACAGCGCCTCCTCTAACATAAAGAGGAGACCCACGCCCACATGTAGGGCAGAGAGCCGCATTCACAGCGTCTGGCTGCACGACAAATGCTTTACAAGCTCCTTATGAAGCACAACACAGTCACACATACAAAAGATGGAGATATCAGTCAGAAGCGAACAGAGGTGAGTGACCAGAGTGGGAGAAAAGTAGCATGGTAGAGTGAGCTCCGATACGCTAGGCTGGGCTTTATCCAGATGCACCCACCTGTTAAATCTCCCTTTTCTGCCCAGCAGTGAGCATTCTCCCTCTGGATTTGCTACCGCTGCCAGTTTTACTGCAGGTGAGCTTTTAGGGTTGCAACTGAGAGCAAACCAATGCACTGTGGTTACTAAAGCACTTTTACAACCTAAATGATGCATACTTAGGTATTGAACAATGAAGCAACACATTAGAGGGATTCTGTCATAATTTACAAACCTGTCATTCCAAACCTATGTGAATTTCTTTCTTATATAAAAAAAAAAAAAAAAAAATACTTTGGAAAATATCTCAGTGTTGTTTTGGCAATACAGTGAAAATCACTGGGGTTCAGTGTTGTTTTGGTATAGAGAAAAGCAATTGAAGCATTCTCAAATATATGTTCTTTTGTCTTTTGCAAAAGAAAGAAGGACATTCAGATTTAAAAAGACTGTCTAAAAAAACCCTGGGAATCAAACCCACATCCTTGGACCAGTTAAACTGCACAACACATGTAACGGTAAACGAACAACTCAAAAGAGTCCATTATACTTACAGTTCTCTCCAATCCATTATCTCAGTTCAGAGGTCATATCAGCACAGCAGTGAGAAAAGCAGCTTTTTAACTTGTTCATTCCAGATCCTGGTAAGAGCACTCCACGGCTCCCGGCACATGTGAGAGCAAGGCGGGGCGGGTGCGGAAGGCGTGCTGG
Organism: Rutilus rutilus; assembly: GCF_951802725.1. Taxonomy (NCBI): domain Eukaryota; kingdom Metazoa; phylum Chordata; class Actinopteri; order Cypriniformes; family Leuciscidae; genus Rutilus; species Rutilus rutilus. Next base: position 30,935,822 of record NC_140220.1, on the reverse strand, counting down.
AGACGGGGGGCTAGAGGTGTCTGCTGGAGGACGGGGCAATGTGATTACTGTCACTGTCATCAGGGGTCCATTTCATGCAAATTCCCAGACGAGGAAGTGGGTACAGGTGCGGCGAGATGAGAGTGGCAAGTAGCTGATGTCAGAAACGCTCATGATGACCCCCAAAACTTTTCTGCGGAACAGCCGGGTAGGTAGCGCTCCTGCAGTGAAGCATTTTCCGCCACACACTATTCCCACAGAGCGCGCCACCAATGGTTGACTTCTCAAAGTTTAGCTCTTCCGTTCACCTGTCGGAAACTGATGTGTTCGTAACCCAAAACCGATCAACTTTTCATCTTTCTTTTCCACTTCCCTCCAAGGTAGCCCTCACTTCACATCTGCATCGAGGCTGGGCGGGGGCACATCGTCCCTCTCTGCTGCGTTCCTTTCCTCCACTCTTTTGCGTTCCTCTCTGCCACTAGCCCATTGACAGAACTCCCAGGGAAGACAGCGGAAAAGGCAAATCCCCTGGGATGAGGAGAAAAAAGAGTCGATTCCTGCTTCTGCTGTTGCTGGGAAACCCTGGCAGAAGTCCAACGGTCCTCTCCGTCTACTCTCCGCGTCTCTCCCTCAATCTGGTGAGTCGCTCTCACCTTCTCCCTCTCGATTTGCTGCACTCGCTCTCTCCCTCTCCTCTCCTCAGCCCAGCCCCCTTTCCATTCCCCTCCCAGACACAGTGTCAGTACACAGCTGCTGTGCAAAGCACCACTGATAGGCAGCATGCTCCGCACACACTTGTCTGCGCACGCACACACACATTCTCTCTTTCAATCACACGAACACTCTTCGCTGACGTGCAAAGCATGCACTTTCACACACACTGGCATGAATACTTCATGAGTGCCGAGGAGCCCCCTTTCCTCATTCTGCTGGACTTCAAAGAGACTGAGTTAGTGTGTGTGAAACAGAAGCAAGGAAACAGTATAATAAGTGTCTTCCTGCTCTTACACGTGTCAATCCGTTTCCTATTATTTACATAACAAAAAGAGACCAAAGAGCTTAGATGAAACCTATTACAGATGATACTGTGACAATTGTGTGAAAATCTGTAATCTAATCTGTACTTCTAAATCCATTTTTGCCATTCAGTGAAAGTCAATGGGGTCCGAAACAACATTGGACCCCATTGACTTTCATTGTATGGAAAAACAAAACAAAACAGAGGCATTTTTCAAAATATCTTCTTTTGTGTCCCACCGAAGAAATAAAATCATATAGATTTGGAATGAAATGAGGGTGACTGAATTGTTGTTTCTGGGTGAACTGTTCTTTTTAGGAAGGTGATTAGCAGAATACAAATAAGGGCTGGTTAGATGGATGGATGGCAGCATTGATGGATAAATCAATGGCGCAAGATAAAACAAACAGGTGTGCTGCAAGATGTTAATGAGGACATTAGCCCGCAAGCAAAGCTACAGACCTCCACTGGTTCACTAATAGTCAGAAAACAATACTGTTAACTATTAACTATGCAGGCCCAGCCTTTAGGTGCTTGGGGAAAATAAGAGTGCCAATTAACATGTAATATTTATGTGTGTGTGTGTGTGTGTGTGTTTGGGATGATGAATTGGTGAATGAGGTGGACTGAAAGAAGAGAGATGTTCTGTTCCAGCAGAAAGTATGACATATGGCCTTGCAGGACTTAGTCTGATAGCTTTGTCCAATAGTGGATTCACCTGCTTTGAGTCGCCATTCCCTCAACAATATGTAATACGGCCACTGGTCAAGCTGACAACGCAATAATAACTCTGTGTTTGTAGGTGGGTGAGAGTTTGTTTCAGTGGCTCTCCAAATTTGATTCTCTCCAAAAAAAAGTATTGATCTTCCCAGTTTTTGAGTTTTAAAAAGGATTCAAAATCCAGCCTTTTTTTTTTCTTATCTTTTAAAAAGTAATAAAGATGTGACAAAATGTTTAAATGTCACCTGCAGCCCATTTTATTCACATAATTTGAATTACATGCATGTAAAGAGGAATATTCAAAAGGCAAAAAAAGATGAACACTTCAGAAATCATTCGAATACGCTGATTTGGTGCTCAAGAATAATGTTAATCAGTGTTGAAAACAGTTGTGCTGTATTTTTTTGTGGAAACTGTGAAAGTCAAAAGAACAGCATTTTTTTAAATAGAAATCTTTTGTACTATTATACATCTTTACTGCCAATTTTGATCACTTCTGCTGAATAAAAGTATTCATTTCTTTCTTAACTGACCCCTAACTTTTGAACAGTAGAGTACATGGGTCAATGACGTGACGGGTCATTTTTTTGTATAATAATAAAAAAACAAATATATAACATCCAAAGTATGTAAGGCAGTACAGCTTGATCTCTTTTACTGAATCCAAAAGGTTTTAATTATATTTTACTACATATAAAGGTATTTTAAAGATTTTGAAGTGTCAATAGGTCATTTGGTAAAACCGATATAGTAAATAATGGCTTTTTTGGTGACAAATTTTTTCCATCTTGTAAAAAATGACAAAAAACAGTGTTAATTGATTGTACAAACCACAAAATCTTATTGTTAACACCTAGGTAAACTACAAAATGGTTACAAATATAGTTATATCTCCATTCTATTTTTTTACACTTAAAAACCTTATTCGTCAATGACCCACATGCATTAAAATAGTAAAAAAGGTCAATTTTGAGTGGCTTCTTGCCCACTGAAGTCTCGTCAATGTATGTCAAGCAAAAGCCAACTTTGCAACCTGGTCATTAGCTGAGACAGCCTTTAAGTTACTTAAGGACAATTTGTCACCAACCTCTATAATCCCCTTACAGCCTGTCTTGAAGCTCATTATGTGACTAGACATATAACACATCTTCATTTCCCACACTTAATTCCTCTCCTTTATTCTCTTCACTTCAGTCAACTGATCAAGAAAATCCTAAGCAAACCATGGCAGCAGATCAATCTAAAACTCTGACCACTGAAAAATCAGAGGTGTAAAGCAGTCAGAGGTTTCTGTAAAGCAGTAAAGCAGTCAGAGGTTTCTGCAGCTGAAAAAGAATAGGTAAGAAGCTGTTGACCCTCAGTCTGAGTGGGAAAATCAAGCTTTTTGCTATGAGTTACATTTCAGATATCAAATTCTGTCATGAAACTCTAGATGGCACAGGCTGATGGGTCCTTAACGCAACCTGATGATATTTACATTGTTAACTACATGGCACAAACTGATTGGTTCCCGTTGCATCTGCAGCCAATGAGCTTGCTGCTCAACATTTAAATAGCTGGTTAGCGTTCACCATGGCAGTTTACAGCGTGCTTTCAAAGTTCCTCTGAGACCCTCCATCTTCCCCAGCTCCAACTGTATATATCTGCTATGGGTAATTTTATATATGCTATATGTGCAAGCAGTATGTCTTACATGCTCACCGCAGCACATTGGTGTATGTATTGGCAGTAGCAAGTCCCTGTATTTACTCTGCAGCAGCAGCAGAAATAATATACAATAACACCAATAATAAACAGCAGCAGCGTAGCAGATCTATTCCGCCAAAACCAAAAACATTAACATTGTCATATCCATTACTATGCTAAAAATCTTTTGAGTTTCATGATACAAATTCCCACACTGAATCAATAAAAGGCAAGTTGACGTTGGAAAGAAGTTTCAAATGACTTTGAGAATTTGGGCAGTTGTCACTACATGGACTGAAAAGCTGCTGTTAAACTGAAGAATACTGCTGAAGACCTCCAGCAAAGATGACCCGAGCTCTACAAATTAAAACAGAACAATTTAAATATAGTGTCACAGACAATCAGTTATCTTTGTCTTAGTTGCACTTTCGTGGACTTTTAGGTTGTATTCATTAGTTCCGGTTTTCCTTTGTTTTGGTCTCACCGCCACTTATGAGTTGTCATGGAGATTCATTGAATCATCACAGGTGTTTGTATTTAAGTTCCCTATTTAAACAATCTGAAACGCAAGTATCAAACGTGAAATGCAAGTAACTTTGTGGGCGGATCTCTGGCGATGTTGCTATTATACCTGCGGGATAAATGACTCTTACGCAAATCTAAAATGGATTGGTCTGAAGTAGCTTTATTACACATTACTAGGTGTGGTTTGGGCGTAACGTGAAATAAACCAATCAGAGCATCATCTCACATTCCCTTTAAGAGCAGGCGCGCTTGTTCCATGGCGGATTGCTATTATAACAGCGAATTTGCCAGGCGCACGCCAGGAGCGGTTCACAGCCGAGGAGACCGACGTTCTCATCAGGGCCGTAAAATCAATCAATCAATCATTTATTTATAGAGCACGTTTAAGACACAACCAAAGTTGACCAAAGTGCTTTACAAGGAATAAAAAAGACAGAGAAGTGACATTGTATGGGGATGGGAGAAACCCACCCAAATAAGCACCCTGCTGCGTCTGTGTGTAGATAAGAGAAGCAAAGTGTATGCGCGTTGTGCACACGCTACATTATGGCCAAGCATGCGCCCTTAAAATAGCATCTGAACGCACCACTGACTTTTTTCCTGGTCTGTGGCGGAATTGTTTTCTGGAAGTGCAAAATAGCACCAGGGAACGTTTGCGCCGGAACACGCCTAAATAGGAATGATATATGCGTCGGTGTACAAAGTCAATTGCGCTGGGTGCAAGATAGGGCCCTTAATCACAGTCTGATTATTTATTAAATACTTTTTATACAAAGTGACCTGACATTCTGGCAGATAATTATTTTATGTTATAGCCATTAACAAAATATTTTATTTAAATAAATAAAAAATAACAATAAAATAAAATAAACATTTTAAATGCTACAGGTAAAATATTAACTTTAAGTTTTTATTAGTCGACAAAAAAGGTCATCCCAAGATTAGTTAGGATTAGGTAGTCCCAACATTAGTTAACAAAGGAGATCTAACTAACAATATCTGATGTACAGCATTTATTAATCTTTGTAAATGTTCATTAATAAAAATACAAATCTTAATTGTTTGTTCAAGTTAATTCAAAGTGCAGTCACAAATGTTAGCAGATATAACTTGTGATTTTGGTTTTAAATGCATTAGTAAATGTTGATAAATTAATTTGAAAAGAGATCAATAAATGCTGTTCATTATTAGTTCATATTAACCAATGTTAATGAGACCTTTCTACATGACATTCTACAAATTTTTATTTTTATTTTTTTTAATTAAATAAAAAAAACTGAAAAACCAACATGGTATCTCTAACTCTTTGTATCCTACAATGTACAATATGTTGGTGGCACTCGAATTTAACATAAGACTCCATGGTGATTGGTATTCTCTCACAATGCATTTGTGACTGAACAAGGCTAATCCGCTATGCTGTTTCTTTCCTTTAAATCTCATCGAATATACTCAATCTCTTAAATTATGAAAACAGAAGTCCTCCTCAGTCATGGCATGCAGGTTCTCTTTCATTTCAACTATATTCCCTTGGTTGGAATCAGCATGAAGCCACTGATTCATATATGAAACACCATTGAGAGGCTTCAATGCCTATGGCTAGAAAAAGATCAGCTTAAAGGGCATTGGGGCACAATAATTGCTGTGAAATCTAAATGGTGTACCCAAAACACCACGACATCACTCAACACCTTTTACTTCTTCCCGGCACCTGTGTTACCTGCTGAGCCACCATGTTCTCACTCATTCAGCTCTTTGTCTTAATGTTGTATGGCAGCTGCTTTGAGCTCTTGTCATTATCGATTTCTGCAACATGAATTGTGCGCTGCGACCTTGTCCTGAGGTACACGAGAACCTTTGTCATGTAGTGCCAGGGGGCATTACTTCCACAAATTATGGGGCAGCTCTTTAACACAATGCTCGCACATCTGGGTTCGTTGGCGACTATTATCACATACTTTTGATTCAGCCTGGCAGAACATATTCTGATTCTGTTTGCTGGCAGAGGATGACTACAACAAAGATAGAGTAGAAGCCACTAGAAACCGATTCCAATCAAACATTTACATTTAATATTGTGGCTAACAACAGGTTGAGCTACATCAGGAGCTACCGGGGCTCAGCTGCTTCAAGGACAAGGCAGCTCTACTGATCGAAACCCTGGACCCCCCCGTTTCCCCCTTAGACATAATATGGAGAAGGGGGAGTTCAGTCTGTGGGGTGGAGGCACAACCCCCTTTCATTTTCAAAGGAATACTGCCCGACTGGAAAACATCAAATAGTCCAGCTCAGAGACTCGAGGATCGGCACTGTCAATATCTGCCAGCCATGTGTCCTTTATTGTTTTTCCTCCCTTCTTTTTCTACCCCTTTGAATGACAATGAGTAGCTAGTATGCATGAAAAAACCTCTTGAAAGGAGGTTAAAATGCAAAAGAAGAGGTGGTTAAAAATGAAAAGCAGGTAATCTCTAGTGATCTTATTAGCATTCATCTATGATGGCATGGGGTGTGAAATGAGAGAGGCAGGATTAAGGGGATGCCTCAAAATCATTAGAGGACATAAAAAGTGGGGATACAGGTAAAGAATTACAGAGAGCAAGACAAAAATAGGCTCATTTAAAAATAATTTTGAGATTTGAAAAATAAAACAGAGAGCCCTAAATAAGGTCAGACTGTTGTTTATTTTAAAGGGATTTAAAGGGACAGAAAGGAAATTACATTTTGGACCCCATTGAATTACATTTTGTGATCAAAAACATTTTATATTAACAACTTTTATATTCCACAGAAGAAAGAAAGACATACAGGTTTGGAACATTGGGGTGAGTAGATTTGTCAGAATTATCTCTCTTTTTTTGTGAACCATACCTTTAACAACAAATTGTGTCTTCAGACTAAACTGACACATATTGAGCACTGCTATTTTTAGGCAACAAAAATATAAGTACTTCTTAATATAGTTATTTAAGATCTAATTATATTTCTTCAGAATGTGTTTTCCTTTATACACAGACTGTGAAACTGACTGTTTTCCATCCAAATAAACAAAATAAGACTTGATTCACCATGTTATTTCAAAATGGCCGCCCCCATACAGGGTCATTCCGTGTCAACTCAACCAGAGGTTCCCGGCAATTTTCTTTTATTTATTATTATAAAAAAAATAATAAAAAAAAACATATAGGGCCTTTAAAATGAGGACACCAACAGAAATGTTTATTAAAAACCAAAATATAAAATCATATTAAGATTTCTTTAATATTTTTTGAGTTACGGGCATGCAAAAAAAAAAAAAAAAACTAATAGACCTACCAATCTCTGTACAAAATTAAATAATGATGCTGCCATCTTTCTAAAATTATTTTTACCCCTCTGAAATTTGGCTCCATATTTTAGGTGAAAATTGTCATTTTGACCCCCTCGACAAAATAGTGAATTACACAATAGATATAAATCCATTACGTTTAATATTTTGGCTTTCATCACTATTTATGTTTGTCTTTCTTCAGAAAAAAATATTAACAAAATCAAAAATTTGAGGGGTGAAATTTCTGCAATGTGATTGATTTGACATGGAATGACCCTATATGGTGTCCCGCTCCATCAAAACAAAACATCTTTTATTAAGTTATTGATATGATTGGATTCTCTATCTCCTATGAGAGTTCCATAATTTTAAACATTTTTCAAAAGTACTGGTGATTTCTGTGTCAAAATGTTTTTATGAGGAAAAGTTAAAGGGAGTGTACCTTTAAATAAAACGAAACTCTACTTGGTGAAGTACAGGAAGGTTCACTGCATTTCTCTCACTTTCAGTCTGTGTTGAGATGTTTCCACTGTTGCTTCATCTCTCTCTCTCTCTCTCTCTCTCTCTCTCTCTCTCTCTCTCTCTCTCTCTCTCTCTCTCTCTCTCTCTCTCGGCTGTTTCCTGAGTGTCACTGTTCCACACACTCGCAGACTGATGTTTAATTACTACATGCCTATACATACAAATACACTCACACACATATGTGTGAGTACAGCGCTGACATCCAGCTTTAGTGCTCAAATCACCAGAGAATATTCTCTCTGTAAATAGCATTTTAAACAGACTCCGTGTCATGAGCTACTTACTGTGCTGGAACGAGGGATGAGGAAGGAGTGAGGGAGCAAGACAAAACACGGCTGGAGGAACAAGGATGACAGCGAGTGATTGTAGAGAGAATTGAGCGAATGAGAAACAAAAATAGAGTGATGGGGGAAGAGAGAGAGAGAGAATGCAAGGTCTTTCTCATCAGACTATTACAATTACCTATTCAGCTCCATCTCTCTGCAAACAAACTGGGTCATGGGCTGAAACTTTGGCACAGAATAATCAACACAGTCAGCCAGACCGGGGACATGGCTGTATGCCAAACAACAACAAAACACACTCAACCTGAGGAACAAAAGCCACCACATGACCTGCACACTGATACTCTATACAAAACGTCCCCATCAGTAATGGTCTCATGATGAGAGACAAGAATGAGGTGTCTAGATGAATTCATAAAAGTAATTGCATAATACATAGTGATGCAAACAGTCCGAGCAGAGTTTCTGTTCTGATAGTGGTGGACAGCACTGAAAAACTAATGCTAAATGCTAATAATAAAATACAACTAACCACATAATTAAGCATCATTAGGGTAGTAAATAAAATAGGCTTATCAACCTTCAAAATGAGGGAGATTAACTCTTCACCCATACCTTTTTCTATTAATTTCAAAGGCCACAATGTTACATTATTTTACTGCTAATTCATCTGTCACTTGGAAGAAGCTAGTCAAATAAAATAAAAATGACCCATGTGACTGGTTTTGTGGTCCAGGGTCACGTATAAGCTTTTGCTTTTAGGACGTTTTGCTGGCTATAACTTTTCCTAGCCACGATAGGCTGACACATTAGTGCATATAGTATCACACAGGTTATTGTCATACTGTACATAAAAGCTTTTGTTAAAAGCAGGTTACAGAACTTGTTAAAAGCAGAAAAGCATGTTCAGCCACGTCAACATGATGCATTCCCAACCCCTGCATTCATTACGAGCACTTTCATTCAATGCAAACAGGTGTCGTCTCTGTTGTTCCCTGACGATTATGCATTTCAGCACAGCAGTCAGCAGGACAATAATGCGAAGCATGACTCCAGCAGATAATACACACTCAGCGTGCCGATGAAAGCCCATGGAAAAGCACACGAGAGAGCCCCTCAGTCACAAAGCAACATCAAAGCCGGGGAGAGACGGTCCCCATCTACGGCATGGAGAAGCCACTCTGCTTTTATCTGTAAATCTTTAAAGGCGAGATTACAGCTGGCCTTCAGTCGTAAAAACCCACTTGTTCCTGGTACTTGCTTTTTGCAAACCTCTGCACAATTCAGGATCATGCATGATGTGAAGTATATCACACACAATAAATGACACATATATGTTTGCTATAAAACATATCACTGATCTGCTTTGTCCAGTCGTAATCCTGATCGCAAGAGTTCAGTGTAAAAATCCCTCCATCACAAAAGCTGAGTGTTTACCTCTTCACTTAAGGTTATGCTGCGCTATATCAGAAAATTAATAAAAAAAACAACCTTAAACCTGAAACCTCCAAGGCAAATGTGAGTGAGAGTGTCTGTTCTTACACCCCCTCTGGCATGTTTACTAGACTGACACTTTTAAACAGACGAGAGGAAGGGATTCTGTCACAACAACCCTCCTTGATCTGTATCTGTAAGGGAAACAACTGGGGTTAAAGGTCACTGAAGCTGCAGTATGCCTCTCCAGTGGGCTCTCTTGCTGCATTGAAAACCTTGATTCGCACAGGCCCAATAGACGATGGATGGATGGATGGATGGATGGATGGATGGATGGATGGATGGATGGATGGATGGATGGATGGATGGATGGATGGATGGATGGATGGATGGATGGATGGATGGATGGATGGGTTAGAGAAATATTTGTCACCATATTTTGAGAATGACCCATTTTAAGGAGTATAGTCATGCAAACTTACTGGTTGATCTGTGCTGATCCCGTCACATTATTCCTCCCCAAAATAACAACTGAGAATATTTTTTTCCCCAAGCAGTCATTTCCATATCTATGTCATTTTTAACTTCATCTCCTTAACATCGATGACACAACTGCCACATTTACAGTTTTCTATATATATATATTTTCATATCATCTATGATCCCATTCTGTTGTAGGCCTACAAACAATTGGTAAGCTAATTATTAGAAAAAGGAAATATATAAATATTCTGATTCAGTTTTACCAAAACATGCCTTCAATAAAAAAAAAAGCAACAGGGGTTCCTAAATTATATGTTTCTGATCACCTCTCTACCTCCTTTCTCGTAATTATTTCGCCTTTTCACAACTGTGCAACCATGGCAACTTGCTTTAAAAGACGCTGTGCAAGGTGTGAGTTCCAGGTGGAAGTCAAGGCCAGGGAGAGGACACGACTTCTACGCCTGACATTTGAGCTGCTCTGACTTGTATAATTGAGGAAAGCATGAAAAACATTTTGCCATGAATATGCATATTTTGCCACAGGCAGTCTAAGCAATATTCAAAATGTCTATTTGTCAGTTGTTCCTCATTTACATAATGACACATTCTTTCTTTCACAGGATTTTGGACTGACTGAGTGTACTCACAAATCACTGCCAAAAGCTTCCCTTATGACCCACCTTATTTATCAGCACTGGGCATCAAAAAGACAGACGTGCTTTTGCTGACGGTGCATACTAATTCACTAGATTCGGGTCAACTCAAATGGAAAAGATTATCAGTAATACCTAATGATGTGCACAGAAGCACAGGTCATACAGTGATCAGTGTCTAAAATCAATGGCATGACTAACTTAATAGGCCAAGGCAAACCCCCTGGGGTGATGTCTGTCAGTCATTTACAGAAGGTGGTCCTGAAGGTGGTGAGCTAGAGATGAGGCGCTCTGCTGTCAATAGGCTAATTGTATGCAGTGTCACATAGCTATTAGTGTCTCACACCTCTAAGCATCTCATTCTATTCCCAGACATTTGGCCATGAACACAAATTCCTGTTTCTGTTTATCAGGTGAACCACTGTCGCTTGTTCCTTTGTCTTTTTTGTTGACCAAAATAATGATGACAAATAGAGAGACAGAATTCTGTATATCTGTATCCTTATTCATGCTCCCCTGTGCACCTAAGAACCTGCCTCTGTTTTTTGTCAATACATTGATGTATATTTAGTGGGGACTGAGAGCAAATTGGAAATCTGGGATTTAAAATTTTATTTAAACCTGCTAATAAACTAGCCTGGGTTTACCCATGCTGCCTTGCACGCAGCACGATTTTATCGCAGCCTGGACATCATGGACCAGATTTTCCCCTCAAAAAGGGAACCAATCACAGAACGGGGAGGGAGCAGCAAGACGATGACGACGTCAATGCGACACACCGAAGCAGTTTGTTTATATCTATGGATCCAACATGGCATCAGACGCGAAGTTACCTTTCGATGCAGCCTTAGATAGTGTTCTAAGTTTAGAACGCAAGTTTATTTCGTCTTCTTCCTCGTCGAATTTCTGCCGCTCTAAATATGTCATCTGGTATAATTGAAACGATTGGCTATGAGCTACGTACAGGCGCATTTGATAGACATTCGTAGCGCCCAATAAACGGCTCTGGGCATTCGTAAACCACGCCTCAAATACGAGAAAATGAACATATGGTTCCCAGACCACGTCTCAATGAGAAAGAGGTCTGACGTTAGCCAGGCTACTAATAAACAGAAAGTTTTAGAATTTTGACACAAACACACAAAAAGTTATGAAGAACAAAAATGAAAGATTCTGCACTATTTATATGGGACTAATCCAATAACCAAACTTGACTATGAGAAGTTATTTGTACATACGGTCAGATGTTCTTGCTTCCATTGAAGTACAAGATGCTTTTTGTATCATTTAAAGAATTCAAAAAAAAAATGTATTAAAAATAATTCATTCAATAATTAAACTCAAACTGAAATTGAAATGAAAATCTTTCCAAAATGTTTCTAAATTGTAATTTTAAATTGTACTAAATCAGAAAAAGAATATTTGGACCTCTTTCCAGAAAGAGTTCAATGCACACATTTCTCTAAAACTAACAAAATGTCCTCTAAATGTTACACCAAACCATCAATCCTCAAGAACAATTTTGGCAAACAATTTGTCTGCTACATTGTGATTAACTATTATCCCTGCGGATACATGGACAATCCAGCTTTGAGACCTCTGCCATTTGGATTTTGCACTCTCTCTGACTGTTAAGCCTGAGCATTGATCGATGACATTTCAACACATTAGGCTGGACTGCCCTCAACATCACGGCAGTCTCCACGGGTGCTGAGAAAGCATTGCTGTGACGTGACTGCCAGAGGCAATGGAGGATTCTGGGTGCTTGCGAGCGAGGGCCTGATGGGACTAAGTCATTTTAACTGGGATCCACCGAGCACGATTAGCTGAATTGATGGCTGTGCACTGCGTACAGGCTTTTAAGCTTACCTGAGGAAGAATGAGGCTGCTGAGCTGGTTTGAGGTGCTGGTGGGATGGCCGGCTGGTCATGGTGGGTCGGTATATGTCCTGGAGAAACCAAGGGTACAGCACTGGCCTGACTGGACCTGGAGGCTACACTGTCCTTCTCTATGGTAGGACTCTGTTGGGGAGGAGGAATAATATTAGAATGACAAAACAGTGTAGTAAATGTTGCTTTAAAGTCATCATGGAAAGGAAGTTGAGATTAGTCTTTTCTTCTTTATTGTGATGTAAGAACGATTGGATCAAATTGATTGGATCGTTTGTGAGTGACAGGTTACCCTGCCGTCACGCCAGTAACACATCCTCAGAGAAGAGATGACGGCGCAGGAGGAAGGAGAAGTTATTTTGATTAAAGACTACGAGGGCATATGAATAAAAAAAAATTATGCGCACAGATAAATCATTTATAATAAATACTGCAATATTCCATTAAAAAAAAAAAAAATTGTCCATTTTGATTTCATGGTGACTTTAAAAAAATTATAATAAAAATTATAATTTTCTCACCCTCATGTCGTCCCAAACCTGTATGCAAAAACGTGTTCACAAAAAACAACTCCACATTTTTCCAAAATGTCTTATTTTATGTTCCACAGAATAAAAACACAAGTAAATAACTACAGAATATTCATTTTTGGGTGAACTATGACTAAATATGAGATAAGGATGAGAAGTATGACAACAATGATGATCGATGCAAACAAACCATCAAGTAAGGTTTCTGTGGGAAACCTTGTGCGAATCTATGTGGGAAAAACATAAGATGGGTGGAGTTATGGAGTACTTTTTAGACTATTTGAACAAGTAACTTCATTACTCTATTCAGAACTTTGTAGATGTTTTACATCCATCCTGAATAGTTTGGTTTGTTCCAAAATGAAGCAAAATCAGCCACAATTCTAGTGTAATACGTGCCATCATGGAAAATTTGTTTCGAAATATTTTTTCCAATTATAAAAAAAATATATATTTACTTATAATCATTTATTTTCCTGTTGATTGTCACTGCTCTAGTTTACACCAGATAAACACTGCAGTCATGGCATAATTGTGTCTGGAGGAGAGTAGGTTGCTGAAGAGTGTGCTTTTTCTCTATACTCAGTCTTTGGCTAACAGGATTACAAACACATTCCATAATATCACAAGCACAGCCTGCTGTAAAATAATGAAATCCTGTGGGAAACTTTTCAAATACTGGTGTCAAAAATACAAGGACTACTCGTGCAGAAGTAATAAAAAAGCAGCCAAGCAGCCCATGAACTATTTCTCACTCATACTAATAAATGTAACAAAACCATTTTCTCTTTATAACAGCTATAACACCTTGCTTTATGGTTTTTTTTAATATATATAAATGCAGTGGTGTTAGGCTATTGGCTGAGGGAAACCAGCAAAGTTCAAATGCCGAAGAAAAACACTAGATATTTGAAGCAAGGCATTCCAGGAACTATTCTTGAGAAGTTTAATAAGTAGCTCCAGATCAAATGCACCTGCTATCTGTTATGTAAGACTAGCTAGTGAGCTTTCACATACAGACAAATTAATCTTCCAAATTCCTCTAAAGGTACAGGGGCCAAACACACAGTAAGCATCATTCAATCCCCCTTATACTTCTAAGCCCAGTCGTTTTAAGATAACTGCAATAAATATTGGTATCTTTGCAAAAAGCTATCATTATCTACACACACTCAAGTTGCTTGAACTTGTATGATTTTAAACACAAACATAATTACTATGAAAATGTCAAAGCTGCTCTTTTCCATACTGTCACAACTGTGTGCAAGGAGGAAGATGAAGATTCAAAACGGTCTTTTATGGCATCCAAACAGTGTAGACAGGCAAACTCAGAGTAGCATTGACGTGACATAGATGAGGCCAAACAACCAAACACTGAAACCCCAAGAACTTAAATACCAAGACTGACCAGGTGAACTAATGAGGACACAGATTAACTAAATGACTAATCATAATCAGTAACCATAGTGGCTAAAGGGTGGCGGGAAACTAGAACAAAGGAGACAAGTGACTGAAGATAAATAAACTAAAAGTCCAAACATAAAAGAACCATGACACATACACAGTAAAACATATTCTGTTACATTTATGAAAAAAAATTTATATATATATATATATATATATATATATATATATATATATATATATATATATATATATATATATATGGCAACTGTGGGCACAAGAAATACACAGTAAAAATACTATAACAATGTTTCAGGTTTTAAGGAATGGCAAATTGGTGCCTGCATATTTTACAACTTATGACAAGAACAAAATTATCTATATAAAATATAATCATAGGCGATGCATCATGCAGGCACTTCTGGGAATGTCATTTTACTGTTTTTCACCATGTGTTAATTCCTTTTTAATTGAAAAAACTAATTTGGCAGTATTTTACAGTAAAATTACACATACAGTAATGTCACTTTAAACCACGTCCTTTCACCATATATGGTAAGAATTTACAGTTAACAATTATTATTATTTTTTTTACTGTACAGAATTTGAGTTCCCAGGCATGCTAAATAAAAAACTGCAGCACTAGTCTAACAAATCTTAAACATTCACGATGAACCAATGAGTTTCCAAATAATTTCTTTGGTCATGTGTTATTTCGCCTAGGGGACCAAGTACTCCACCTATTTTTTTATTTAAAAAATAAAAAACAAATAGGTGCATGATGCCCCTGGAACTAATACAGATCTGGCAGCCCCATATATACATACGTGATGTAGTTTTAATTAGAATTTTCCAACTAAAAGAAAAGACAAAAAGTAGAACATGACAGCACAAGCATATACACATGTACTCATGGATAGAAGTGGAAAAAATTGAGGAAATGAGAAGGCATGAGTAGGTACAACAGAATCTGGGAAAACTGGAGTAGCTGTGATCTGCTGACAGCTTGATGTTGAGATAACGAGCACAGAAAAATCTCTAGCACACACGTGCAGGATCTTCAGCTCCAGAGAGACTCATCTCAAACACCCACCATGGCGGTGTGCTAATCTACCTCCCTTCACTCCAGCCGTAATTAGTCTCATGTCAGGGGCCACAATTAGAGCCCAGAAGGATGCCGAAAGAGGGACGCTTAGAGATCAGAATGGACAGGCTATATTCATTTAAACTATACTGTAAAAAAAAAAAAAAAAAAAAAAAAAATTAAGATTGGTGTTTGTACAAATTAAGAATAAAAAAATGAGGGCAACACGGTTGCATGCATACTTTTTTGAGTCAAATTTGTTTACTTAAAGGTGCAACAGGTGATTCTCTACAGAAATATTTTTTTGTTATGCTGGTTGAAAGTCTCCTCATATCCTGATAGCAATCACTATATTCGTCTAAACGTATTTTTATAAATATATATCATATGTGTAAGGCATAGGACCATAAAATGTTTGTTCAATCATTTCTTTCAGTCCGAATGAAATTATACCATGAGTTCCCAGTCAGGGATTTTAAACGTTCTAAGTTTCCACAAAAATATTAAGCAGCCCTTGTTTCAACATTGATAATAACAAGAAATGCTTCTTGAGCACCAGCATATTAGAGCATTAATATGACAAATAGTCATTTTTAAATGTTTTTTATTTAAAACTAAAATATTTTTAGTATGAAAAAATACTATTTAGTATAATTTAAATATTATTTAAAAATAATTTAAATAAAATTTTCACATTTAAAAATAAAACAAATAGGCTAGTCATTTGAAACTGTTTTAACTCCTCTAAATTAAACTGACTTTCTTTGCATGTCGGTTCGACTTCAGAATATATCGTAATAGAAGAGGTGCGTTTAGATGATTACTTGTGTTGCAATTATTATAATTAATAATTCAATTTTGTGGTTATTTCAGCATTATTTACAGTGCTCGCCTTTAGAATAACTTTAACAGTGCTTGAATACTTGTTTGGATACTTCAGCCAGCGAGAAAAAAGGAGGCTCATTCATCAAATCTGAGTTTTGTATAACAGCCATAACCATCCATTTTAGTTTATGTCAAATCAAGGTAAATTAAATAACCACCTTTCCCTGTAGTCAACATTTCAATACAGATATTTTTACTTTATTGTGCAACATTGCTCTCTCTCTCTCTCTCTCTCACTCTCTCTCTCACACACACACAGGCTCACAAGTGTGTGTTAGATGCACAGCTGTGTTCCAATAAAACCCAGCAGCAGATGGAGCTCAGTGACAGCAAAGAGGTCACATTGGACTTTAACTTTGACATTTATAGAGCATTCACTAGCACAAGTGGTGACAGGAGAGAGCAGCCCCTCTGAAACGCTATTAATTATCAGTCTATATTAAATGCTGTCAGACGACAGCAATCTGCTAGCCACGAAAACAATTTACAAACCCTTAAACCCTGCTACCAAATCAAACATAACCAGATCACATTATTATTAAAAGTCAATGCAAGTAATGAGTGTTTCTCCACTGCAGGACAGGACAGGAAAGGAAATGAAATTGTTAAATTTGGTCTGCTGTTTTTAAAAGCTGCAGAGGAGGCCCTTAACGTCCTTCACAGGATGAGACCACTGCCAAGTTAAAACAGGGCAGCATGTGCAGTCTAGCAGACAACCAGATGGACGTCAGGTGGCATTTTTTCACACCAGGTGAGACTGCAGTCCCATCTGTTGACAATTTGCACTTTTGGCTCCCTCCACACATTCAAATAAAGCGTGTCTGGGGCTCCTCAAGGCCTTAAAAGAGCCCTGCTGCCAGAGAAGGCCCATTAGTGGGCTGCGGGTGGCACTTAGGCCTGAGGACAAGCAATGAGGCCCGTCCTACACTACAGAAACACATGGGCTGTATGCCTCTGGCTCCCTCCAAGCTGATATTATACTAAGTGGGATGTATGGATAAAAGACCATCCCATCCTTTCCATCCCATTTTCTTGACGCAGCTTTGCGGTTTGCTAAAGGTGTATTATAGGCTATGGTCTTTACAGTGCTGAAAATATACAAAACAAACCAGCAGAAATACACCTTTAGGAATAAAAAAAGGACAAAACACTTTGTCAAAGAAAGTGCTCTATTGAAATTCATGGCACAATGTCTTTGTCTACAAGGGTGGAAATGTTCTCCAGGGTGCTAACAGCCTTGTGCTTCTGTGTGGTTTGGATGTGCTGTGACTTTCAAGGTCTAATTGCTTTTTATACCCTGTGAGATGAGGGGGAAGACAGCATCCATTGTGTTCCTTTGACACAGGGCCAGTCAGCTTTTCTTACAGCAATATTCTGTATTATGCAGAGGTGTTACTCTGTGACTACCGAATGCACACTTGTTGCCATTGGAATTCATTCCGACAAACATGACCTTCCGTCAAGAACTGCATGTTATACTCACAGCTCACTAACAATATTTGAACAGAATTTATTTGTTTTATATTTTTGAAACAATATTTTATATCCAAGATTTTTCAACCTGAGGTTCCAGTCATTGTAATCATGACTGGATATAAAAAACATGAAGGACTTCAGGGGGTTGGAACATCGCTAAGCTTGATAAACTTGCATGCATCCATAACTTATAAAGCTTTATGATGCATAAATGCATAAAGCTCAGGAAAACACTAACCACCACAACAGTGACTACAGACAACACACTATTTCACACTACAAATAAAATAAAATAAATAAAATAAAATAAAATAAAATAAAATAAAATAAAATAAAATAAAATAAAATAAAATAAAATAAAATAAAATAAAATAAAATAAAATAAAATAAAATAAAATAAAATAAAATTAAATTAAATTAAATTAAATTAAATTAAATTAAATAAAATAAAATAAAATAAAATAAAATAAAATAAAATAAAATAAAATAAAATAAAATAAAATAAAATAAAATAAAATAAAACACTACAACTGTAACAATGACCACAAGTAACAAACCTGCTTTAGAACTAATATTGTGAAATTGACTGCAGGCAAGGTCACTCTGTCCAATCAAGACTTTATGACTTGAATGCTGCATTTCCATGGAAACCTTGACATTCCAAACTATCATTGACAAGAGAAGGATATAAACTCACAAGCTCATCTGTGTCCTTTTACCATAACTCTCATACATGTTTGCGTCCTTCAGAACGTGCATAAAACTAGGGGTAACTCACATTCACAGAGCTTAAGTTTTTTTAATCTTATTCATCTCTCTAAGCATCAGCCATGACAAATGGCTCATCTGTGACAATGGGGTCACAGCGAGCCATCCAAATGCCCATCAAATTGCATTCCATATCAAGATGACTTAATGCTCAATCTCCTGACGGGAAGGTCAAGTAGAACCAAGAAGGCCAATAGGAGACAAGCAGCGGCTAATCTGCCTGATAATAATGTCTAGCTAACGCTAAGTCACTCAGCACACAAACATATCAAGGGTGAAATATTAAAAGTTTAATTTGGAGCTTTAATGAGTATATACTATTTAGATTTGTGGTTGTGGAAGAAATTTTGTCCTTTTTGACTTTCTGATGTGCCACACACATTTTTACTGCATGCAAAATCAATTAAGATGTCCATGATAACCTTGAACCAACTCGTATGCTGAAAAACATCAATAATATAATGTTTACCATTTTACCATTCGGTTTGATTAAGTCACCTTAAGTCAGAACACTACCATCTAATTAAGACTGCCATCAAAAAGGTGATATCTTATTCTCTTTGAGAAGGGTACTTGAGTCTTGTCTTAACAGCCTGATCCTCGGCCCTGAACTGGACATGAGCTCCATAATTGCATATAGTCACATAAACCCTGCGATGAGGGACTCCTTTATATAAGCTAATACATAACTCTGCTCAAGGTAAAACCATAAACCAAATCACTAGGCCATAATCACAAAGATCTGTATATCTGCAATGCAACCATGATGTGTTCTGTGGCCCCAAAGGACCTCAGCAGAAACAGTCTCCATGTGGCATTGGTGCAGAAATGGACACAAGGACCACCAGAGACGTTCTCAGTAAACTTCTTGCAGGAGTTTCAGATTATTCAGTTAATTTTGCTCAGATCATGATATCGAACATTTTAATAAATTTTGGGAAGTAACACATTTTTTTTATTAAATAACATTCCTGAAATGTTTCTAAATCCTGATTTTTTTTTATCAATTTAAAGCAGCAATCAGTTAAGCAGCACAACTGTTTTCAATATAAATAATAGTAAAAAGTGTTTTTGAGCACCAAATCAGCATATTAGAATCATTTCTAAAGGATCATGTGACTGAAAACAAAGACTGCTGTTTTTGTTTTGTTTTTTTTTCACAGGATTAACTTGCATTACATTATGTTAATTTCACAATATTGCTGTTTTTACTGTATTTTTGATCAAAATAGCCTTGACTTCTTCAACATTTAAAAATCTTACCAACCTACGAAGTATGAAGGGTAAAAAAAGTCAAAATAAGAATTTTAAGAAGCCAAATACAGCAAAACTCTGACCCATGCGTACAAACGTTTTGGAGACGGAGCAGTTTGGCGTCACCGATGGAGTTAAATGGCTTTTTGATCACTTTTAGACATCATTTTTTAAGAAAATTACACATATACAGCAAGATAATACATATAATTTCACTCTAGCCTATCACCTGAAACATCCATCCCTTCTTAAATGTTTGCGCTAGCGAGCGCGTTGGGCAGTTTAGTGAAGCTGAATGCTGTAGCATATCTAACGGCAGATGAAGGAAACCAGTAAATCTTCATGAGTCTTAATCAGTGCATGTTCACAATAACAGTTTAAATAAATAAAAGAATGATTTAAACTATGTTTTACATCTGATATACACATTTAGATAAAATATGCCATTCTCATTAATGGAGTTAAGCACTTAAATTACATGAAATCATTACTGAGAAGTTAAATATATATATATATATATTCTATTATAAATATAAATATTTGCTGTGGATGCAATGCTTTTGAACACTTTTCCTGTGGCATGCTATGTTTTAACTACAGCGAGGATTGCTTACCATGATAATAGCCTATAAGGCCTATATCTGTTTCCATTAAAAATATAAATCAATTAAAAATACTATTTGGCCAGTGGAAAAGACTGAGAAAAACTTTCTCTGAAATGTATTTTATACTATTTGATTTACTTATTCAGAAACAAGGCAAGGATATAGGCTTCTAAATTATTTTTAGCAATTTAATGTGACGGCACATCCGTATCTCATATTTTCCTAATGTCTTGTGCCGTTAAACATGGTATCACGTGGATGAATATGCATATGGAGATGATATGCAGATGAGATGCATAGTAAAACTAGGCGTTGTAAGCTTCATGTATGGTTATTTCGGAGTGGAGACGCGTGTGCGCACAATCTTCTGGGATTTATAAATGGAATTTTGCGCAGGTTCTGGCGTACACACAGTTTTATAAGTCTGAATATTTATTTTTGGCTTTCGGGCACACGTACACTTTTAGTAAGGATCCTACGCACAGTTTTATAAATGAGACCCCTGATCATGAAAAGGTGAAAATACTTGCTTTCCAACCAGCACTTAGTTTTTAGCCACAAAAGTAGAATAATCAGTTTGTACAGCTTAATGAATAATAATTAGTCATGAACTAGTCATGCAATACCTACTCTTACCAATGAACGAAGATGTTCTGATGCGCTTGTCACACGCCACACTCCCTCCAGGTAGTGTTGTGCATGTAGAGGAAGTGGTGTGACAGTGGCTAAACAGGTTCGTTTGCCACCCACTTTCGCTGCTCCTTCTTGACTCCAACCCATACCCTGTGGTTTCTCCCTGGATATGGAACCACAAGGATGTCCGGTGAGGTTTTGACTGCTATGTGTTGGCCATTCCCAGGAGGCATGGGGTGAGATGGCACTGTGGGATGAAACACGTGGTGGCAGCAGGCCAGAAAGGGGTCCGGGCTGCAGGTCAGGCATGTCCTCGAACGCCAGCCCCAGGGCAGAGTGCAGTGCCAGGCGCCTCAGGTGGTGAAGGGGGGTTCCACACACTTCACAGCTGCTCTGGGATCCGCAGCCCCGAGGAGGCCATTCCAGAGTCTGGAGCTTGTCAAGGAGGAATGCTGCAAAGCTCGGGTCCTGCAAAATGACAAGTAATTACAGCACAGCTGCTGAATAAATCTCGGTTTTGTTCATGCATCCTTCTGGTTAAATTAAAAGACTGATTATATTTTCTTAGCTTGTGCATTAATATTCTCTATTCACAAAGCTGGGCTTAATTTATAGTTGATTGGCTTGTCAATCATATGCAACACAGTATGATGCTGTAAAAGCTTTCAAGTAAGAACCAGTGGCAGCAACAAAGTTGACATATACTACAATAACAAGCATTTAACATCCTAAACTATGTAAATGAAATGTTTTTTGAGTGCTTTTCTTTTACACATATACAATACTGATATCATAACTAGAGATCTAGAACAACAACAGTGACAATAAATATAAACAGCTCTCTTGTGATATTATTGTTAACTAAAACTGAAATTAAAATAAAGCTAAATAGTCAAAATCAAAAATAAAATGAAAACCTAAACTATGAACCAGCATTAGTTGGTTAAAAGTTCCCTAAATACTTTTAGTGGCCCCTATAAAAATATTTAGATGAGGATATATAAATTACGGTAAACTTTTGGTGAACTTTATTAAATAAATGTCGCTTATAACAGCTGCTCCTTTTAAAAACCATAAAATCAAAGCTTTCTCCATGCAATATTGTGTGTAGCTTGATTTAAGGATTGTAATAATAAGTTTATGCTGACAACACTCTAAGTTTATATTTTGCGGGAGTGAAATGGAGGTCAGGGGACAAAGCCCCGACCTCAGCAAGACACTATACCATGATTAAGTGCTTTTGTCTGGGACTGGAGGACTTCTACAGCAGGTTCATTCACTAAGGGGGGGAACCATTCGACATTGGCATGCCAGATGCCTGCAATCTGCTTCAGTCGGTATGCAGGCAACCGCTCCAACCTGTTAGAGCTGCCTATGGGCATATGACTTTACATTTATTCGTTTAATAGAATTGGCTAACTTCTTTACAAGGAAGTCTGGACTAAGCCTAGTCCAGAAAACTGATTATATGATGACTGAGAGAACAGAATACTGAATAGAATAGAATAGAATAGAATAGAATAGAATAGAATAGAATAGAATAGAATAGAATAGAATAGAATAGAATAGAATAGAATAGTTCAAATCTGACTTAAAGGTGTTAAAATAAGGCAAAAAGTATAAAATAATAATAATAATAAAAATTGAAATAAACAATAATAAATTGCAGTAAAAGAAAATTCCCTGAAATACATCTAATATAAAATAAAATAAAAAATAAAAATAAAATAAAAGCATGCAAAAAAAAAAAGCATGCTCTGCATCTCTATTAGAAACATGAAGAGTCTAGTCATTAAAGGGTTTTGGAGCAGTTCAGGCAACAGCCTTCATGTGTGTACATTTAAACACTGTGAATTGTAAAAATGCAAAATGACAGCTGCAGAATGCAAAATGACCAGATGACACGGATGGAAGCACAAACATGGCGTGTGTTAGTCCATCCACCCACTCAACAGACACAAGCTGCACTTGTTAAATGCAAGTCACACCACGGTGCTATTGGAGAGGACCTTCCTTTGTATAGAGATTTAAAGCCAGGCTGCCGTCTGCATCCTTTATTGTGTCTGTGGCTTCTGGTGTCCTCCAAGGAAAACACGCAAGTGGTTATTCACGAGTCAATGCCTTACTATGAGCCCGCGCCCTCTGTGCCCCACCCCACATGTGCTCGCACTGGCCACTGCATTCTGATAGACGGGACAAAAGGGTGAGGTTGAGCTGGCACACTTTGTGATGACAACAACATTAAAGATTTGTACCCATCTTCTCCTCGTTACTGACCCTCAAAAAATTAACTCTGTCTTTTCCTCCTTTTACTCCAGTCTTTATACTTCTCAACCTCCTTCTGATGCTTCCTTAATGGAGTCTTTTCTACATAATTTAAATATACCCACATTAACAGAGGAGACATTAGATGTACCTCTCAGGCTAGATGAAATTACCACCTGCATTGGACTCATGCAGTGTAACAAGGCTCCAGGGCCTGATGGCTTCCCCTTAGACCTTTATAAGAAATTCTCAGCGCAGTTAGCCCCCTTATTGTTGGATATGTATAAGGAGTCATTCGAGCAGGGTTTTCTCCCAGCCTCATTAAATCAAGCATCTATCTCTCTTTTATTAAAAAAAAATAAAGACCCAACTTTATGTAGTAGCTATAGACCTATTAGTTTATTGAATGCTGACATTAAAATTCTAGCAAAGGTGCTGGCAAAGCGCATCGATGCCTGTCTTCCTGATATTATTTCTGAGGATCAGACCGGGTTTATTAGGGGACGTCAGATGTCATCTAATATCCGGCGAGTGCTAAATAATACTTTTTAGTCCTTCTCTGTCTAAGACCCCTGAAATGATCATTTCTCTTGATGCTGAAAAAGCATTTGACCGTGTGGAATGGAATTATTTATTTACTGTATTAGAAAAGTTTGGCTTTGGGCACAATATTATCTCATGGATTCGCCTCCTATATTCGGCTCCCTCTGCAAGTGTTAAAACTAATGCTGATAGTTCATCATTCTTTTCCCTCTCCCGTGGGACACGGCAGGGTTGCCCTCTGTCTCCTCTGCTCTTTGCTTTAGCTATTGAGCCACTTTCTATCGCTTTAAAAGCATCTTCGTCTATACACGGGATCCACAGGGGAGGCACAGAACATCGCGTTTCTCTCTATGCTGACGACTTGTTGTATGTACAGGATCCAGTTGGCTGCGCCAACGAGATTATGCACTTACTCGACACCCTTGGCTCTTTTTCAGGTTACAAATTAAACTTCACCAAAAGTGAATGTTTCCCCATAAATGACGTGGCTAAGAAATTTTCTAAAAGCACCCTACCTTTTAATTTTTCTCCTTCAGGGTTTCGATATTTAGGTGTAAACATTTCACACTCTTTCAGTTCTCTCCTTAAGAATAACTTTACGAATTTGGTTGATCAAATTAAACTAGACTTAAAACGATGGGACAGCCTACCCCTTTCTCTTGTAGGGAGAGTGGAGACCATTAAAATTAATGTTTTGCCGCGACTTTTATTTCTCTTCCAGTCTCTCCCTCTTTTTCTACCTAAATCTTTTTTTAAATGTCTAGATAAAATCATCTCTTCATTTATTTGGGCTGGTAAAATTCCTAAAGTGAATAAAACTATCCTGCAATGATATAAACGTGATGGAGGTCTAGCTCTGTCAACATTTTCGGTCCTATTTGCAACAATCACTTGTTTTTACCACCTGCTATTGATCACACTTTTAAAAGATGGAAGGATAAGGGGATGGCCTGTTTTTCAGATCTTTTTACTCATAATTCTTTTGCTACATTCACCTAGCCTGGCTACCGTCAGACCTCGTCTCATTGAGACGTGGTCTGGGAACCACATGTTCATTTTCTCGTATTTGAGGCGTGGTTTACGAATGCCCAGAGCTGTTTATTGGGCGCTACGAATGTCTATCAAATGCGCCTGCACGTAGCTCATAGCCAATCGTTTCAATTATTAGCTCGACTAAGTCTCATTCAGCTAAAAGTCTTTCATCGAATTCATCTTACCAAAGCTAAACTCATCTTTCCAGAAACAGAGGACTCCTGTATCAGATGCTCCTTTTCTCCCGCCGATCACACCCATACATTCTTTAGCTGCCCAAAACTGGGCTCATATTGGGCTTTTTTTGTCTAGGGCTCTGCACGTTTCTCTATCTCCATGTCCTCTAGTCGCTATTTTTGGTGTGTCTCACTCATCATCCATCACGAGACAGAAAGCAGAGGTTATTGCTTTTGCTTCTCTTATAGCTAGAAGGTGCATCTTGTTGCATTGGAAGTGTCCAACTACCTCTTGGTTAAAGGATCTGATGTCACTCCTTTCACTTGAAAAATTTAAATATTCGATTCGGGGCTCAACTGATACATTTTATAAAACATGGAACCCTATTTTAAATCTTTACGACTCTGTATCCTCACTAGATTCTGACTAAATATATCATGGGTGTGCAAGGTTTTTTTTTTTCTTTTTTTTTCTTCTTCTTTTTTTTCTTCTCTCTCCTCGTAAACGAGCATATGTGTACGTATATGTTTTTATGTATATATGTGTATGCATATTTTCATATTTCAAGTATAATGGCTTGTAGAGACTTCCGATATTTTCTAATCCTCTTGGGTGGGTGGGTGGAGGGAGGGGTTTGGGGTGGTGGTTACTCTGTTGTTGCTGTGGCTCTTTTTCGTTTTTCTTTCCTCATTTAGTTATATGTTGGAAAGGAATGTGTAAAAGATAAAAGTGCAGACAATGTTTTCTCTTTTATGCTTGTCTCTTTAATGATTTAATGTACGCTCTCTTTTTTTTTTTTTTTTTTTTGTATAATAAAAATTGTTATAAAAAAACTAAAACAACAGCATCTTCTCGACATGTTGACAACAAGAACCAAACTCTTCTAGGCCTGAGTTATGACTACAGTGTTTGAGGGCGGGTCAAAGTAGATGCTGTTCACAGGCAGCCAATGAAAACCATAGGCAGCCAAAGACAATATGCAAGTTAGTTACATTGTTGCATAGGTGTGTAACAGGAATTGAGACTGGAATTGCTGACGACTCGTTTCAGCAGTTCAGATACGATTTTTTATTTTAGGAGACAATATTTGTATTTGCTTTGATCTTTAAAACTTTACATTCACAAACAGCTATATTCCACACTGCATGAAAGGTAATATTCGATAAAGCACAATAGAGGCAATTTAATAAAAAATAGTTGCGTATGCACATTCAATTCAATGCATTTGTTACATATTGTTTTAAGCAGTTCTACAAAGAAAAGCCTTACTTACCTTTACTAACCTTACTTGCACAAAACTCGCAACCCCAAGCCAAAATATGTCCAAATTTTCACGATATAATGCTGTACAGATTATTTCCCCCACCTTAACCATCCACCAACAGTGATTTTCTTTTCAAAACTTATAAGGCACAATGGGGAGAGTGAAAGGGATGAAAAATGTAAGATCTACAACTGCACCTGCAATAAATCTGAAAAACTTCCTGGTAGGCATTACTGGTGATGGACTACCTTTCCCTGTTCACAAAAATAAATAAATAAAGGCGTAGCTTAAACAAAGAGGAGCGTGACATACTGACACACAGTTAAATAAAAGATAGGATCGCGGAGGCTGTCGACTATGATGCAGTGCTAGATATGAGGCTAAGAGAGAACTGAGGCCTTCCTTCGAAGGCTTCATCCATGCTCCACAGAGGAGAAAATTGCTGGTGAATTGCAATTTTCTGTTCGGTTAGGTAACAGACAGATGATGGAGGTACTGAAAGAAAAAGAGGAGAGGAACAGGAAATGGAAGGAAGGCAGGCAAGGAATAAGTAAGGAGTGTTGGGCGAAATCCAGTGTACATGACAGAACACAGTAAGAGGGCACATTCAAGTGACTGGAATGAGTTTGAGAAGATTCATGAAACGTTCTGAACACACAGTCATATGGGCCGTTCGCACACAGAACACTTATGTTTAAAAATGTGAGGGGCAGTATACCGGAAAAGAACACCTGGACCCTCTACGCATTTTAAAAAATGTACTGTACCTTATTTTAACCGGATGCACAAATAAATATTTTATAAAATAAAATACAATTCTTTTACCAAGAAACTTCCCGCATTCATACACAATGTGTGATTACACTGTGTTTTTATCTGCATTTTACAGCAGCTTTGAAAAAGGTTTCTGAATCCCCAAAATTCATATCTTAATAGCTAAAAATGTGACGCTCAACATGCAAAAGACACTTAAAAAGCATTGAGGTGACGCATCAGTCAAAGAAATGCATAAATGTTATCGATTCAACAGCTGTGGCAGACCCTGTTTTTGACCAACTGCCAAGTTGTGGGACCAACAAAATTGTGGGATTTCATAAAGTAGGCAGTGAATGATACATCTATGCTATAGATAAATTGGATTTGAATGTGTCTTGTGGTCTCCAGCATTCTTAAGCTCATTCTAAGCCAGTCTCAACAAAAAGACCAGATATTGCAGCGTCCCACTTATAACAGAACCCTGTCTCAGCAAAACGGACAAAAAATATAAACAACACAAGATCTATATACTTTTACCCTGAACTTTTACTTTTTTTGAATGATCACAATAAAGACAAGGTTTTTAATTACCTGCGATCCGAAAATTCTGGCTGATAAAAGACTGGTCCTGTCTCTTGACTACTACAGGTTCTCGTGATCTCTCAAGCCACGGCTTCTGGTATGCAGTCAGACCACAACTGACTGAACTCAGAGACAATTCTACTTACTCGCAAAGCAGTGTTGTAAATCACTTCACACACACAATTGAGAATTATCCTCATAAGCAGCAACAGACGGAGTGCTTTGTAAGCTGGGAGGTCGGGGGGAGACTGGATCCTCCTCTATCAGAAGTCTAGAAATGAGCAGCTTATTTCAGAAATGCCAAAAAGACCTGATGTTAAACTTCAAAATGATAAGATACCAAGACATTAAAGACAAGAGAAGATATTCAAAATGTCATGCAAAATGATTTCAACAAAATGCCTTGCTAAAACATCCATTTTGAGAGGAGAATATATATTGTGCTCTCAAATGCAGCATAAACTCAGTTTGGGGGTTTTTATGAGGTGGAAAGGGAGAAAAAAATTAGAATAATGCACAGTACAAAAATTTAAACAACACAAATATAAAATACATTTCTACAAATATTTCTAAAGTAAACTGTCCAACAGACTAGAGGATACCAGGTGATTACTACAGCAAAAAGGTTACCATTAATAACAAAAGTTAAAAAGAGCAGGTACTATTAAAAATACTGTATTAAATATTATGAAACTTGATGAGATTATATCAAGTAGTAGAAAGAGGGCTGCCCCCCAGACAACCCTCATTTATTTGCCTCTTTGCATATTTATACCAGCAGTCTTCACATCCAAACACCTGTGTAATCGCGTCCCATTGAAACCTTCCATCCCTCAATGGAAGTGTACGTTCCTAAAAAAACTCATTAAAAAGACTAATTATGCATGTGTCACAAAATACTCTCAAATAAGAGACTCTAATTAGTAATGCAAATGAATCCTGTCCACAACATGAACTGGCTATATACAAGCTACATTAAAGGGTTAGTTCACCCAAAAATTATTAAAATTCTGTCATTAATTACTCACCCTCCTGTCGTTCCCAACCCATAAGACTGTCATTCATCTTCTGAACACAAATGAAGATCTTTTTGATGAAACCTGAGAGCTTTCTGTCCCTCCAATGACAGCCTAAGCAACTACCACTTTTAAAGGTAGTAAAGACATACCTCTTAACCTCAATTTTAATAAAATCTTGTGGAGCAAAGAGACACTGACAACGCACCAACAGACAAGACAGAGCAGGTTATTGTTGATATTAAACAGACTCTCTGCTTTAAAATTCTGTCAATTTTATTACGAAATTCAAACAATCTCATTCTGGCGCTCTTTAATTCTCAGGGTATTGCAGGTTGAAGACGAGGAGACAGGATTTCAATGCAGCTGGTTTATTCACAAACTCAGATTACAGGAATACTCAGGACCTTAGGAATTCAGGAACTTCAGAAAACTCTCTTACACAGGCTCAGCGACAATGAAGACAATACAATGACCCGACAAAGACTCAAAGAAAACACAGGGCTAAAATACACTGGGAAACAGATCAGGGAGATAAGACACAGCTGGGGCAAAACTAACAAGATAATAAATGGGGTGATTAACAGGGCACAGGTGAGACACATGAACTAATGGAACAGACAGGGGAAAACTAAATCACAGAACTAAACTCAAACAGAGACGTTACATAACTCCCCCCTCCCGGTAGGCGCGTCCTCGCGCCGTATATATACCATCAAATGGGGTGGGAGGGTGGGCGCCCTGGAGGCTGACGAGGGCGTGGCTTGGCAGGACAGGAAGCCTCCAGGGCGGAGCCGGCAGTTCAGGTGGCCAGGGCGGAGACGGCCTTTCAGGCGGCCACGGAGGATCATGCAGCTCGGGGGACCAGGGCGGATCAGGTTGTGCCGGCGACCAGGGCAGAGACGACCCTTCGGGCGGCCATGGCGAAGCAGGCTGGTCAGACGTCCCAGATGGACCAGGTGGTACAGGGGACCCTGTCAGCACGCCCTCCATGGTCCCCTTAGAGGACGTACTGCCCCCCCAAACATTTTTCTTGGGATAGTTAAGGAGTTTTGGCTCGGGATTGGAGGAGGTCAGCGGCAAAGGCAATTCAGGGCTGGACGAGACCAGCGGCGAAGGCAATCCAGGACTGGACGAGACCAGCGGCGAAAGAAGCTCTGGGTGGACGGAACCAGCGGCAAAGGAAGCTCTGGGCTGGACGGGACCAGCGGGGAAGGAAGCTCTGGGCTGGACGGGACCAGTGGGGAAGGAAGCTCTGGGCTGGATGGGACCAGCGGCGAAGAGGGCTTTGAGCTGGGCAGGACCAGCAGCGAAGAGGGCTTTGGCTCTGGCTCGGGGGGCATGACGCTCACAGACTCTGGCTCGGCGGGCATGACGCTCTCAGTCTCAGGCTCGGCGGGCATGACGCTCTCAGTCGCAGGCTCGGCTGGACTGGCGTGAAGTGCAGGCTCGACTGGACTGGCGTGAAGTGCAGGCTTGACTTGAGGGGTCTCAGGCTTGGCGTGGCGTGACTCGGACATGGCGTGGCACCGAGGCGGGGCCGGTAGTGCGAGGCGCAGAGGCGGGGCTGACAGGGCGAGGACTCCGGGTACGTCCTCCGGAGTCTGGCGAGCTTGACGGGTCCTCTTCCTCTTCCTACGCCAGCGAAGGGCCGTTGTAGGGAGTGGTGGCTCGACTGGGCAGTCGTGACGAGCAGGCTCGGCTGGGCAGACGATGTGCTCTGGTTCGGCTGGGCAGACGACAGGCTCTGGCTCGACTGGGCAGACGACAGGCTCTGACTTGACTGGGCAGACGACTGGCTCTGACTCGACTGGGCAGACGACTGGCTCTGACTCTGGCTCGACTGAGCAGGCGACTGACTGGATCAGCTGTGCAGGCGATTGACTCTGGATCAGCTGTGCAGGCTACTGACTCTGGATCAGCTGTGCAGGCGACTGACTCTGGATCAGCTGTGTAGGCGTCGGCTATAGATCAGCTGTGCAGGCGTCGGGCTCTGGATCAGCTGGGCCGATGAGAGGAAGGAGATCGGAGAAGTCATCATCCCTGGAGATAAACTCGGTTGTGCAGATGACTGGCTCAGGTTCTGGCTTTACTGGGCAGGCGACTAGAGGCTTGACTGGGAGATCCAACGGGATGTGGAGATCGGGCTGGACGAGAGGGTCAGGCTGGATGAAAGGATCCTCCACGACTCTCACTGTGAGGGAAGAGCCACACACCCACAGGGTGCGGTCGATGAACTCAGTGAAGGGGAGATGAAGATCATCCAACAACAACAACATCTGTTCAAGTGGACTGCTCAACCCGCTCCAAAACGCCATCTTTAGAATTTCAAGATCTTTACTCACATCTTGATAGTAGACAAGGAATTTTTCCACATACTCCTCCAAAGACAACTTCCCTTGCTCCATGTTTAGTTTTTTAGGTCGGGTCATTCTGTCAGGAATCAGAACAACACAAACAGGTAAAGTTTGCAATGAAGTTTATTAAAGCACTGAAGAACAGTCACGGCAGGTAAGTTGACGAGTAGAGGTATAAAGGATGAATCAACGGATGAAATGGATCTGACTGAGTCTCTTATCTTTTATTGGCAGGTTGATGAGAAACGGACTGAAGAAGACCGGCGGGCTGAAGAAGGCAGGCAGGTAGAAGACTGGAGATCCGGTGGACAGGCTGAGTAATCCGATGATGCAGGTAAGTATACGAAGCAGGAAAGACATTTGATCTTTGTCTCGGTATGAGAGAGTCAGTAAGTCGATGGAGTATCAACGAGACCTGACAACTGAATGAGTGAACTGGTGGTGTATAAAACAGAGAGAGACGTGACAGGGGATTGGCGACAGGTGATGATGACAGGTGCAGGTGATCAGAACTCAGGGGATGCGGACCGAGTGGGCGGAGTGTAGAGGTCTGGCGCTGACGCTGATGCATCCGTGACATTAATATGGCGCGATCGCTGTAGCACCTCGATTTAAGCGACACGGGAACAGATCATCTCTTCCTCTTTACCAGTTCTTTATCTTTAGTTATAGCATGAAATAAACATGGATGAACGAAGATATGTTGAAAGTAACAGTACACAACTTACTGAAATATATCATGTCTCATGTATCATGTCTCATAAATGTTTTAACCATGGAAAAAACAGCTTGTAAATAATGTTTGAGAGAGATGTACTGTACCTAAAATAAATCTAAATGAATCGATATTGAATCACATTTTAATCGTGACCCACAGGCCAGTTCTGATTGAATATTATAGTTTTAAAACAATTGCTTTCCTGCTGTTCTCCAATTCTCGTAGTATCTTGCTGTAACTACTATAAATTCCAGGATCCCTCCCGAAATCTACTGCAGATTTTCATCAAGGCTTTTTTTTTTTTTTTTCATGTCTTTAGAGTATAGTTTGTATCTTTGACAGTGAAAGCATTTAAAAACTTCCTTCCCAGTCAGTCATCAGTCTCTGATTGGTCATTCGGCACCAATGATACCAAAGATAATGGCGTTGACGGCACAGGCATAATTGACTATGGGATGCAGGGAGAAATTGTAATGATGGCACTTAATAGAGCAATTATGCCCCATTAGGATAACATCTCGCCCAATAATCTCCCATTAACATGAGCAAGCGCAGAGATGATGACAGCATTTGATTACATGTGGGTGGGCCTATATTACACTTTCAAGTGACCGTCTATAGAAATGCCATTTTTTATGACTCCCAAAACATTTCTACCAACGTTGTTTGTCTAATTTACATTTAGAAGACTAATTTCATAGAGAATTGTAAACAAACAGGTTATGGCAGATAGACAAATTATAGCATGCTACTTGAGTAATTTGTTTGCAATTATAGTCTCCCTGGTGGGTAGAATTTATGCCAAAGATTTTTCTTAATTAGTATAATATTGTCACTCACAAATGTTTTCCTGACAACATAAAAAAAAATACTGCAGTGTTCATAAATTACTTGTGCGGCAAGGAAAGTGAAAGGGAATAGCATGCCTGCAACTTTGTTTTGAGCACATCCCATACATTGTCAAACGATGTAAGTGACAGAATACCAGAGTAGGGATTTAGTTCTGTAAAGGATAGAGGGATGAAGCAGGAATAAAAAAACAGCCACTCTTCCACCACAGTGACTTAGCAAAGACTTGTTTATCCTGGGTTTCTCTTGCAATCCAAGTCATCCGTATCAAAGCCGAGTTCCTGTCAATGTAATGAGAATGTTACATAACTGACATGACACACACATACATCACTGATGCATTCAAAGGAATGCTGCCTCTGTGTAGGTTATTGCATAATGCGCTTGTTGATATACGCACAGGTAAAATGAGAATGTAAGAAAATCATAAAGATTAGGTAAGAGCTGCCGAATCAAATCTACAAGCTGTGTTTTTAAAAACTGGAGCCATTGGTGCCACTTTGATTGTTTCAAACAAACCGAAATCGAGATAGAAAGATTTGTTTCACTCTGGTTCAGCTCTGTGGTCAAATAAAGAGACTTTAGAGGGCTTAATTAACATTACACACAATCCTTCCAGCAGTGATTATGGAGCAAGTATGTCATCCCTTATTGAAAAATGTAGCACTCTCATAAGAATCATTAGTGTCCCACTGATGCATATCAGCCAAGCCAATTAGCCAAATGATTAATACAATCATTCAGCAGAATGAGTCATAATAAATGAATGGAATAAATTAATTTTTCAGATGGTGCTGAAATAATTTCATACTTTGAACATAAATATTATCCTACTCCCATATGCATGTTTCTAACTATTTGTATCTTCTGGCCACAAGAGCAGCAGAGTTTTATGAATATGTTAGGGATGAGCATATAACTGCACTTTGAAACCTTACAGGGATTTAAATGGGGAAAAGATTTTTAATCAGCAGTAGTTTTAAGTGTGCTTTTGGTCAAAAGGACATCTTTGATGCAGGATAAAAAGAGAATGTTGGCTTTCTCTTAAGTGACATTCTTTCAGACACACAGAGCACACTGAATTATATTTGACTGGCAGAATAAACTCTGCTATTACTTTCATTTGCTAGAGCATATAGTGTCACGCTCTAGAATGATGACGTATCTGCATAGTCACAAAGATGATTTGAAAATGACTTTGCATTAGTCAGTCATAATGTTGTCATCAATATGTTACTAAATCTTTACACTCCTTTATAGAAAACCTTCTCAAGACTTCTACATTTAGTTCTTCTGTTCAGTTCTATGGGTAATCCACTTATGCCTTCCTATATATATTTCATGACCTGATTATGTCAAAGTGCTCCAAGTATAGACTTTTTAAACGTAGACAAAAAGTGACTGGACTGTTTTTGTGATTCATTTTAAACAGTTTTGCTCTTCGTTTTCATCAATCATGTGCCGAACCTACATATTAAGTGTAATCAACATGCAATTTAGCTTTATTTGTGATGTCCACGTTTTGGTAATGTTTTTGATACATTTATCAGTCTTCACTCTAATTACAGTACTTACAGATATAGTCAAAATGAGCTAAAGCAGACACAGCATTGTTTTCTTTTGCTGTAATGTTCTGTTTGCAAACAGCTATCAACTTAGGTCCTGTTGTCTCAGTGCTGGAGAAAAAAAAAAAAAACACTGGCAAGTTTAAAATCTGTTTTTAAAAAAATTAGGAGGATGGATGACCTAAGAGTATTCCACAACAGCAGGAGAAACGATTCAATGTTCCATGTCAACAAGGCAGTCAAAGTTCCTATTTTAGGTAGCTCACCACAGGTCTCGTCTTTTATGAACTTGTTTTTTAGCCAAGAAGGTCAAAGTTGAATATACCAGGCCCCCTGTCAACAGAGATCAAATGAACAGTTTCACTCCTCCCTGTGTCCGCCTGTAGTTTCCTGTTTTTACATGGAATTGACAGTGATGGTACCTCCTTTTAAAGAAAACAGTTATGGCAAATATTTTTTCTGCTGTTGTGTCCTCACAAACGTTGCCTCTGTTTTTCAGCAGGCCGCCAGCTGGGTTTCCTCTCTATGGCTCTCACATTATCTGTGTGCATTCTGCTAGACTCACATTCAATTGTATCTGTCTTCAAGAACATTTCCTTCTTATCACCAAGTGTTAGTATGAGAAACTTCTTTATGCAAGTCTCGGATAAATTAACAATAATGCACCAGATCACCTATAAAACTCTTGCTGAGCTGTTTAGAAATGTCAATGAGATAATAAACTTCAAGCATTCAGTTATTTTATATGCTGCAGGTAAATGTCACACTATAGGCCCAGTCAAATAAAACAGAAAAGCTGCAAGCTGAATTTATACTTTAAAAGATTCTTGCAAGTGCAGTAAAAGATAAGTAGCAAAATACTTGACCACAAGAAAGTGTGATTGACCTCAACATTAGAGAAGCAATTAGACTGGTGGTTCTCAACCAGGGGAACGGGGGCCCAATAGGGGGCCTCAGTTAAGATCCAAGGGGGCAGTATGATTACTTTCAATTATTTATATTTAAATAATATAAATTAATATGCTAACTAATAATCAAGATGGAAAATGAAATAAATGTTTTCCCATTCAATAACTTTTACTCAAAAACTTGGAATTTCTGGAATCACAAATTGAATATTTCAAGCCTTCCAGTTATTGTTAATAAAATGTGTTCAGATTCAAACATGGTGTTGAACAATGTGTCAAAAAGGTTGAGAACAACAGAATAAGAGGGAACACTTTGTTTATAACAACGGGATCTCAAAGTTGTGTTAACAACCCATAACACACCACAAATGCTGTTTTATGAGCTAGTTATTGTCTTACAGGTCATTTTAAAGTTCTTTGCATTTCTGATTGCACAGTGAAGCTAATCATAAATGTTTGCTAAATATAATAACTAGAGATATACTGTTAAAATGAACTTGGGACAGTTGGTTGAAATACTTTGCTAAGTCATCTGTGTGAACTTTGAGATTCATAAAAAAAAAAAAAAAATTTGGTTTTAAAGAAATGGCTGGTTAAAAGAAATGGCTGAAAATACATTAGTTCTGGGAAAATCATGAACTTTTTGTCCCCCGCAGATGTTGCTTGGTTTAATATTTTGCATCCAATGTATCCAATTAAATGCAGTGAAATTCATGCATTTTGTTTGACATTTAGTTAAAACAGTGGATCTACCATTGTACACCATAAGTCAGATTTTCAGCCTTTGTGTGTTTTTAACACTAAAATAGGGTGTGTGCACATCTACCAGATATCAGTCTAGAAATCAATACACCAGATTTTCAATACATGTATTTTTCCTCTAACAGAAAAGTACTATGAAGTCTATGAAACTTTTTAATTATTTCAGACAGTTTCCTTTTGATGACATTCTGACTTTGTACTCTTAGCTTAACACAGTCTCAGGTGTGAGAATACAGCTATCTCCTTAACACAGCTGCTGTGCGTCTTTCAAAACACCAAAATCTCCCATTCCAATCTTAGAGCCATCACTAATGACAACTAATCTGAAAGAGTGACCGCCAGGCAGGCTGTGGCTGGAAAAGAGATAAGGCGGTTGAAAGTAAGGCATAGACAACCTGGTTGCATGAAGTCAAAAGAAGGACAAACAACTGATGGAAGTGACTTAATCAAAGACGAGTTAACACTCCCAAAGCAGTAATCACGAGTTCAAAGTAGCCGGAATAACAACAGGAAACTTGTAATGACTCGTCCCAAGTCTGCTTCACTGGACAGCTTCCCTGCTCTACTACAGCACTGGTTTCCAGAGCTCATGAGAAGAGAGCCGTAACCCTGCAGCTTTATTGCTCCAGTGGCTTTTGAAAATGAGTGTGGTGAGGATTATAAAGCCAATGAGAACTTAAATATTCCTGCTTTGACAAGGCGTATGGGGCCTCTTTGGACAAACTGGTGCATAAAACTGTGGTGGTACCGCACAGAAGCATTCTCTTGAGCGTACTTTAACACCGAAGTTACACTGCAACACTGTGAAAGGATAAAGTGTCTCAGCGACTTCCTGCTTTGTGCTAAGATTTTACGATATTTGTCAATGAAGAAAAGCCTTTTTTTTTTCTTTTTTGTGTGACTTGGGCTTTCAGTGTGACTTATATGATGCACTTATCTCAGTGCCAGACGATGAAAGTTGATTGAGGTGCAGGCTCAGGGACAGAACTGAATTACGGCTACCAAACCACTGCATTGATCTGTTTCACAGCTCACTTAGCCTGTTATTCAATCAATTTCAGTGTGCTTCTATCAGCTTACCTGTCCCAAATACTCAAGCTGATCCAGCCCACCACACTGTCAGACCCCTATTGCCTCAGGTTAATGACAAACTCTAAAGGACACAGTGACAAACCTCTATATCTCTTTCTTAAGTTGGATTTGCACCCGTTTTCTTCACATCTTCCTAGAACTGATTCTTTCAGATCTCTTTTGACCATTGGACTTTCTTTTTTTCTCACGGTGTGATCACACTAGACTTCGTGGTCCATTCAGTTACATTATAAGCATACAAATCGAAGAGACCGATACTCTGACCTCAATTTGCGCTGTCCAAAGTCATTTAGCATTTTCAAAGCCTAGTGTGACTGCATCTTCACTATGTTGTTGTTTTTTATGCAAAGCAGATTTTTATAGAAATCGGAACACCTATCATTAAAAAATCTCAAAATATTCCATGCCATTTGGGTTTGGTTTTATTCCATATTTTGGCTAATTTGATTATGCTTTCAGCTGCCAATAAGATTATATTGTTGTTAATGTAGCAGGGCTCTCAAGTGTCACGCATTGATTGTGACAGTCACTCAATTCGGTCTTTTGTTACGCACTCCCGCCACACATTGTATTTCTCACGCGGAAAAACTATTTATAATATATTTAATATGCCGCAGTGGCCAAAATTTCTCTGACCGCGCCGCTCTCACTATGGAACCGGCAGGAATCAAGCGCGTTACATAGTCAACCCATCGGCACGCATACACGTCCACAAGGCTACGCGTCGCTACGCTTCGGCCGCCATTATGCGTCGATGCGTAGCCAAATGTGCCGTCCTAGTTTTTGATACGCGACGCGCCGATGCACGCAATACTATGCGTTGTCGGCGGGGGCGACATTGCAAGTATTGTACATTAATTCAAGTATATTATGTTTACAGAAGAAGGTTTGAATACAATGGTGGGCGAAGAGAAAACATTATGCGAGCTTATGCGCATACATCTCGTCTACAATGTGTGTGTGTGATTTTGGTTGGGTGACAGTTGTAGGTTACAGTTTGACCAAAGCACAATGTTGTGTTTTACATAAATATAAGTAGGCTAAACACTTTGCAGTTTTAATGATGTCCTGTATGAACAAAATGCACACACACACACACACACACACACACACACACACACACACACACACTCCAGCATTGCAATCTTGACATCGGAGCCTGTTACTAAGCTGCGTCCAAAACGCGAATAGAGCGTCAAATTCGCGTCTATTGCGTCTAGTTCGATGCTTGAACATTTTGAATCCATTCGCTCAAGCGAAAGCGAGAGTTTGAAGAGAAATAGATGTGCGTTCAGAACATAGGTTCAGAACTATGACTCTACTATGACTCTACTACCCCCTGTTGCGTGAGCGGTGTATTGCATTTCATGCATCGCCCGTGACGCTTGCGTCTGCTTGCGTCCACTGTTTTGACTATGAAAGGGAGTGCGTCACTAGCGTCGCTCGCTCGCGTTGACTATGTTAACGGCCTTAGTCGAGCCTGCCACTTATCAGCCAATCAAAAAAAAGAAAGGGGATACACAATAGCTAATCAGAAAATAGCACTATTGTATCTGGGTAAGATTTAAAGCAACAACCAATGAAAAAAAAGCATATCCTGGATTTGTTCACGTGATTCTGCTACAACGTCTTCTGAAAGTTTCGTTCACCTACAGAGGAAACCACTCAGAGCTCCGAGCATCACTTTGAGCACAGAGTAAATCATGATCTCCTGTTTTAATGTTACAACAAATTCATAACTTGTTTGACACAAAAAGTAACAACTTGACTGCTGTTAGAGAATGTTTCCCAGATAATTAGCATCAGTTTTTCACAAGTGTCTGTAACTCAGCCAGCAGTTTTACAGCCTGTTCACTGACAACACCTGCTCAGAACAAGTGGTCTAGGCCTAGTCATATTTTCGTTGGCTGACATATTGTCACATTATGAACATCTCTCTCTCCAAATAGGCTTAATAATTTTATTAGCACTAAATAAATGAAAGTGTATTGCATAGTCGATGTTATAGGACACTTTTAAAATCATGTCATATTTTATAATTATATCCTGGCCATGGATGCATTAATCATTGCATCTGTCTTTCAAAGATGTCAGGTAAAAAGCAATTAAGCATCCTCTCATTCGCCCTGAGAGGAAAGTCCCCTAAAAAGGCCAGGTTAGAGGATGCTGGCCCAGAGAAGGTGGCGAAAAGGGTAGGCCCATTAGAGGAGGAGACAGAGGAAGAAGAGACAGTGCAGGTGGAAGGCAACAAGTCCAAAAAGGCAACAAACACTTACAATAAACAACACCAGTCATAATCTCTCGGTTTAAATCCATTCCGCAGAATTCCACAATTTCTGAAAATCAAACAGAAGTCTGCAGATTTTATCAGGGCCTGCGCATGATCACTTAATGCCAGATGTGCTGATTATGTGATATGTTTGTCCTGTGGGGTGGAATGACAACTGTTGGTGGCAAACTGGGGATCTTTTAACATGCAGCTCCTCTTATTTGGTGTCTCTCTCACACAGGTGCTGATTTGTAGGGTTTCTGAACATAGTGCAATACCCTGATTAGCTCCTGGCTCTGTTCCATAGCCTGGGTGGTTTATAACCCACTCTTCTTCACACATGTTCCCACTCACACAGTCACGAGTCATCATTAGCCGTGAATGAGCACTCTGGAGTGATTAATGCAAATGCAGCATTGATCTGAGGTCTGTGCTCAGCTGCAGGAGTGTAGCCGCTCTTTACCTGCCCTGCCTCTGCGACTACAGAGAGAATCAAAGGTCACTCTCATTAGTTTGGACTCACCAGAGACAAAACTCCATAGTGGCCGGATAAGCATACAAAAAAGCCATGGTGGCCAGATATGCTAACATTTCATTAATGTGATTAATGGACATGCAATGCTAAAAAAGTTGAGTCTGTGTTATAGTATCTGTAAATATTAGCACACTTTTTTTTGTTCACGCCATCAACACATTTTGTTTTGTTTTATTTTGTTCTGTATGATTTATGAAAAGTGCTAAATTTATCACAGAACCTCAAGTAAGTGGCATAACATTGTATATATTAAATTTGTGCATGATTTGCATTGATAAATGGAATTGGAATGATTTGAAGGATCATGTGGCACTGAAGACTGAAGTATTGGCTGCTAAAAATGGTCATCACTGGAATAAATTACAGTTTAGGCCTATATATTAAAACAGAAAACAGTTATTTAAATTGTGATAATATTTCGCATTATTACTGTTTGTACTGTATTTTCGATCAAATAAATGCAGGCTTGTTGAGCATAAGAGACTTCTTTCAAAACACTAGAGATCAGGGTAAATTGTAATTATTTTGTCTTCTGGGAAACATGTAAGTATCTTCTGTAACTGTAGGGCAGTACTAATAATAAAAAAAAAAAGATCTTTAAACAAAATAAGAAAAATCTTCATCCTGTTCAAAAGATTTGAGCGATGCATTAAGAGCCGAGGGGTGTTTCCTTCTGGAGCATCAGTGAATGTTTTCACCTTTTATAATAGTTGTGTTTGAGTCCCTCAATTGTCCTCAGTTTGCTCATTCACTAGGTAGATGCACAGACAGG
This sequence comes from Rutilus rutilus, assembly GCF_951802725.1. Classification (NCBI taxonomy): domain Eukaryota; kingdom Metazoa; phylum Chordata; class Actinopteri; order Cypriniformes; family Leuciscidae; genus Rutilus; species Rutilus rutilus. Next base: position 30,895,221 of record NC_140220.1, on the reverse strand, counting down.
CAGACAGATGAGGATGGGTGGATGACTAAGCATTAGCAAATGCAAGAGAGCCTTGTGATTCTTATTCCATCCTTTAAACAGGTTGCTATGACAACCACATCCCATCAGTGTGATGGATTGATCTGTGATGGACAAGTTGTGACCCCTCAGGGCATGACATAATCAGCACAGGATGGAAGGAGGAGAGTGACAGAGAAGAACACGGTGATGATATGTCATCTGGTCACGTTCTGAAGATTACCTATTCACTAGAGTAAATCACACTTTTCCATGTCCAGATTTTGAAAGGAGAAATAACAGGAAGGAAATGGACCTAAATAATGAACCGCTTCAGTGATGGAGATAACTGAGGATCTGACTGCATGGCAGATCAAGCACTCAGATTATTTCTGAAGCTGTTGCTCACTCATTTCGAGTGAAAAGATACACAGGAGGAAGGACTGTGATCCTCAGAAACAGCTTTAGCTTTAGTCTTTTGCCTTCTACTATGTATCACAGTTGGAAAACTAAAAAGAGCACTTGCCGTGCCAAAAGGTCACCTGCTAGCAAACCAAGGACAAGACGACTGCAAGAATAATCTCAAAGAGGGAGGAAGGGTACAGGTATAGGTTCAGGCCTGTAAAAAAGGAAGCTATATTCCCCTTGGGAAAATACCCCACTTGCTTTCCCCTATAAACTGCAGTCATGCCTGGCAGACTGACTGCTGAGGCAGCAGGGACATGTACAGGTTTAAATTTTCATCACATGGACCAGCACATCATTCCATCCAGTTTATTTCTTTGAGATTGCTTCCCCCCTCCAGTGAGACCACAGTGGGCCTCTTCTGAGACTTTCCCAGTGAATTTACAGTGAGGTGATTTTCCTTTCGGATGATCCTGGCTGATTGTGGTAATCATCCTTTTTACCTAGAATGCACTGCTCTGTAAGTAGTCCTCTCAGCACCTTCAGTAAATATTGTCTGAGCTGGATGTTCCTATGTTTATATAGCACAGGGCAGTCAGACGCTTACTGTGCCATCTACAGCTCACAGCTAGGAAAATGTTTATAGGTGATTTTATCAGTAAACGTAAAAGCACAAGAAGCCTTTGAATTTAAGTTTTTACTTTTCATTTTGGGGGATATTCAAAGAGCCAGCACTCAGAAATGTCCCATCATGCCTCAGGACAGATTAAAGAAAATCACTGAAGTGGATGATGACAGTAAATTGAGAAAACAAAAGCACAACATGACATAGAATTATCAAAGCAGATAGATGGTAGAATACCTTTGCAGAAAGAAAATCCATTAGTTTTACAGAAATCATGTGTTTCTCTAGCTTTCAAAATTACATTATTGCAGTCTGTAATGATAAAAACAGCCACATATACTAGTATTGTGCCAAAGTGAAAACCAAAGCTGCACAGCAGACTTAACAATGCTATGGTTAGTCTTACCAAAAAATACTTCATATCACATGCCTAATATAGCACCGAGCAGCTGTATTTACTGCCTAAACTTTTTAAGAAACATTAAAAATGTTAATCACATTTTCAATGGCTTTCAGACCTTTTAAAAATTGTGCTCACTATATTTAAACCTAAATATCAGGTTTCTAGCTTAAACTGCCCAGATATAGATTTGAGTTCCCTTTCGAGAACGTTCACTTCGTATTGCGTAGCTATACGCAGTGCAAAAACTCCTTTTCTCGAGAATATTGAAGCCTTTTTTAAAACGCAGTGCAGCTTCACAGCCAGCACAATGCAGAGCTGACTAGGAAATGCGGCGCCGCTCTCCTGATTCGCCGGTCCCTTGCGGCCATCCGGCAAACGATATCCTTTGAAAGCCTTCAAGTGCTTGCTGCGGCAGCGCTTGTAAAAGAGCAAATTTTCTCATGGCATTGTTCCAAATGTCACGTGCCGACTGCGCGGCATGCAGAGCCCCTCTGCATTCCTGAGCTGGCCACGATGAGTGCGTTTCCTGCCTGGGCCTCGGACACGCGGAAGCAGCACTCAAACAAGGCGGCATGTCACTTGCCTCTCTGCGCTCGCGGCTAGCTCTCCTTTTGCAGAGAGTGACACCGCCCTTTGCGCCCTCCCGTTTCCCGCCCTCCTCGACCTGCGCAGCGCCACCGATCTAGCCCTGCATGCTACAAAGACCACGGCCCAGGTGATCGGGAGAAGCATGGCCAGCTTGGTCATGCTAGAGCGTCATCTTTGGCGAGGACATCTTTGACGCGGACAAGGCTGCTTTTCTGGACTCGCAGATCTCGAACGCTGGTCTCTTCGCCCCTGCGGTAAAGGGATTCTCCGAGCGCTTCACGGAGGCTCAGAAGTCGTTGCAGGCTATGCGGCACTTCCTGCCGAAATGATCAAGCTCAGCGTCGGGTCGCCCTAAGAAAACGCAGACCCCAGAGCGTCAGGGCCCCCGACCCAAGATTGCGTTGGATACTGAGCTTCGGAAGCCTTCCTAGTTAAAAGACAGGAGGGAAAAGGGGGGTGTTAAGTTCCGCTGCGGCTGGACCACCCCCAAAGAAAGCTTGTGCGCTTCTCCCAGCCCCCTCTTCAGGTCAGGTGGCTGGAGATGTTCGAAATGTAGCCAATAGGCTCATCATAGTTCACGCACCCAAGCACACAAACGCTGTTTTAACAGCGACCCAAATAAAGCACAAAAAGAGCACTCCAAAATATAAGGGTGACCAGGTCCCCATTACATGGCGGCCTGTCCCCAAATGTCATTCAACCCCTAGCCACTTGGGCAAAGGCCTGGGAAGCTATCCCCGATGTGTTGAAATGGGAATTAAACACAATAAAACAAGGTTACTCGCTGCAGTTCGCTCGCAGGCCCCCACGCTTTCATGCTGTGGTCGAAACCTCGGTTAGGAGCAACATGGTTCACGTCCTCCGCACCGAGGTGCTAAGTCCAATAGCGAAAGGGGCTGTCGAGGCAGTTCCCCCGCCATTACGCGAGTCAGGTTTTTACAGCCGTTATTTTCTCGTCCTAAAAAAGGATGGCGGTCTCAGACCCATCCTAGATCTCAGACACCTGAACAAGGCCCTCATGAGACGGCCATTCAGGATGCTAACAACCAAACAAATCCTCGCGCAAGTTCGCCCAGGGGATTGGTTTTTCTCAGTAGATCTGAAAGATGCTTACTTTCACATCCAAATAGCCCCCCATCACAGGCCATTCTTGAGATTCGCCTTTGAGGGTTAGGGCTTATAAATACACGGTCCTGCCATTCGGGGGTCCCTGGCCCACTGCACATTCTGAATTCTGAATTATTTTGAATTACATTTCGAATTACCTCGACGACTGGCTCATTTTAGCTCAGTCGGAGGCCGAATTAATAACCCACAGGTCCTCGCTTCTTGGCCACCTAGAATGCCTTGGGCTCAGGATCAATGTTTCCAAGAGCATGCCGCTCCCCAGCCAGCGTATAACCTTCCTGGGAACAGTAATCGATTCTGTCCAAATGAGAGCGTGTCTCACGCCAGACTGTGCTCTCTCGATTCAGCAGCTAGCGGCTTCGTTCAAGCCGGGCTCTTTCAAACCCCTCAAAACGTTTCAGAGGGCGTTGGGCCTGATGGCCTCAGCATTGTCAGTACTCCAACTGGGCCTACTGCATATGCATCCCCTTCAGCGCTGGTTAAAACCCTGAGTCCCGGCTTGTGCGTGGCAACATGGCCACTTAAGGTGAGCCACGGCTGTATCAGAGCCCTGGCCCCTTGGAAAGTCACTGGCTGGTACCAGTCTGGTGTGAGCATGGGTGTGGTCCCAAGGAGAAAAGTGATTTCAACAGACACCTCCAACCTGGGTTGGGGAGCTCTGTGCGAGGGCAGGCCTGTCTCCGGCCTCTGGTCGAGCTCGGAGAAGCGCCTACATATCAACTGCCTCGAAATGAGAGCGGTCTTTCTAGCCCTGAAAACCTTCCTCCCAGACCTGGCGGGTCACCATGTCTTGGTTCGGACAGACAACATGTCAGTGGTGTCCTATATAAATCATCAAGGCGGTACCAGGTCCTTCAACCTGTACACCATGGCCAAACACCTGCTTTTATGGGCTCACGCCAACCTACGCTCACTGAGAGCGGCGCATGTGCCAGGCATACTGAACCAGGGTGCAGATATGTTATCACGAGGCAATGTTCCCCCAGAGGAATGGTCTCTCCAACCGCAGACAGTTCAACTGATCTGGAGTGTCTTCGGCAGGGCAGATTTAGACCTCTTCGCCTCAAAAGACAACTCTCACTGCCCAACATTTTTCTCAAAAGACAGGGATGCACTAGCCCACGAATGGCCCAGTCTCCCACTTTACGCATTCCCTCCGGTCTCGATGCTCCCTCAGGTCATCAAACGGATCACAAGTGTGCGATCCTACTGATAGCCCCTCTCTGCTAGAGACCCCTTTGGCCCATAGCACTGAGGAGGGACCTCCTCACGCAAGCGAACAGAACAATATGGCACCCTCGTCACGAATTGTGGGCCCTCCATGTATGTACTCAATGGGTACCCGGGAACCTCCAGGATAAGGTCTTAAGCACTATCACAGAGGACAGAGCTCCATCAACCAGACGCCTCTATGCTCTTAAATGGTCAGTGTTCGCCAGCTGGTGTACAGCTCGGGATCTAGACCCTTATTCGTGCGACATACCATCGGTACTTTCCTTTTTACAAGAGCTGATGGACGCGGAGCGCACCCCCTCCACGCTCAAAGTATATGTGGCAGCCATAGTAGCCTTTCACGCTCCTGTGGCTGGCCAGTCCTTAGGAAGGAACGACCTGGTCGTGCGCTTCCTTAAAGGGGCCAGGAGGCTTAACCCGCCTCGACCCCCCTTCATACCTTCCTGGAAAAGGGAACGTACTCGGTTACTGATGTAACCTTGGTTCCCTGAGAGTAGCAAACAAGTATTGCGTAGCCAGCCGTGCTATGAGCTGCACTTCAGGTCTGTCGCTTCAGTCGATTTAACGAAATGGGGCGCTTATATAGGCTGTACCCACGGCCATTTTATTTACGTGTATGTTATGATATTTTGGCTGTTTTTATGTTTCCAATGTAAATACGTGTATAGTATAATGTCGAAAGCATATTTTCAAAAATACATTTATCCAAATTTTATAAATGGAAATGTATTTTTATACCCCTTGAAGTACAATTTGTAATAAGCTGCAGCATATATTTTGATAAAAAAAAGAAAATATATATATATATATATATATATCACCATATGAGTAGAACTCTTTAAAGTTAATCTTTCTTGATCTTCCCTGCAGATCTGCTACACAATGATTTATTCTTTTAAGTGATAGTTCACCAAATTTTTTTAATTCTGTCATTTACTCACCCTCAAGTTGTTCCAAACCGGCATAAAAACCTTCCTTCTCTTGAACACAAAAGAAGACATTTTAAAGAATGTTGGTAACCAAACAGTTGCTGGTCCCCATTAACTTCCATATTATATAAAAAAGAAAAACGAAGGAAGTCAATGCGGACCAGAAACTGTTTGGATATCAACATTCTTCAAAATATGTTTTTTTGTGTGTGTGTGTGTGTTCAGCACAAGAAAGAAATTAATACAGGTTTGGAACAACTTGAGGGTGAGTACATTTTTGTTTTAGGTTGAACTATCCCTTTAACTCATAGGGTTATGAGTTAAAGTGATAGTTATGTGATCATAATGATTTGAACTGAGATAAATCTCTCCATTAATCCAATTTGTTTTCCATTGATGGGTCAGAATGGATTTAGACTGCCATTACACTTTTTAATTTAAACTCTTTCTGAGAGATACGACTCCATGAGGCAAACTTATGGAGTCTGGTATTGACAGCATCATTGTGTTCTAAAAGTGTCTTGAGATTCTTTCGTCTTGCTTTTGTTGAACACTCAGCCTTCGCAGGAGTATCTTAAAGCTTAATCTGACTGTCTGGACTCAGACTTGATTGTCTGAGCTGACAAACAATTTAACTCTGTCTGAGACAGCTGAGAAGAAAATGTCCTTGCACATTTTACAGCTTACCCCATCTTATCTGCAGGCTTGTAATTAGAGTCTAAGAAAGCAACTATTTCAAGAAAATAGAAGCTTGGCTAGACTTCCTCATACATTTCATGAAGAAAGTGAGATTAGATTGTAGATTGTCTTTTAAGTGAATCCTTCATAAAGCTGAATCAAACTAAAAAGTAGTGTTGTACTCAACATTCTTTTAGATAAATTTAAGGAGTGCTGGTCTGGTCTTGGTCTCGACTCAGTCTCGCCTTGCCTTACTCTTGGTCTTATCTTGGTCTCAACCCCAAAAATAGTCTTGGTCTTGTGTTGGTCTTAACACACACTAGTCTTTACTCTCGACTACAACACTATTAGACAGATATTTTGCTACACTGAAATCAATAGTTGCAATACAAATCTTTCACAGTTCAATTAACCTGTCTGAAGAGTCATCTTTATTCAGAATGAGACCATGTTGTTGCCTTTCTAATGTACAATTGATATGCAAAATAATTGACCAACGCAAATCATATTCTTAGGCAATCTAAAATAAATACCTCTAAAATGTCCACAGATTTGCTGACTCAATGATCTACAGTATTGGGATGAAACTGTTATGCTCCAGTGCATAAGGGAGGGAATGGAAAGAAACCAAATTTTTGTGATCCAACTAGCAGAGAGCAGAAGTTTCCCAAAACAAGTGGGTGAATGACTATACCCAAAACAAACCTTGAAATCTGTTGTGATTGAAAGGGGAGTGACTGAATTGCACACTTCAGCTTTATGAACCAGCAATGCTGTGTTATGGCACTGTCTTACAGTGTTAGCTAAACATGGTCTTTTTTATTATTGAATCCCTCCCACAATAAAGAAGCAACACATATTCTTTCCAGAGAGAAGATGATGCTAAAATGCTACTGGGATACAGTATTTTGAAAAGTGCTGGCCTGCTGCAAACTATTCATCCCTGTGGCTGGTCTAACATAAATATGTTTTAAAAATGTTTTGCTAATGCTATTTCTGAATGTCTTCGTAAACGTTACAAAGTCCAGTCATTTTAACGGTTTATTTTGGTTTTTGGTTTTTGGTTATGTTAAGGGTAACATTCTATATAATTTCCCAAACATTATGGGAATGTAACTTTTGAATGTTCTCTAAACATTTCTGAAACAAGTACTAACATTTAAAAAATGTTAGACGAATATACAACTATAACGTTTCAGGAAAAAAGTTCATTGAATGATGTATAATGTTTTTGTGCAAACGTTTTGAGAACATTATTAAAGACCAGATAACTTTGAATGAATGTTCTATTAACATTACTGGAATAATGTTTGTTCATAACCTTGCCAGAATGTTAGCCAAAGTTCTGAGAACATTCCCTGTTATCCGGGAGTTTAAAAGACAAATCCTCAAAAACAGGAGGTCCAACACTTTATATGCCCAGTCAACGTGAAGGAATGCACAGCCTCTGGCAATTTGAGGAAATGCATTACCAAGCCAACAGGATCACACTTTCATTGAGTAGTAAAAGTTAGGTTGCTTTAACTTCCTTTTCAGATGCTATCACTTCTACACCTCCTTTTACATGCATTGTTCCTAAGAACAATAGCAACCAAGTGCTGCTGTATACAAGCATGGAAACAAGACAATATATATATAAACACCTATAAATAATGATGTCACTGCATAAGAAATATAAGAAATAACACAGGAAACAAGTGGGTCAAATCTAAAAGTCAATAACAATGTTTAATCTCCCACTCCAGATAATGAGCTCAGAGGCTTCAATTTAATATTACATTATTAGCTTTATAAGTTTACCAGTCACAAAGGCACTGGAGATTTTCATTAAAAGTTTCTGCCATAAACCTAGCTTTCTTGCAGTTTAGTTTGAGCCGCTTCTTCATTGAAACACTACGGTGGGCTGCAACCTTCTCTTTATGCACTGCCCGGACAGCTAATATCATCAGAGCTCTCATCACCAATGATAGGCATGACTGCTTACATTCATCTCAGCGGTTCTTCTCTTGAATATAGCCACTCGAAGTGTGTCATCACTCAAGATTAATGGGACCATAAAATCCTGCTGAGTTGGACGGTTCTACTGGTCATTGAAATTTGTTTTACCTGCAATATTTCTCGTTATCATCTAAAATAATCATTGTGGACAGTGTGAATGCTGGAGGCTGTGTCAAATACACTAATCTTTTTGACTTTTTTTGTCTAGGGGTATTTTGGAATCACAAAACGAGTCTAAATACTCTGTCTTTCTTTGTCTTACATTTTCATCTTCAGAGGATCAGTATTATCTCTAATGATAGCGATATGTCCAAAGGTGTCCATGTCAAATGGTGTTTTGAACTTGCAATGCATAATAATGAATTACATTTATATGCATATTGTATATTTGAGATGTTTTTGTATTTATATGTGGACTTGGGGTTGGTAAGAAGTCTCTCATGCGTACCAAGGCTCCATTTATTTGATCAAAAATGGTTCAAAAAACAGTATTACAATTTAAAATACAATTTTTAAAGTTACATTTTTTAACTCTTCTAAATGACTTAATTTGACTGCAGTGGGAATTGTTATAACTTTTATTGCCTTCAATTACAGTTTAGTCTGCAAAGGTTAAAACAATTATTTCTACACCACTGTCACTGTCTTCATGGTGTAACAGGCCCTGAGACGAATCGCTTTAACGGTTTAGTTGAATGCACAAACCTTCAGAGTTCCTGGCTCGGCCAGCTCACGCGCCTGCCTGTTCAGTTGGTTCGCGATGATTTGACATCGCTGACACAGGCTTTCCCTCCCGTGCTTGTCCTCGGAATAACTTAACTCCGTTACGGACACTGAACCGGCACCCTCCGGGTTTGGCCGGCTGCCGCATTGCACTTCTTCTGCCGAGTGAATCCTTTTCCTAGGATTGAGTGCTGGACTCTGCACTGATTCACTGCTTGCTGATACCTCAACGACCTTGTGTGAGAAAAGATCAGAAAAGAATTCAAACTGAGAGATAAATGAAAAGAGTTTGATGGAATAAACTGCATACTGAACTGTAAAAAAAAGTTCCTGCCTTAGTTTTTAAGTACAATCAACTTGGATGTTCAAAGCTGCAGTCTGTAACTTTTGGCACTCTAGCAGTTAATAAACAGAACTGCATGCATCTTGTGGAAGAACATTGTAGTCTGAGCTACTTCTTTCTGTTTTTGTCTATGATGAGACACGCAGGTACTGGACTACTCCGCAGTGGCACGACCAGTACCAGTCTAAAATGGTCCTTATATAAACACATATATTACACTGTAAAAAGTGAACAGTTGGATCAACTTTAAAAAATTACACATATTACACTGTAAAAAGTGAACAGTTGGATCAACTTAAAAAAATTACTTCCATTGGTAACACCTAAAGAAATTAAGTTTTCTCAACTTAAATTATCACGTTTTATCATGAAAAACGTGATAATTTAAGTTGAGAAAACTTAATTTCTTTAGGTGTTACCAATTTAAGTAATTTTTTAAGTTGATCCAACTGTTCACTTTTTACAGTGTATAAGTGTACCTTAGTGATTCAGGATAAGACAAAAAGCACAGTTTGGAAAATGGATTCATGATGTACTCGGAAAGTTACGGACTGCAGCGTTAAGTCATTTCAACTTAAACTGCATTAAACTTACTTTAAAAATTGAGTTGAATCTTGTATAACTTATATAAATAAATAAAAAATTGCTTAACTTATTTTCATGAGTTAAAGCAATATATAAACATATGTGGTCATAACTTATTGATCATATATTTTTTTTCAGTGTGTAAAAAACTGAAGAAAGTACTGTAAGACTGTAATATGGTCCTCATAAAAACACTGTCCTACTGAAAAAAAAAAAAAAAACAGGTTAAACCAGCCCAAAATATTTTTGTAATAATCATATAGGCTGTCTACCTTTTTATGTAAGTAAATAAAAAGTTAGGACCAGTCTTGAAGAAAAATATTAGAGGACTAAATTTTAAGACAGCAGTTTATGCAAATGGCCACTGGACTTAAGATAGTTGTTCTCCCAGCCTGACCAGCTGAAAAATGCCCAAAGCCTTCTAAAACCAGCCATCAGATCAACCTGGCCAGGCCTACATTATTTTACTAATGAGTTTATGATCAACGAGAAAACCTTTAGATAATTTAAATATCCTGATAACATGGACTTAGTTGGCCTATAGAAAACTTTAAATATCTTGGTACAATTTTGGACTTCAGGTGAGTTTCTCTGGAAATACAGACCATTCAAAAGATGGTCACGGCGACTATCTTCTCAGACAACTCAGCGGCCTTGGTGTTAGTCAGCATATCTTAAGACTTGTGTATAAATCTATCGTTGAGAGTGTTCTAACCTTTCATCTCCCTAAGGTCACTTGTAGGTTTAAGAATAAACTTTCTAGAATTGTATCAATGGCAAGTCAAATAGTTGGTAAGCCCCAGAAGTCCTTAACACAACTTTTCACATAAGGGCAAGGAAGAATGTGAGGAGTATTCTGGCAGATACCTCCCAATCCCATCCTCTCTTCACCCAGTTTGAGCTCCTAGAGTTCCTCTGGCAAATAAAAATGTATTCACAAAGTCCTTCATCCCAAATGCCATTAAAATGATTAACTCTGCCAGTGATTGGTAAAGTAACAGAAAGTGACATGAACTATACTTTTATATGTAACGTGACCAATTGTCTTTGTATTGTTTTATTGCTTTTTAGTTTCTCAGTAGTTGGTTTATGTGTTGGTGAGCAAAAGACAAAATCCGGTGGACAATAAAGACATTTAAATTCAAAGACCAGCTAAGACCACCAAACTAAGTTTCCTAATTTAAGCATTTTTGCCCCAGTAGGATAAACATTATGAATGAACATTAGAATATTTCATGAATCAAATGTTAAGAACTTACAAAACAAAATAAACAACATTCTGAAAAGTTTCATCATGCTATTATCTCACCGTGAACCTCCTGAAATCTGGTCTGCGTCCTCCACCTTGAACCCAATAATGAGAGTGCATGTTTCTGGCTTTAAATGTCCCCGCGTGTCTGACAGAGTCTGATGTGCTCTGACTCACTGAGAGATTTGTAAATGATCCATTTCATTGATGTTAAGTGTAATTTATAACTCTAAAGTTTAGTTTTTGCTAAAGTTTGGGTTTTCCAGTCTTGCTAGTTGGCGCGCTTCTCAATCCCATGTTGACGATAAATGAATTAAACTCAGGGATCAGTTAGACTGATATTGAGTCACTGAGGGGCGGAGCAGAATCGCAGCTCACACAGCGCGCTCCTGAATCTGATTCATATTGAAGGCGCATCCTTCTCTTGTGAGTAGGGGAGAAATGTAACCTGTTTTAATGCATAATACGGTGGTACTAGTATAGAAGTATGTAGTATATATTACTGCCATAAATTCCATAGCTGAGTAAAATAGAAAAACTCTCAAATCGCATTCCTAATTTTCCTAAACTGAAAAAAACTCAGGTGTTAATTGGACCGTCATGAGAACTTGCCACGAATCGTGGTTCATTCTCACGAGTTTATTCGCTGTCTGCACAAGAGAAGTCAATGTTTCCTAATGTCTTTCTGATAATCTATTTGTTTTATGTTATATTCAGTGTATATTGCAAATATTATTTATGACCAGTAGCCTTCTGGCACTTAAATAGTTTTTCGGTATAATTTTTCCCTTTTCTGTCACAATTTATCTTGTGTGTGTTTATGCACTGTATGAGCGCGCTAGGCACACCATCATGTTGTGTAATTTCAGTGTGGTGGTCAGCTATTTACTATAACTTTAGCGCCACCACATGGCCATTATCTGCAATGGCATATCCATAAAACAGTCGATTATGGAAGTTTATTTCTTGGTGGAGTTGAATATAATAAATATTTTACTCCTAAAAATGCGTGAACTGGTCTAGAAATGTTAAGAGACTTATTTTAGACTGCATTTTTAGTAGCCTATACATGCGTTTATTTGTGTTTACCCCACTTCACTGTTGTTAAGAAAGTGGTTTATATGTCTGTGAGATGTAAAACATGACATTATAGACTGTGGTTACAGTAGACACACATTTATGGGTCTTTCCGAGGGAGCTGTTCATGGTGCTGAAATATATATTTTTGCATGTTTTCGTTTGAAAGGTAGCTAAGCTAAGCATCTTGGCTGTGATATTTGACAGCTATGAAGGCTTCTTAGCATATAGCCTAGCTAAGAAGCCTTCATAGCTGTCAAATATCACAGCCAAGATGATGAAGTTAACAAAACATGCAAACGGACAAGGAGTTATTACCTTCTGTTTTCTCTTCAGATAATGACTGGTCAATCCAAATATTGTATCGGTATCCAAAAGGAGACTGTCAAGTTCCACAGGTGTTTCCCTCTGCTGTATATTCCATGCATTTTGTGTTGAATCACGTAAAGCCATGGGAAACCTCTTGTTTTCATCTGGGGTTTAAAGTCAATTTCTAATTACCAAAATAAAAAGTAAACCATGTGACAGGCATCAAAATAAATTGTGATTTTTAAAATGACTATGATGTCTTTCAGATGCTTCCGCGTATGTTTAACCATCTCCGTAATTTACTCGTGCTTACTCCAGACGCGCGAGCACATCCAAACAAAATAAGCGTTAACCATGTGGCTCAATTCAAAGCTGCGACGGTGTCTCCGCCTCCCTCCTCTCCTCTCCTCTCCTCCCTCCCCTCCGCCTCTCTCTCCCTCTCCTTCTCATTCTCAAATGAGTTTAATGAATTAATTTTATTTCATCCCACTACTTCACCTGTTACAGCGTAGCCTATAGCCAGAATTTTTTCTTTCTTTCTTTCTTTCTTTCGACATTGCAATGGACTCATACATCATATCTTACTTTCAGAGGTGGACAGTAGTACATTTACTTGAGTACTGTACTTAAGTACACTTTCTGAGTATCTGTACTTTACTTGAGTATAATTTTTTCTGGAAACTTTTTACTTTAACTTCATTACATTTGAAACACAAATATCGTACTTTTTACTCCACTACATTTCTGTCAAGGTCCTTGAGTAGAAAGTAGTAACGTAAGTCAGGGGATGATTTTGGTTGTAGGGGTTGCATTTTGATTGGAAATGAAAGTCGGGTTGACGTCAGAACCAGACGTCAGATTGACGTCAACATTCAACGTCGGACAAACGTTGGATTTTGGTTGGAAAATAAAGTCAGGTTGACGTCAGAACCCGACTGATGTTGGTTTCTGACGTCAACCCGATTTTCATTTTCAACCATAATACATCGTCTGTCCAACGTTGGAGATTGATGTCAATCTGACGTTGGATTCTGACATTAACCTGATTTTCATTTTCACCATTGGGTTTGGTCTACTAAATGCTAATTTTGTCATTGTTTTGGAACACACTAGCTTATAGATAGCAGTAAGGCTAACATATTCATATTAAAAGCCAAAAAACTTTTCATAGAGACTTTAGATAGGGCACTATTTGCGGGAACAGCCATTTGGGTGTCCGAAACCATTGTGGACGTTATTGGGTTATCTCACATTCAATCCCACTACTGGTACTGTGTTCTAGAAATAAATTTGATATTGATATGAGGGTAGGGACGATTTCAGACACAATCAATATCTGATTAACGTTCAGTACATTTATTGGCAGGATTGTTGGGCATTTACAATAGCCTATGTACAAAACATACTGTACTTTAAGTAGGCTAGATAATAGCCTAAAAAGAACGTTACTTTGGCAAAGAGATACATGAAATTCAGGGGGAAATAAAGCAAATACGTAACAATTAATATAATATAACCAAAAATTAAAAATACTTAATAGTAATAAATCATTTTCTCAGAACTGTGAGTTTATTAATTGCTGTATGCCATTTAGTGTAATTATATATTTGTCCATTGGGTGGCGCTCTGAAATGTAAGCCTATATTAAGGGCACCTGGGTAATGAAAGCAACCAACAACGCTAATGCGTGTTTCATTATGTTTCACTGAAACAAGATGGATTATGGACAATGTGTTTGAGCTGTATCTGCAAGATATGGACTTATGTATATGGTGTGAACTTGAAAGAATGAGACACCACAGGAAGCTAATTGGAAGCAATGTTTATTCATTAGAGCACAATAGAGAAAGGCACTGTTTGCATCTTACATCTGTGTTCATGGAGTTTTTACGTGTCAAATACTTGCTCACTCCTGTTACCAATACCAGCGGCTTAAGCCGTAACATTAAGTAAAAAACTGTGCTTCTCTTTACCTGTGACTGTATATACTGACCATAACCCATTGGTGTTTTTGTCAAGAATGTATAATCATAACCAACGACTTAAGCGTTGGTCATTATTCATGCAGAACTATAACATCAACATAAAGCATAAGAAGGGTTCTGAAAATGTCGTTGCTGACGCGTTGTCTAGAGCATAATATGTATATATAAATAAAAGAAATTGGGGTCTACAAATTAATGCCTTATGTTTATGATTTAAAGGGATAGTTCACTTTGAAATTAATTTGTTATATGTTTTAGCTTACCTCAAGGGCATCAAGATGTAGGTGTCTTTGTTTCCGCAGTAGTTTCAATTTTGATATTTTTAGGTCAAACCGTTCTTGTCTGTCAGTCATATAATGCAGGTCGATGGTCACTGTCTCAAAGCACAAGCACAGAGTCCAAATTAAAACAATTCCCCATCGTCCAAATGAAACAATTCCCCATCATAAGTACACATTGATGGCCTAAGACACGAAACGAGCGGTTTGTGTGAGAAAACGAACAGTATTTATATCGTTGTTATCTCTTGAAAACAGCACACGTCCAAATGATCTGACGGCGTGGGCGGGTATAGATATATACATAGATGTCGCCTTGGCTACTGCAGTTCATTGGAACGAAACCGTAGCCAAGCGACATCTAGTGTATATATCTATACCCGCCCGGTGGCGGGTATAGATGTATACACTAGATGTCGCCTTCGCTACTGCAGTTCATTGGAACGAAACCGTAGCCAAGGCGACATCTATGTATATTCTATACCCGCCCGCGCCATCAGATCATTTGGACGTGTGCTGTTTTCAAGAGATAACAACGATATAAATACTGTTCGTTTTCTCACACAAACCGCTCGTTTCGTGTCTTAGGCCATCAATGTGTACTTATGATGGGGAATTGTTTCATTTGGACGATGGGGAATTGTTTTAATTTGGACTCTGTGCTTGTGTTTTGAGCCAGTGACCATCGACATGCATTATATGACTGACAGACAAGAACGGTTTGACCTAAAAATATCAAAATTGAAACTACTGCGGAAACAAAGATGCCCTTGAGGTAAGCTAAAACATATCAAAAATTAATTTCAAAGTGAACTATCCCTTTAACATGATTTTTTCTGTGCACTATATGGGACAAGCGCAGTCTGTGTCTTGTAATGTTGTGATGGGTTTGTAATAAGTGGAATCAACAAGTAATTGTTTTTTTTCCCTTTCATGAAGTATACACTCAGAAGATAATGCTGTCATATCATCATATTGGAGCAGAAGATCATAATGGAGCAGAAGTGGATCAGGAAGAGGTTGAAACACAAAGGGAACTGGCTGAATTTGAAGACATTCTGGTAAAGTCAGACGTGGTTGGTCAAAAGTTCAAGAAAGAAGATAAGGAAGATGAAAGAATAGTTTGATTCTGATGAAATAGATTTTAAAGCATCATTGCTATTTAAAAAAAAAACTTTTTAGATTAACCAAATTATTTATTGTAAGCTAGAGTAAAACTTTCCTATAGTAATAGAGCAAATCCTGAGGTCTTGGAAGGTTGTTTTTCAGGCTGTAGGCACTCAGGAATTCATTGGTGGTCACCTTACGCAACAGTGCGTACAGCTGCCCCTGGATTTGTAACCCAATGGAGCATAGGTGTTCACCCAAAATATATATAAACAAGATGACAGTTATCTACCATAAAACCATATGACCTTAAGTAAACTCACAATGTAACAATACTACAGTTCAAAATGATGCCACAGCTGAGTGAGCCTTTTATTGTAAATAAACATTGACAGCTTAATTGCTATATTTCTTACCATCTTTGTCCTGTTCTCTTTATTTTCTAATGTTGTGTCAAACTGTTTATTTAAGCTCTTCTACAGTTTGACAAGTCCCATTTTCCAGAATTTCTCTACCTCTGGCACAGTCACAGCAGCCAGTATTCTTCTCTGCATTGTAAGGATTTCTTGCTGGTTCTCACAGAGCTCTTGTAATTTCTGCAAGACTTTTGTGCGGTAGTCTAAGGAGAAATTGAAAATTATGGAATCAGTTCCCTTAAATGTGTACACTTTTGTGACAAAGTTAGAGTTACCCGACTGGGATATGCTTATAGCTCAAAGTCAACTTTTTTTTATAGCAAAAATACAGAGATGACATACAACTTTGTATACAATATACAAAATGTATTAACAATATGTTCAATGTCATCAGAATACAAATGAGAAAGAGTGAGCTGAAAAATAAAAATAAAATAAAAAAGATAGAGAAAAAGAACATGAGGATATTCATCTATAATTCAGTTACATTTTACAAATTTTGTCATGTTATGTTTAAATAAGTTTCATAAGAAAGGTAGGTAATGCAGGGTCCAAAGATGAGATAGCAAGTTTTAAAGTTGAGACACTCACACATGGATATATAACACATATAAAAAATAAAAAAAAAGAAAGAAAAAAAAAGTTTTTTATAAAATGTATATTTATCTGCAACAGTTATGTTAACAGCAATAATAATACATTTCTGTCGCAAGAACAGCTATTCAGCTGATGGACGCCATGCTGCTGTCATGGGAACATAGGTGAAAATAATGGGGAAATCCAAACGGCTACATAATGGCACACAAGTGTCCTGCTACTCCAAAGTCCTCACTTCAAGGGCTCTGCCTTTTGAAGGGAGTAGGCCATAGGGATGCCAGAGAATGTCTAATAAGGCGAGAAGTTTCACTCTCAGTAAACTTCCGGCTTCTGAACTGGTTGCAGTTCCACTCTGATTCCATATGAGGGCGCTCACAGGATGAGTGCAGAATGAATGGAGGTCTATGGCGCTATACCCCTCAAAATCCACTTTTCTCAGGATATAATTTTTTTGTCTAGTAATTTGAATGTTGTATTCGAAAGGAGATGCAAAGAAATTACACATTGCTGGGTGTTAGATTTTTTAGAGTCACTTATTTGCTTTAAAAAGTCTTTTAAAGTGTCAATGACGTCATACACATCGTACGACCAGAGATACTGCTTTACGGCAATCCTTCAGTCACTCTGGTGCTTTCGCGCTCTGCACTTTCGTTTCACTCGAGGCATCGACAACACAGCTGACACAGGTAAATACACGTGCTAGAAGAGTTTTTGTTTTGTTTGTTTCTGGTCCCGCTTCGGATGCCACGATGCCATCAAGCGGTATCTCTGGTCATAATCAGTCCTTCACTGACCAATCAGCGTTCATTAGCAGAATGCTAGCATG
Source organism: Rutilus rutilus (assembly GCF_951802725.1). Classification (NCBI taxonomy): domain Eukaryota; kingdom Metazoa; phylum Chordata; class Actinopteri; order Cypriniformes; family Leuciscidae; genus Rutilus; species Rutilus rutilus. Next base: position 30,877,742 of record NC_140220.1, on the reverse strand, counting down.
TTATGGGCAACAACAACTCAACCTGTAAGAAATCAAAAGGACTTAAGTACTCGTTCATTCAACTTTCGACCTATAACCCATGTTGAACTTGCAAAACCTACAATCAAATCTGAGATTTCTCAACGGCAATCGGGTGAAAGAGACAAATTTAGCCGTCTAGCCCCATAGACTCTCATTAATACTGCACTCATGGCGATCGCCCCCAGTGGAACTCTGGTGGAACTACAACCAAAATTCGGTACCATAGGGAGTGGGCAGGCTCTCTGTAGACGGGCTCTGGGCACATTCAAGTTCAAAACGGTGCCAGAGAACGTCTAATGAGGGGAGAAGTGCCACTCAATAAACTTCTGTTTGCAGTTCCATTCTTGTTCCATATGATGGCGCTCACATGACGAGTGCAGAATGAATGGAGGTCTATGGAGCTATACCGCTCAAAATCCACTTTTCTTAGGATATCATTTTTTGTCTAGTAATTTGAATGTTGTTTTCGAAAGGGGATGCAAAGAAATTATTGCTTGGTGTTAGATTTTTTAGAGTCACTTATTTGCTTTAAAAAGTATTTCAAAACGTCAATGACGTCAGCATTAGCAGAATGCTAGCGTGTTATGGGCAACAACAACTCAACCTGTAAGAAATCGAAAAGAAATAAGTAGTCGTTCATTCACCTTTCGATCTATAACCCATGTTGAACTTGCAAAACCTACAATCAAATCTGAGATTTCTCAACGGCAATCGGGTGAGGGAGACAAATTTAGCCGTCTAGCCCCATTGACTCCCATTCATTTTGCACTCATGGCGAGCGCCTCCAGTGGAACTCTGATTGGAACTACAACCAATAGGACTTAATAGGGCGTTGGAGTGAACAGGCTTTCCGTAGACGGGCTTTGACGGTGCGCAACGTTTTGCTACGGTTTCCGGGTTGAACATCATGGCTGTTTCTCAATTCCAAGAACGCAGAGAACGGACTTGTGTTCTCGTGGAGACCGGTCTTGCCAAGCTTCCTTGGAAGAACGAACTCGGAACCGGCCGCAATGACTTCTGGGACACCAGGCGAGTAGCTCAAGTCTGCATTCGATGCATCCTCGGTATCAAGAACACATCCGGGTTCTTTCATGCGTCCTCTGTACTTGCGTTCTTGAGAATTGGGTCTGAACTTCGATGGTTAATGATGACGTAAAACGAGAACACAAGGACGCAAGATCGCTGAAGAACGCATATTGAGAAACACCCTATGTTTCCTGGAAACGGCGTGCACCGGTGTGCAACGGAGTTTGAGATACTGGTGGGTGTGTCAGAACTGCAGTCCAATCAGCAGCAACATGTAGGCTATATAAAGCATGCGGTATTAACGTGAACTCGCACAATGGGTTCAAGGAAAGTAATTTACAAATGTGTTCGATGCAGCTCGGTATAGGCCTATGCAACAACTGGGGATATTAGAAGACATGTTTGTCGTAAGTTTTATTGTAAAAATATAGGATATCAACATAATGATGTAGTTGTTTATATTTTCTAGCTTCATTGCAAGTGTATGATATTTGGAATAGAAATAAACAATGGTAATTAAGTGCTTTTCCTAAAAATGAGATAGAAAATACAGGGTATTAAAACAGTGTGTGAACTACAAATAAAGTCAGTATGTGAGGCTAAATAGATGTGTTTTAGTCTGAATTAGGTAAGATGTGTGCTTCCATTTCAGTTTCCACAAATCCCTTAACTCGATTGGGATGTTCTCTTTTGTTCTGGGCGGCAAGTGCAGTAACTGTAACATCGGCCATATTTTGTAGTATTAAAGTAAACACATATTTATACCGACTTCATCGGGCTCAGAAAATTCTTCACAAAGAACACAAAGAATGGCCTTCTCAGCTGCCATAGTTGCAACTCTTGCGTCATCAGAACAGTGTGTTCAACGCATCACCGTTTCGGTTTAAAAAACGTTGTGCAACGTTTTGTCGGGGCTGAACGCAGCCCTGGTTTGGGTGGAAAGTCACATTTCACACCCGCACTAAAGGAATGGATTTATGGGTGTATTTTCACTTTGCTTAACCACATAGTTTAATATTTTCAACTACGAAAAGTCAGATTTATAACATTCTGTTCTCCATATCTGGTCTTTAACACGTTTGTGGTTCTAAGTTCTACACTTATTTAATTGCATTAAACATGTAATTTAATGTCTACCAGTTCTGATTAGTTTGTAATTATTCAAATTAATTATAATTAGGAAATTAAACAAATTCTTATTACTATATATATATATATATATATATATATATATATATATATATATATGTGTGTGTGTGTGTGTGTGTGTGTGTGTGTGTGTGTGTGTGTGTGTGTGTGTGTGTGTGTGTGTATAAAACATTAGGGAATGTTCTGTATAAAATATTTTAGGTTGTTTAAAAATAACCTCTCTGCAATGTTCTGGGAACGTTATTTATAGTTACAAAAAATAAAACCTAAAAAGAACGTTCTCCTAACGTTAGTATTTTTAAAATAACGTTTGAAAATTAATAAAATAATGTTCTGGGAACGTTATTTTATGGTCGCAAAAAAAAAAAAAAAAAAAAAAAACCATTAAGTAACGTTCTGTACATTATTTTTTAGGTTATTCAAAAATAACCTAAAAATAAAACCTAAAGAGAACATTCCCCTAACGTTAGTAATTGTTTAAAAACACACACACAAAAAAAAACACGGAAATAGGGGAACGTTCTGTGTTTGCTTTTTATTGTATGGGATTATTGGGGGTCCGATCTTTATAATCCAAGTTGAATTGATTTGTATCATGTCCAGTGGTCCTTGGAGTCACACATGCTCTGCATCCCAGGGGAATTCAGCTGTTTTCATAGCTATGTAATCTGGCCATGTTCCCATTAATGGCCACCTATGATGAATATCTGCTCGAAACTCTTAAAGTCGTTTCTGAACGTCAACAAACCTGAGTAAACTCGAAAACTGTGCAGAAAGTGGGTTTACTTATTTAGTTATCTGATATTTTCCATTAAAATTAATTATTAGAGTTGATTATTGGTATATTCAAAATTCTTTGTATTCAAATTTATTCAGTTGTATTATATTGATTAATGTAATAAATGTATTAGTTTATTTGATTATTTTTTCATTTTTATGAATCTTATTAATCTTTACTTTATGAATTGTAGTCATTATTATTAATTTATTTATCATTAGTCGTTATATTCCTTATGCAGCCTAGATTATCATTCTTTTATGTGATTGCTTTTATTTATTTATAGTCTAGCTAGCATAAAGCCTACTCTGATATGTTTGATTTTCCACAATTGCTTAAGTTATTCCGTGTGCATTAAGGGCCATGGTGACCTAAGAAAGACCTGCATAGTTTATCTTGAGTCATTAAATTATTGCAAGTAGGCTACAAAGAACTTCACTAGTAGTTTAGTCACTGCATATAAAATGTTTATTTTCAGAAGACTCAGGGCTGCTTCTTCTTCACGATTTTCACTCCTTGTATTCTGCAAACGTCTTACTTCCTTTGGGCCGTTCTTTCTCTATATACTGTAATCTTCAAAAACATCTGTTAGCCTACTTATTAGCCTAATACTTCTATCTTATCTTGAAACTACAAGCTTACAATTTTAAAATTTACTTGATTCATTTGTTTGTCTCTGTCATTTTACATTTTAATAAAAGTTGTTATTACCTATTAAAATGTGATGTCTGACAATCATTACTCGTCTGCTTGGATCTCACTGCATCAATGGACTGTCAAAATTAGAAAAATTTGGTTTAACGCGTAATCTCTAACGCGTTTAATTAAAAGTAAAACAAAACACAAACTTACCTCAAACCCAATACAAAGAAGATGTACCGTTTAAATGTATCCAAAAACTAAATCTAATTGCTACTAAAAGTTGATAAGAGTGCGTTGCTAAAGGCAAACACTAAAGCTGTCCTGTTTGTATCAAAATAAGAAAGAGTATAAAAGTTTTATTTTAAATTAGGTTTATTATTTTCAAACAAAATACGAAAGATTAAATGTAAAGCCATACAATCAGAGATTTCACACATATCAGAGAGAGAGAGAGAGAAAGATAGAGAAAGAGAGAGAGAGGGAGAGAGAGAGAGAGAGAGAGAGGGAGAGAGAGAGAGAGAGAGAGCTAGGCCAACAAGGCATGTCATCACAGTGAATTCAACAAACCTGATTTTAACAAAGTAACAAAGCCGACTCAACGATGAAATTTCCCTTCGTCTGATCAAGTGGTCCTGAACATTTCACAATTTTCAAAAGAACTGTTGAACTGTTGAGAACCACTCGGCCAAAGAGGAAGCCACAGGTCACCGAGGAAAATCAGTGTAGAGTGAACGCCATAGATCCGGCATCTTCGAAACCTGCTTGGAAAAAAACAAACATTTGAAACCGAGATTCTCCGTTTTTAAGAGTTCTTCTTCGCACAGACAAACTGCACATCTCTTTCCGAAAACACGATGCTTTTATAGAGAGCAAAAGGATGGGGTTTCTCACTCAGGGCGGCGTGGAATGATGATCCTGCCGGTTGGACTCGTCAGAGAGGTTCTTACCATGCGTGGGTTAGTTCTCCCTAAACCTGCCTGCTTGACCGGTTATGAACACGCCTTTCCTTATGAGAAAACCATACTTTTTGCACAGTTTTCGAGTTTAATCAAACAATTAAATTCACCAATTTACTGACCTGAGTGTCTTCACTGTGCTTATTTACTCATAAATAAATTATTTACTTAATTCACTTAATGAGTGAGGAGTTTAAAAAACCAGCAGGTTTTTCAACCAGCAGTCACTGGAGAAGAGATATAAACAGTAACTTACTGTAACATGAAGAAAATATTAATATATGCATAATATTGTACTATTAATGCAATTTTATAGTAGCATTGTTGTTCTGCCTTTAATTAACTAAAAATTAATTGATAGTCAGTGCAAATCAAATCATCCTGAAAATACAATTTAATTATATATATATATATATAAAACCACTCGGTTTCAAATTCAAATCCATATATAACTCGGTTTCAAATTTGAAGGATCGAGAGATTCTGTATGAAGGAATGGTTTCTTATTTAAGGCATGCTCATATTTACCAAGGGTGCCAATATTTCTGACCACGACTGTATATACAGTATATTGTCATTTGTCCTTCGGATGAGACGTTAAACCGAGGTCCTGACTCTCTGTGGTCATGAAAAATCCCAGGATGTCCTTCGAAAAAGAGTAGGGGTGTAACCCTGGCATTCTGGCCAAATTTGCCCCTTGGCCTCTGTTCATCATGGCCTCCTAATCATCCCCATATACTGATTGTCTTCATCACTGTCTCCTCTCCACCAGTAAGCTGGTGTGTGGTGGGCGTTCTGGCGCAATATGGCTGCCATCGTATCATCCAGGTGGATGCTGCACATTGGTGGTGGTTGAGGAGATTCCCCCCTTCCATATGTGAAGCGCTTTGAGGACCCAGAAAAAGCGCTATATAGATGTAACGAATTAGTATTATTATTATACATATATAAAAATAAGAAACCATTCCTTCATACAGAATCTCTCGATCCTTCAAATTTCCAAGTCCATGTTGATACACTCTCCATTTAGGGTTCAGATCAGGGGACTGGAATGGTCATGGCAGAACCTTCATTTTGTGTTTTGTGACCCATTTTTGTGTTGATTTTGATATCTGTTTTGGATCCAACCACTGCCCATTATAATATTTCTAGCAAAGGCTGTCAAGTTTAGATTTTTTTATCTGTTGGTATTTGTCAGAATCCATGATACCATGTATCTGAACAAGATGTCCGGGACGTCCAACAGAAAAATAGGCTCACAACATTAAAGATCCAGCAGTATATTTAATCGTGCACATGGGGTATACTTTTTTATCCCTGTGTGCACCGAACCCATCACATTGGGTTTGCTGCCAATTAAGAAGCTCTTTTTTTGTTGTTTCATCTGACCATAGTCAGACTGACTCACTGTCCTGTTTGAAGTTCCAGTCGTGTCTGACTACTGAATATGCTGGAGTTTGTTTTTGGATGAAATCAGAGGATTTTTCTTGAAACTCTCCTAAACTTGGTGTAGGTGTAGGTATAAAAAACTTCTACTCCAAGACCCCAGGACTCAACTATTTTCTGCAATTCTCCAGCTGTGATCATTGGAGAGTCAACTATCCTCCTTGCAGCGCATTAAGACACGCACCCTCTTCCAGGCAGATTCGTAACATATCCTGTGGATTGAAACTTCTTAATTATTGCCCTGATGTTGGAAATTAGCATTTTCAAAGCTTTAGCCATTTTCTTACAGCCATGTTCTGCTTTGTGAAGCTCAACAATGTTTTTCTTTACATCAGAACTATATGGCTTTACTCATTATGATGAATGATTAAGGGAATTTAGCCTTTGTGTTACCTCATATTTATACTCCCCACATTCCTTAGATTTATTTTAATGAAAGGTTAGATTTTCGTGATATTTTTTTAATGAAAGATCAAAAGGATAAACAATGCAGATTTATTTTCACTTGCAACCACCTTTGAACATCAAATAATTCAGACCACGACTGCATATATTCTAATAGGTCATTTGTAACCTACTATTAAGAATTAAAATGTTTGGCATTGTACCCCAAATATATATAACTGACTAATTACATAAAAAAACATATGATGACTTACGACTGTTGCGGTAATGCACCATTACACTGGTTGCCAGCCGCTGTTAAAAACCAAGAAGATTATTGTTGCTTTGACAATGTATTAGTTCACCCTCTTGCTTAACATTACCAGATGATTAAATAGTATGATCAGTTAGTATATAACTGAGAGAACACATTTAGATCTATTCAGCTTGAGAATATAATATGGTAGTGATAAACAGCATTGGAACACATTCCAAATTGCTTGACAAATGCATATCATCATATGGTAAATAAGAGAGAAAAAATTCAATATGAGAGTACAAAAATGTTCTATTGAGAAATATGAATAGACTTAAAATAGCAATCGCCTTAATGTTTGAGACTCTAAAAGTTTAAAGCTGATGTCACTGTATTCTTCAAGAAAGGATTCAAAAAAGACAAATGAATGCCATTCTACAGGATATACTTGTAAAGATGTCATCTTTTCACATGTAAAGTCTAATCAGAGGCTGTTGTTGACACGGCAGACCTGTTCTTTGAGGTCACAGTGAAACTAGCCTAACTGCTAACATTCCTCTGCGTTCAGAAGAATAGATGTGATGGAGGGTCATATAGCATTTTTAAATCATACTAAATGTTTCAACAACATAAGTATAAATACATAGGCTATAAATTCACAATCTGAAATATGAATGAAAAATGAGTTCTATGAAGCTAAGTGCAAAATTACAATGACATCTTAAGTATAAACCAGTCTTAGAAGAAATGGACTCAAAAAGAAATCTATAAAATCTCATACCTAAAAACTTGCAAGTAACTGAAGCACACAGTGTTGTCCCACTCTAATAGAAGAAAAGGTGGTTAGGGTTCTTGAATTTTAAAGAAGCCTTGCATGTCAAAAAGGTTCTATTTAAATAGAAATGTCTTAAATTACTGCATAATACTTTCATATTTAATAGGTTATTTCATTTTTTTCTAGAGAAAAAAGTATGCTTACAAACGGTTGAATTCATAAAATGTAATTAAAATTAAATTAAAATTAAAACTAAATGAATTAACTAAATCCATAAAATGATCCCATGATGGGACCCGTTCTATATTTGAAGTGCCTGACAGAACCCTTTAAGTTTCTATATAACCCTTTTTTCAAAGAGCATGCTTTGGCTAAACTTGCTTGTGAAGTAGAGCTAGTTCCGGTGATAGCATCAGATCGCATTTCTTTGTTTGTTTTTTGAAGGCTCATAGGAGTGAGGTGTTTGCAGGCCAAGTATTACCTAAAGTGCATTTAATGTGTGATATCTTCAGTCTCCTATAAGATTAACCCACATAATAGTTCAATGAAACTTGTCTCCAGTAGCCTTATAGCCCACCACTGGAGTGTCCTGAGAGACCATGGCTGACCTGCTGTTCAAAACCTGTTCAAAACAAAATCAATGTTTGGCAAATTTGAACAGCAGGTCAGCCATGGTCTCTTAGGACACTCCAATGGTGGGCTATGGAGAAAATCAGATGCTATAAACTATAGTAGGAAACAATCACAACATAGAACATTTGTATAGTTTTCTTTGGCTGCTAAGCAACCATATTATATCAGGAAACTGCAAACTGGTAAAAACTGGTCTCAGATGACACAAATGCTATCTATAAAGTCATCATTAGGCCAGTATAGAGAAATGGGAGGGAGATAAGTGGAATGCCGTCTGTACTGAACTGAACCATCGCTCCTCCACATTCTTATTCTCTGAGAGGATTGGTGACATTTTTAGCCTCTGTGACAGATCTGTTTCAAAACAGCTCTTTCATGTGTAAATTAAAGATCCTGTTTGTTACCGACAACCCATGTTCTTTGAAAACGATCAACTTCACATAATCATTGTCGCAAGTTTGTTCAGAACTTATAGGCTAAAGAGGAAACATATGCATTTCTAAGTAATAGAATATACTGTATGGCCCTTTCTTTACACTGTAAAAAAATTCTAACCTCCCTAACTCAAAATTTTCTAGTGACTGATAACATCTACATTTTTCAATTGGCCCAAGTGAAATTCTGTAAATTATACAATTAAATTTACAGATTTTCACTTGGGCCAATTGAAAAATGTAGATGTTATCAGTCACTAGAAAAATTTGAGTTAGGGAGGTTAGAATTTTTTTACAGTGTATAAAGTTTTTGTTGAAATTATTTTATTTGAAAACTGCACATACTGTACAATGTGTCATTTTGCTGAATCATCAGGATGTTTTAACTGAGGGTTCATGTTAGGAAATGGTTGAAATATTCTGTCAAGTTAGGTTTAGATTAGATTAGAAAACTTTATTGATCCCCATAAGGGGAAACTCATTTGCCACCATTACAAACAACACAAATAGACAATTAAACATTAAAAACAACAACACAGTCAATTCATGCAAGAAATTACACAACTTCATTAAAAAAACCTAACTGCAGTATAAAATGTTTTTTTTTTTCTGCCAACATTTTAATGTCACATCCGATGTTATAATGTTGTACAGTATAACCAAAACATGGCCAATATTAAAATGTTAAAATCTATGCAATTTTGTCCATAAAAGTAAAAAACTAAAAGCTAAACTGATCTGATTTAAATGCTAAAGGTTCATTTATACATCGCAACATTTATAATGTAGGCTACAGTATGAAAAATAGATATTCATTTTGGTATTTGCTAAAGATTACATTTAAATTATTGCTGTTTTTAAAAACGTTTGAAGTGAGCGTTAGATGAGGGTAAAGGTCATTAAATCATCTAAATGTAAAAATTGAGAAAATGAGCATGGACAATATACTACATCAGAGGTTCTCAACCTTTTTGAATCAAGGTTATGCTAAATGAATAACTCTAATTGTAAAATAAAGCAGTTAGTGTTATTTTCGAGATGCGTCAATAGGGCTGTTTTGTACCTTTAGCTGTGTGTGTAGCAATTTTATTTTTCAGCCACTTGGTGGAGATAGAGACAATGAAACTGCAAATCCATATGCATGGTGTAATGAATGGTAAGTTGCACTAACACATGCCTTGAAGCCAGTACAGCTTTACATAATAATCAGAATAAAAATAAAAATAATACATACTGTAGTTTTGCTGATTATTATTTAAGGTGTTTGAGCTTCAATAACAGAAGACAGGTAGCCTACCTAAGAACCTAATTATCAGCACGGATAAAATTCCAGTTGCATTTCAAAACAGTAGACTACCACAATACATTTTAGGTTTCACATAAATAAGTTATAATGTAAGGGACCAGCAATAATAAGGGAGAAGCAATCGAATATATTGTCAATGGCTACATGCAAAAGACTGTATAAAAGTGAGGATAAACTCTGGTCCTATAGGTTAAAGAATAAAGCCGTATTAAGAGCCATTATTCAATTTTATTTCTGATTATATTCCCATGTACAGTAAAGGCAGTACAGCTTCTATTTGCAGTTGACTTTACAATTCACAAGAAGTGAATTTGTAAAGCACTGACATCTGCTCATTTACGCTTTACTGAATCTCCCAATGCATGAGATACAACAATATCTCACAGGCAGTCTTCATTATGTCCTATACTGTAAAAATAAGAGTGAATATGAACATGTGATAATTCCATGTAAAGTTTGAAGAGAATTATGTCAGGGTGCTGTCTAAAGAACAACAGTGGAAACAATTTAACTCTGGATTCAGCCTTGTGTTCCATGAACATTTATTTAATTAACATAATTTGAGTTAAAGAATCTAATAACTAAGACTCATATATAATGTTTGATAGAGGTTTTTATACAAAAATACATTTTATCTTGAGGGCTTAATTCTGCTGTCAGAAACTAGCTCATGCAGTGTAAATGGACTAAGTGAGATATGTACAGTATGTTTAAATCATGGCGTTCCTGTTGTACATATAAGAACTCCTCTGTAAAGGATGACCTAGCAGGAGCTCCTTCTCTTGAACTAGACCGTCTAGCAGCTCCTGTTGTCGGTGGTTATGGTAAACCTTCAGGAAGGCTATCACTGTTAGACCCAGCCAGCATAACCAGGCCGACCACAGGCCAAACTGTGGAAAGAAGAAAATATTTACATATCACATATTATGGATATTTTGAAATACATACTGTCAAATCTCAGCTTGTGAATGTAGATTTTATATTACTTGTGGATGAATGTTTACCTGTGCAATGGCAAACTGGTCATAAAAGGAGGAGTTGTCAACACCGAGCTCTAAATCTGTGTCTTGCAGATCCTCACAACTGCCAAAGAGAAATTAAACCAAATTTAAAGCGGAAGTAATATAAAAAGTGACTATATTTTGGAACTATTTATAATCACAGCCATGCCAATATTTATTATATATCTTATACAGTACACACAGTATACACATACATACATTGTAGACAGTCAGCCAGTCATGATCTGCAATGCAGCACTTCTGCTTGTGTGATATTGCTTAATTCTAACTAGATCAAAATGGTTAAAACCCGTCTACCTGCTCGGCATCGCCCCATTTTCAGTGACAGCATCACACCATCCACTGAAGCCAACACTGGAGATAGTACCGGCCACAAACACTATAAAAACCACCAAGAGGGACAGGAGAAGATTCAGGAAGGCATGCAAAAGAGAGCTGCAAAGAGATGAGGACAGAAAAGAACATCATTTACTGCTTGAAACGTTGGGGTGATTTCATAATCAATTTGATGTAAGTGCTTACTAGTCGTGGCCTTTGCAGAGGAAGAAAAAGGTCCGCCACGCCTGTACGGCCGAGAGGATGAGAGACACGATGCCCACGAAAGTGATGAAGCGGCAGGACGACTCTGGTCCCCATTCTTCAACTATAAAGCGCTGTTTCCCCATCGTCATGTTCTCGTTTTGCCACATTCCCTCAGTAAACAGCAGGCATTTCCCCTGAAAGTCATCGCCGTTTTCAGAGAGAGGCACAACGGCGATAAAACCGAAAATAAAAGCTAAAAAATAAAGGATGCACTGGCCAAAGAGAAAATTATCAACGGCCATCGTTCCGGCGACTGCATTCCGCTATTGCGCATGACGGTGAATGTCGGCATCATATTATTGGACGACTATGTCACCACTGCATGCACTGCACTCTTTACTTTTTGATTGCAGTGTTGTCATCGTTGCCTAAGCTAAAATATTAAATGTTAACAAACATTGTTTAGATATGAAAAATATCGAACGCTGCAAAATGCAAAAATTGTGTTATATTTAATATTCAGTTCAGCACTGGACATGGACTTTTTTTTACTTCTGACGTTTTATTTGACACATTTTATAGACAATTGGGGGAAATGGAATCAGATTCATATACAATACCTGCTGTCAGATGTGTTTAGCATCATTCTTACATTCTGCAACATTTTTTCCCAATCTTTGACATAGCCTAATCATTGCTATAGGCTACATGTAAAAAACTAATTTGTCCAGTATACTGACAAATACCAGTCTGAAAATACATAAACATACCAGTTAGGTTCTACCCCAAATCTAAACATTTTAGGGAGTTTGTCCTTGAACTGACCCATGTTTTGGGTTGGTGGGGGTTATTTCACATATTAATAAATAGGCCTACATATGTTATTATTTATTATTGAAAGCATGGGGATGGGGGGGGGGGGGGGGGGGGTGGAAGCACTGATTTTATTCACTTGGGATTGGCCCAGATGGCTTGGAGGTGTTCTGTTAAATCCTAGGGATAAATGGATTACGTGGAGGTCAAAGTGAGTCTGGACGGAAGTCACTCTAAACACGCTTCTCACCTCTTCTGTAGTCCCTTACCAGAAATAAGCAAAAAAGGGAATATGACAGCACCAACAATCAAGGTCCATGGATTACAAGCCCTTATGCGACTATGTGAGATCTGAGCAGGTAGGTTAAAGAGGGATAGGGATGTGGAAATTTGACTGAAAAAGACATTAGCTATTATTCAAGCCATTATTATTTTTTATGTTATTTATTATGTTGTTTTGCAATAGCTAATGTAATGATCTATCTATCTATCTATCTATCTATCTATCTATCTATCTATCTATCTATCTATCTATCTATCTATCTATCTATTTTTCTGTCTGTCTGTCAATCTGTCTATCGATATTGTGTATCGAGTATGACTGAATTTAAGCTGTAATTAATTCAGTAATTTTCAATATGCAATTTCTAAACTTACTGAACTACAATAAGCTTGCACATTACATTAAACTCAGAAATAACCTTTTAGTATTTACAAGAATATGGTATCAGAATATTAGTATATATAGTATTTTTACAAATATATACTATGTATCTTAAATAGCCATTTTCATATGTAAAGTGTCTGTGCATTAATTTCTTACATTTTCATCTTGATTTCAGTACCTGCACTATTATGCAGCCAAGGCCGCCACCCAGGAGTGTAAAAATACCTACTCTAAGCTGCTTATGTGGCCCTCTTGGCCTTCTCTCCCAGTTCACTCCCCTCCTCCCTGTGGAACATGTTCCCCGTTCTCTCCCATTTACCCAGTACGTTAAATCAATGTAAATAAAATGAGCTTCACACATGGACGTAAAAATGTACTGCTGAGACGGTAAAAGTAACACTTTACATTGACAATGGCAGTTTTAAAAGTGACATTTACGAAGACAAGGAGAGACAAACTGGCCCAGGTTTTATGGGTGCTGAATTGGGTGTCTGTGGTCACGGGAGTCACGCTCTTCAGCCTGGGCTTATTCTTAAAGGTGGAGATCGAGAAGAGGCGGGAGCTGATGTCAAAAGAGATCGACTCGGTGCCAAACATGCTTATCTGTGTTGGCTTGACTGCCTGTGCGATCAACTTCCTGGGGGGCAAGATCTGCTATGACTGTGTGGACACCACCAAGTTCCTGCGATGGAAGTTGCTGATGCTGCCTTACATCATATGTACCTTTTTCTTTACGTTCTGCATCCTCGTGGGCGCCCTGATGTGCTATAGCATGCGCAACGATCTGGAAGAGTCGCTGTTTTTAGGCCTTCGTGACGCCATGCGCTACTATAAGGACACGGACACGCCGGGTCGCTGCTACATTAAACGCACAATGGACATGCTGCAAATGCAGTTTCAGTGCTGCGGCAATGGAGGGTATCGGGACTGGTTTCACATTCAGTGGATTAGTAACCGCTACCTGGATATGACCAATAGCGAAGTGGTGGAGTAAGTCAATTTTAGTCAATGCACTTTCATGTTAAGGGGTTAAAGGCATTGTTCACTCAACAATGAAAATTCTGTCATCATTTACTCACCTTCATGTAATTCCAAACCTGTATGACTTTCTTTTCTCTGCAGAACACAAAATTAAAGAATGTTTTGACCGTTTTTGTCTCTACAATAAAAGGTAGTGGGGTCCAATATAACATTGTGTGGACAATTTCCAAATATGTTCCACAGAAGAAAAAACTCATACAGGTTTGGAACAACATTTAGGTGAGCGAAATGATGACATGATGCAATTTTCATTTTGGTTTAACTATCCCTTTAACAGATGATGCAGAAAGCTGAAATAAAGCTGAGGATTATATGCATTTCAATGCAATGCATCAGCCTTCATCATCAAAACATTTCTTTACTCTTATTCATCTGTGTATGCCTTCATACATCATTAATGCACTCTTCTCTTCTTCAGGAGGCTGCGGAGTAACGTGGAAGGGAAGTATCTGATCAACGGGGTGCCGTTCAGCTGCTGTGGTCTGCATTCTCCTCGGCCCTGTATTCAGCATCAAATCACCAACAACTCAGCGCACTATCATTATGACTATCAGAAGGAGGAGCTGAACCTGAACCGAAGGGGTTGCAGACAGGCTCTGCTTGAGCACTACACACAGATAATGCAGTCCATTGGCTTAATCGTTCTCATCATCTGGCTTTTTGAGGTGTGTGATATTGATCTGACAAAATTTAATTCCATATTCTGTAATATATACACTGGTCAAAAGTTGGGAGTAATTTATTTTGAATAACTGAATAAAAGATACTGTACAAACAGTAAAATTGTGAAATTTAAAATAACTTTTTTCAATTTTAATATTTTATAATGTAATTTATTCTTGTGATGGCAAAGCTGAATTTTTAGCATCATTACTCCAGGCTTCAGTGTCACATGATCCTTCAGATATCATACTATGCTGATTTGGTGCTCCTTATTATTGTCAATGTTGAAAACAGTATAGCTGCTTAATATTTTTGTGGAAAGCGTGATACACTACCAATTAAAAGTTTGGGGTAAGATTAAAAGAAAAAATTAATTAATACGTTTATGCAGCAAGGACGCAATAAATTGACCAAAAGTGAGAATAAAGACATTTATAATGTTACAAAATATGTCTATTAATAAATCATGCAGACTGGAGTAATGGCTGCTGAAAACTCATGCTTTGCTGAATCACAGGAATACATTTCATTTTGAAATATATTAAAATGGAAAACTAATTTTAAACTGTAATAATATTTAGCAATACTACTGTTTTACTGTATTTTTGATCAGTGAGCATAAGAGACTTCTTTCTTAAAATATAATATAAATACACTCACACCAATGAGTCAAAACATTATGACCACCTGCTTAATAAGCTGTTGGTCCTCCACATGCTGCCAAAACAGTGCTGACCCACTGAAGGTGTCCTGTGGTATCTGGCACCAAGACGTTAGCAGCAGATCCTTCAAGTTCTGTAGGGTGTGAGGTGGAGCCGCCATGGATCGAACTTGTATACTGTAGGTCCAGGACATCCCACAGGTGCTCAATTAAATTGAGATCTGGGGAATTTAGAGGCCAGATCAACACCTTGAACTTTTTATCATTTTCCTCAAACCATTCCTGAACAATGTGTGCAGTGTGGCAGTGTGCATTATCCCGCTGAAAGAGGCCACTTGGTCTGCAACAATGTTTAGGTATAGGTGGCATGTGTCAAATTTAAGTCCACATGAATGGCCGGAAGCATCACACACTTCCTCCACCGGCTTGTTGTCGTCCCACAGTGCATCCTGGTGCCATCACTTCCCCAGGTAATTGGCGCACACGTACACAGACATCCACATGAAAACGGGACTCGTCGGAAAAGGCAAACTTTCTTCCACTGCTCCAAGGTTCAGTTCCGACGCTTTTGGCAGTGGACAGGGGTCATCATAGACACTCTGATTGGTCTGCGGCTACACAGCCCCATACGCAGAAGAGTGTGATGCACAGTGTGTGTTGACACATTCTTCCCATAACCATCATCAAAATTTGTGTGTGACTTGTGCCAAAGTAGACCTTCTGTTTGCCTGGACCAGATGGGATAGCCTTCATTGCCCTCATGCATCAATGAGCCTTAGGCACCCAACACCCTGTTGCCGGTTTGTCCCTCCTCAGACCACTATTGGAAATTTTTCACCACTGCTGACCTGAAGCACCCCACAAGCCTTGCCATTTCAGAGATCATCTGACCCAGTCGCCTTGACATAACAATTTGGCCTTTGTAAAAGTCACTCAGATCTTTATTCCTGCCCATTTCTCCTGCATCTGACACTTTGGTTATGAGAACTGATTGTTTGATTACCATCTAATAATACCCAGTATCTTCACTTGTAGTCTACTCATTTTCTTTTCTTTTTCCCCCTCATTTCTCTAGGTGTCTGTGCTGACAGGAGTGCGTTATCTTCAGACAGCCATGGAAAATGTGCTGAGGTTAGGGGACCCTGACTCTAGGTCTGATGGCTGGCTTCTGGAGAACAGCATTGCAGACACTGCACGTTATAACTTCAACATCATCAAGAACCTGGGCAAGTGCTACCAGGTAGATGATGATCCCAACATAGATGTACCAAGCACCAGCCAGCAAGCACAAGAGAACGTGCCCATTAAGGAAATCCCTGTCGCCAGGTAGAGCTAGAGACATTGGATATTGAGACTTATCCAGCCATTCAACAATGGCAGCCTTGGAAAGGCAGATCCAGCTCTGCATTGTAGCCTTTGACTCTTTACTTGATTTACACAAAGAGGGAAAAAAATGAAGAATGAACTGGAACAGAAAAACATCATATTGGATGCTGAAAATGTGATCTCAGTTAAAAGGCACTTAATTGCAATGTAATCCTTGTGCCATACAAAAGGAAAATAGTATATGTAAAATGCTGGGGAACAGGACTGATTTGTATCAACTCAACAGCCAATAATCAATCAATCACTTCATGTAAAATCTCATTTTGCAATTCTAAAAAGGGGGAAATTCCAGTGACTGACGACTTGCAAGGTAAATTGGGATTAATATGTTAGTAACACTGTTAAACATGGCTATAAACAAAGATGGTAATGGAAGACAAGCTTCCCTGTGCCTCTACCCTGTAATGAATATTATTTTGTTCATCCTAATGATAATCACGTTTCAAGTTAATCTGAAAAGGGTTCAATTATAGGCCTTTGTTCCATTACTAAGGAGGTATTACCATCCATAAACTATAAAATGCCTTTTGGGATCCAACAAGGATCTTTTTTCTCTTTTGCTCACTTACTTTATTTGTTTCATTTAGATCTATTCAGTTTTACTACTAGTCAATCATTCATATATTACTTTGGAGACTTACATAGGACTGAGCCAATGGGGCTGAATTTGTTTTTCTTTCTTTTTTTCCCCCAGATAACTTATCGGTGCTAACAATGGCTTCTGAATGCATTACTGCAGCACTGATGTTTTATATAAATCTCACTGTTTTGCAATGTATTAAACCCATGGTGTTTTTTTAATTCTTATAATTGTGACTTTATTTTTTACGATTGCTACTTTATTTATTATATTTGGTGTGTTTATTCAAATAAAAAAATAAATTATATATAGGCCTATATATCAGCTATCTTGCATATGCAGAAAGACAGACATCTGACAAGTTAAAGCCATAATTTTAAAATAAAGTCTTAATTATAAGAAATAAAGTTGAGACAATGCCTATCTACTG
Organism: Rutilus rutilus; assembly: GCF_951802725.1. Taxonomy (NCBI): domain Eukaryota; kingdom Metazoa; phylum Chordata; class Actinopteri; order Cypriniformes; family Leuciscidae; genus Rutilus; species Rutilus rutilus. The sequence continues at coordinate 30,860,151 of NC_140220.1, read as the reverse complement.
CATTACAAGTATGCTCTTCAAGGCAAGCTAAGATGCTTAACTTTCAGGCACAAGTACTGCTCCAAACCAAATCCCCTGAACTAAAGAGATTGCACTGCACTTATCTTGCAGTCCGCCACCGAGGTACGCATCCGATTAACAGCGTTCTCTCCATCTTGGATTAAAAAATCATTGACGACTCAATCAACCGCAATAGCTAGCCTTGAAGCCAGGTATGACGTTAGAATCCGGAAAACTAATTCCCCGAGGGTTCCTTCGAGATTTTCGGTTTGTGGTTAATAAAGGTTAATAATATACACATTATTGTGTATAATAAAGCATGTTGTAAACATTATTTGACGATACTTTACACAAATTACACAAACCCATAGCGAAAACGCGAATTTTGAAGTAGTTATGTTCATTTTTGAAAACGTACGTTTTTAATAAGCAACTAGAAACGTCAAAGTATCGTCAAGTTTTGTTTACCACAGGCTTTATTTTACTCATTAGGGGGGGTAAAAACATTATAAACCCCATATGAAAATCTCGGAGGAACGTTTAGCGAGTCTTCCAGCTTCTGACGTCATACCCTGCTGCGCCACTCTATTGTCACGTGTTACTGTTTATGTTCCTTTTCTCAGCGCTGGTAAGGTAAACAGGATGACCAATAATTTTTTTATTTTTTTATTTTTTTTGCAAAGTGTGCAGGGGTATATTTCCATATGTTGCTCAAATATAAATCTTTGAAATGAATATATTTACTTTTTCGTATAATGCCTCAAGACACACAAAAAACCCCACAATGCAGATAACACAAAAGACAATGCAGCCAAACAACTTTTTTTTCTTAGACATCTTTTGTTTTTTTCGTGAACAGCATAACGATTTTATTTAGAAGGGTATTCAAATTGGATCGTCGTAATCATTTTATACTGGAATACATTAATGTAGGTAGGTATATAAATATTATTATTATTATTATTATTATTAATATTATTATTATGTTACCACTCAGTTGTCAAATAGCTAGAAAAAAATGACACAAAGCAAAAATATATTTGACTGGTTAGGAAATAAACAATGCAAAATAACATTATAATAATTTTTTGCTCATGTGCGATGAATGTGAGACATGCGTAAACTACGTACATCATCAAGAATGCGCGAAGGGCGGATGTTGCGTAATCTCCGTACGTTCGGTTTGTTATTGATGGCGACATCATGTGAACGGTTAGTTTTAGACAATTTATCTAACGTTACTGTGTTTGCAGTGAATGATTTAAAAACAGACCTGTCTGTAGTCATTTAACAAGGATATTAGGCACTGACGTCGAATCAAACAATTGTAAGTATTTTGGCCTCCACCATATTTTGGCATATTTTTACTTAACGGTATATGATTGCGTCTCTGTAGAATCTAATGCACGCGAATTCGAACACTGCATTGAATTATGTAACATTTCTATTATGTTTAGTAACAGTGTTGCTGTATGTTAGCGCAGTATGTATGCGAAAAAAAACCTTAAAGTAACTGCGATGTCAACACTGCCTTGTAATCATCACGACTGTTCACGAACTTTATTTCAAATTTCCACATCTTGTATCCCAATTTAAACGATGCTGTTTTGTTTAGCTGTTTTATTTGTCTTATTTTTATTTATTTTTTTGGCTGTGATGAGAATGACAGTAAATTGACAGATTGGAGATTATGACAGATTACTTTACTACAATCTTTAGATAAAGGTCTGCATGTTTATCAGCCTTTAAAAGTAAGCTACATCTGCCATTTGGTTCCGCAAACCACAAAAAAACATCTTAGTACTTGAGATTTTTTACAACGAAACGGCCATGCCATTGCAATGAGACATAAATGAACCAATCCATAGCAAATTGTTGTTCGTTTACTAGTTGTGGCCTATCAAATGTTCAAAGTTCATGCCTATTGATCAGTAACGTTACCTTAACAAAACAATGACAGTCAGCTTGGTGTTTTCCAGTGCGGGCTCTCATATATCACTTTTTTTATTTTTTATTAATCATACATAATTGTCTCTTAGCCCCATATAACATACTGTATCACATTTCTAGGCCCTTTAAATGATCAACATGATCAGAACATTAACGGTTATACAGAATTGCATTGCATTATTTTGCCCCATAAAATTAAAACTGCAGAGCTTTGATCATAAAACTAAGCATTTAAATATCTTACTAAGACATAGCCTATTATTGGTAGATATCGTGACAATTGATTTATATGCATTTTATGTTAGTAGTACTCTATATTGTTGTAAATACCTCATTTGTTTACATTACAAGCTAATCTATCAGAATTGTATCTAACTTTTGGGCCATATAAATAACATCTGCACCAAATTGCATATTTTTTGCTGTCTGGGCCTCTGAATAATTTTTTTTATTATTAATTGTTCTGACTATTATTTCATATGTCAGGCTGTACAGTGTTAATTGTATGAGACCTAATATAATGTAGCTATTTTTTGTTCATTATGATAAATAAAAATGCCTGTTTTTCACCAGAGCAACATGAAGATGGACATCTTCTCCCTCTTGGTCAGGGCAGCTCTCCTTGCTGTGTCAGTTCTTGGGCAAACCACAGATGTCGAAGAGCTTGCCCGAATGAATGCCGACTTTGCTACCCGGCTTTACAGCAAGATTGCTAGCTCAAGTGATGATAATGTAGCCGTTTCAACCCTCGGGGCTACCTTAGCTTTAGCCACATTAGCAGCTGGGGCTGGTGGGGCTGCTCGCACTGAGCTGCTACAGGGTATTGGTGTGGCCTCCATGGAGAAAGAAGGAGAGCCGGAAAGAGTTCAGACCCTACTCAAGCAGCTGAGGGTGACGACTGCTCAAATCCAGGCCACTGGCCTCTTCTTGAAGCAGGACGTCAAGGCAGATGACAGCTTCAGCAACCAGGTCAAGCAGTTTTATGATGCAGATGTTCAAAATGTGAATTATGCCAATGGACAGCTGGCCAAAGGGAGTATCGATAATTACATAAGAACCAAAACAGGGGAAAAAGTCAAAGACGTGGTGGAGAATGTAGATCCACAAAGCATGGCGATGTTAATCAGTGCAACTTTTTTCACAGGTAAGTGAAAAACAAATGATTAATGTCATCATTTATATTTTATCTTAATATTCCAAGTAGTTATATATTATCTTCTGCTAAGAAAAATAGTCCATTACAATTAGGGATGCACAATATATCGGCCACCATATCGGTATCGACTGATTTATGTTCATTTTTAATGTGATTGTTATCTGCCCAAAGAAAATTTGGCAGATATTATAAAGCCGATAAATAATGCATTTTTCCTTCAGCTGGAGACACTTCAGATGTGCACTGTTCGCCATGATGGTTTTGAATTGCTTGAAATATGATTGAAATCACTTAAAAAAAGGAAAATAGTTAAGTGCATCACATGTAAGGTCTTATGGGCTGTATAAAATGATGATGAGAACACTAAATTGTGTGCTTGGGACATGGCTTTTTATTGGTGAGACTTTTGTTTTTATAATCAGGCTCAAAAATTTGGATTTAGAATTATTGGCCAATATATCTGTTATCAGCTTTCAAATTTAAAGAATATTGGTTATCGGCCAAAATTTTGCATCGTTGCATCGCTAATTACAATGTACAAAACAATCAGCTTGCATTTGACTGCGGAATGTCTATTCAACTTTTTCAGAGAGCAGTGCAATAAGCTTTGAAAATGATCCTCTCAATCTTTAACAGGTTATTGGCTTCAACCCTTCAACGTTACCTTCACCCAAGAGGATCGTTTCTTTGTGAACAAGTATAACATTGTGCAAGTGCCCATGATGCTCCATTCAGGAAAATACTACCTGGCCTATGACCCCATATTAAAGGTTGGCATTCTGAAACTGCCCTGTGAGGGTGGCATTGCCATGCTTGTCGTTCTTCCAGATGAAGATGTGGACTACACCTATGTTGACGAATCCATGTCTGGTGAAGTGTTCCGCGGATGGGTTGCAAAGCTGAAAAAGACGTGAGTCATGTAATCAGTCTCTCACATTTTCGCAAATTAATGTTTTTTTTTTTTATGACTCAAATTTCCATCAAACTCATGCTGAGCAGCCAAAGCGAGCAATCATATGACATGCTTGACAGATTCTAGTTACTCTGTAGAAACATGCAATTTCAAGACATTTCTTTTGATCTCTAAAAGATCAATTTTATCTCTCTCCTCAGGAAGCTGGAGATTCAGTTGCCCAGATTTTCACTGAAGCAGTCCAACTCACTAAGCATGAGTCTGCCCAGTCTGGGCATTAAAGAGATCTTTGGGAGTACTGCAAATCTCTCTGGAATCAGCAGCGATGAAAGCCTGAAACTGTCAGAGGTGTGAGATTTTTCTAACAATACAAGGAGACTGTTAAAAACCATGTCAATTCATTTATTAATGGAACCATGATTTTAACTAGTATTGACATAACCAGGAGGGTGTATGTGTGTGCATATATACTGTACACTACTGTTCAAATGTTTGGGGTTGGTAAGATTTTTTTTAATGTTTTTGAAAGAAGTCTTAAATGCTCACCAATGCTGCATTCATTTAATCAAAAATACAATAAAACAGTAATATTGTGAAGTATTACAATTTAAATGAACTGTTTTCTATTGGAATTTATGTATTTTATTCCTGTGAAGGTAAAACTCAATTTTCAGATGCTATTACTGCAGTCTCAGTGTCACATGATCCTGCTGAAAGTATAAATTCCTTTTTCTAAGAAAAAAATATCTTACTGACCCCAAACTTTTACAATGTTATAATATTATAAAACAAAATTCTTTGACATTTTTGTATTTGTATAATTTAATATAATTATTTAAATGAATCTTGTTTATTTCTGACATCTAATGTGCATATCAATTCTATGGAATGGTAGTAAAAGAAGTGATATACCAGCATGCATTGACCAATGCCGCTTGATTCCAGGTGGTACAGAAGGTCACCATGGAAGTGGATGAGACTGGAGGCTCAGTGTCCGACGCCTCCACCAATCTCTTTACGAGCCCACTTCCTCCCAGGCTCACTTTCAACCGACCCTTCATTTTCATCGTTTACCATGAGGCCACAAAATCCATCCTCTACATAGGACGTGTTGTCGACCCAACTAAGAACTAAATATGTATAAAGAAACTACCGGTGAATGTGATTTCACCAAGTACATGTTCCTGGAACAACATTCCAATCAACCAATCAGATTTGAGGGACAAGTTTATAGTTTGTCAAGTTTAGGCTTACAGCCAGGGTTATGTGCTTGTACATCAGTATTATTCACCTATCATTTTCCTCTGATTTTAGGGATAAGTTGTGGCTAGGGTTAGTTTTAGGGGTCGGGATAGGGTTAGAATTTTCGGACAGGAATGTTGTTCCAGGATCAACAAAATATGTAGATCCAGGAATATGTCTTACTTGGCAAAATCACGGTGACCAGAAACTATGGTGTAATTACAGTAAGAAACTAGACTGTATCAAATCCTAACCATTTGTTTTGCTTGAATAACCAACTTCGAATTTAAAATGTATTTGTGTAATATAACAGAGTAGTGTTTTTGATGTTTTAAAACCAAAATATCAATATAATATAGACACAACACAATGTCTACTAAGAAAATAACTGTACATGTATAGTGTTTTCTTAAATGGTTGATTTAGGAGATTTATTGATAGTGTGATGGAGTTACCCACACAGTATAATGCTACATGTGACAAGTACGTTTTTTTTGTTTGTGCTTCCGGAGATGTGCTTTGTCAGTATCAGCATTGTATTTGTATTAGCACTTCAACAGGCTGTTCAAACACAACTCATTAAAGCACGTCATATTCAACATGAATTTTATTCATTGGGTACTAAGATGTTGGCGTTAATCAATCAGGTGCTGGGCAGCACCAGGCACAATCTCATTGGTGGGATGGGATGGAGAGTTCCAAAACTCTTCAATCATAAAAATACATAGTGCTTCTTTTTCTCTTAGCCACTTCAAAAATATAAAACAGAGAATTTGCAAAGCATGCTATCATACAAGAAACAAAATAATGAGGCAGTAAATTAAATACATTCAATTACTCCTCAACTCTCGGTTTATCATGTTAATGATGTATGGTGTGAGTTTTTGTGAGAAATAAGGCATAGATGGATCAATGCAGACCTTAAATGATGCCCCAGCACATCTTAAGCCGTTTCTGGTATAGAAGAGAATGGACACATCAAAATGGAGGGACACTGCTGCTGCCGCAGAATGAAAAGTCTTATAGAAAGGGGCTTTTAAGTCAGAAGGCAAAGTGGTAATCACTCTCTCCCAGACTGCATTCCAAATGAATTCGACTTCCGCTGTCTGTCAGACAAAAACAGAAAAACAACATCAACGAGTTAAGCTCACATTGGCCGAATCATTCCAGTTTACAATCATAAAATACCCAACGATGTTATTTGATTAATAATGATCTTCAAAAAATACAGGATGAACACAAAAGACGTACACAGAGAGCTTCCTAGACTGTGTGTCTTTATTCCCATTACTCCGGTGATCCACAGAGCTGCTCGTGTTGCTGCGGATCAGGACGGGCATGGAGGAGGATGATGGGGTGGAGGAGATTGAAGAAGCAACATTGAAGTGGTGCGGTCGAAGGTTATCGTCTGGAAAACAAACGAGAGCAGGTGAATGACAGATATTTGAAGGCAAGGAGCATACGTCATTAAAAATGATGAAATACTATTAGTTACCATTTAATGGTAGCATAGGACTCTTTCCCGATCCAGGGCAACTTCCTGAATCCTTCACTTTTCTAAAGAGAAAATTGTGAATGTAAATACATTCTGTACAGCAATTAAACTACTGGTGATGGGGTCATGGTAAATTCATGATAACATTTCAAAACCCAGACAGAACTCAGCTGGTGTAACCCACTGCAATAGCAACACAAGATGATTATGCTACGTACAAGGTTTTGTCTGGGTTTGTCATCTTGGTTGTCGTAGGATGGCCACTGAGGGAACGACTGCGAGCTAGTTTGGCCCTCCGCATCTCCTTACCTGAAAACATTATCAATGTTATCAGTGTTGGGAAAAAAAGCACCTTCCAAATCTGAAACTTTCAGAATTTTTTTACTTTTTTATGTCATTTGTAATGTTAAATAAAATAAAATGATTGCAGTAGTTTCCTGCATGCTTATGTACACTACCGTTCAAAAGTTTTTAACTTTGTTTTTGAAGGAAGTCTCTTATGCTTTTATTTGATCAGAAATACAGTAAAAACCAGTAATACTGTGAAATATTATTACAATTTAAAAATAACTGTCTTGTATTTTAACATTTTAAAATGTAATTTATTCCTGTGATGGTAAAGCTACATTTTCAGTAGCCATTACTCTAATCTTCAGGGTCACATGATCATTCAGAAATTATTTTAATATGCTGATTTGGTGCTCAAGAAACATTTCTTATCAATGTTTAAAAACAGTTGTACTGTTATACTTTTTTCAGGATTCTTTGATCAATAGAAACTTCAAAAGAACAGCATTTATATGTAATTTTGTGATTTTTTTTTGTAACATAAACATCTTTACTGTAACTTTTCAATGCATCATTGCAAAAAAAAAATTCTTACTGATCCCAAACTTTAAAAAAAACAGTGTATATGTTAAAAAAAAATCTGCTATTCATTTTAATAACATTATTGTGCATCAGAGGAGGATGCTAACCAGTAGAAGTGGATGATGTTGCTCCGGATGTAGATGCTGACATTCCTTTACTACCAGACAGGCCTGACTTGCTGTCTCGTTCTGCATTACAAACCAAAAAGTGAGCATTCATACAGTAGATCTACAGTAGTATGCTAGAAAAACATCCAACGTTTAAAAGAGTCACTCACGTTTCTTCTCAGACTGTTTATCTCCAGTTAGCTTTGCCTCACTCTGCTGTCTTTCTAGTAGTTCCTATTGGTTGTTATTGAATGTTACAAAACCACAAGTTTCACACAGTAGCAACATTTAAAAATTCATTTTTGTCTTTATTCTGACCTCAGAAAATAAACACACTTGACTTTGCATATTTACATGGGCTTTTCAGGCCGGATCAGTCAAGAGTTAAAACTGACAAAACCATACTGAAGAAACCATAACTAGCATCCAAGCAAGCAATAGCAGTCATTTCACCGTCTAGGTTAACTATAGACTCGATATAGTCCGGCTATTTCTAGCCAAAATAACCTTGAATTTGGTTACATGTCGTTTTTGCAAGGTGTACAAAGGTGTTTCATTTCTTTGTTATCTAATTGATGACTAGTCTATTCTTGGGCTGTGGTTTAGACATCTATTAAATTTTCACAAACAGCCCAAATTTTGCCTCGTTTTAGCCTAGACGTCTGGGCTGTGTTTGGACGGCTATTAGACGTCTTTTAAACGCAAAAATGCTTGCTGGGATAGCTTGTCTTCATAAAAGGATTTAAAAAAGGGTAAATCTCTCACCATTTCAAGTAAAAGATTCTCCTCCTTCTCCTTTTTTTGGTCCAAGAGCTCTCTTTCATGCCTTTTATGATACTATAAATATGAAGAGTTATTTCAACACTAGTGTTCAAAAAAAGAAAAGGTGTTGAGGTGTATAAAAAATGTCAGAACAACTATCTTTTCATACCGGCTCTGTAATGTCCATTTTGTCCAGCTCCAGAACTGTCTAAGAAAACATAATAATACAGTTTAAAAAAATTTAATTACTTCTAATTAATGAAATGATACTTAATGTGTGCAGTATATAATAAGGCGCAGTCACATTTACTGTTATTCAGCACATTTTCGTTAGTGAAATCCTGTAATTTTACTCAAAATCCACACAATCTAAAATTTCGAAAGATTTTGCGGATTCAAGTTGATCAAATGAATTTGCCGCATTGACCAACAGAAAGCTGCTTGGTTTGAAAGTGACTTCCCAGTGAGATGTGCTAAATATGATGCTACACTATTGACAATAAACCTTTATCGCCCATTCAATTTTGCAGAAACTTTGCTAATGTGACCGCCGCACCTTAGTAATGAGAGCCTCACCTTACGCAAAGTTCCCACTACATCTTTATCCTTCTCACGGCACAACAATTTCCGCACACAGAACTCCAGCTGCTGAAGTAGATGTTTGTCTGTTGGTCTGATGGTGGATCTCAGTTTGGGTAACATATAACAGAGTTTGTACCTGCCAGAATGTTGATTTTTTTGATACATAAAACAAACAATAAGCAGTAGTACTTTAAAGCATTAAAATAAGCAATTCAAATTCATGGCACAGTAAAAAAGGACGCAATAACAGATGTAAAAAAAATGTGAGCTGTTCACCTGACGTTGGCAACGGGGTCACTGACCAACTCAAGCGCTGGAATAAGGAAATGTTTGCAAAAATACGACTTGGAGAAGAGATCTATTGTAATCTCACACAGGTCCAGATAGCGAAGCCTGTTCCAGTAGCTTCTACCTTGAGCAAGCTCTTAAGTTCAGAAGAAAAAACAGTCCTGACCAACTACAATTGCTGAATCTCATTCACAAAAATAAGCAGATCTTGCTTTTTTCTTTTTACCTTGCTTTATTTTGCTGATTATCTCTTGCCGCTGTTCCTGTTTGCGGTTATAGCGCAAGAACACACATAATGTCCTGACAGCTTCTCGCTGGACTGGCAGAACATTCTAGAACAGCGTAAACAGAAGGACAGATGAAACACAATTACAATTGACAGGATGTACAGGGAGGAGTGTGCGTGTAAGAAGTTTACAGTCGTAGTGATGATGTTGAACATTCTCTGAAAGAAGCGGAAGTAGATCTGGTCTCCGGAGATGACACGGGGCAGACAGGAGTAGCACTGCAGGAGTTTCTCGTGACCCCGCCAGTGCAGCGAGGATGCCGCTTTCTGTTCCGCCGCCACCAAAGCAGGCACCAAGTCCGGTATGTTCACCTGCTGTAAGGGCGAGTGTGAAACATACACTTCAGTTCAAAAGTTTGGGGTCTTTTTTAATCACAGTTAGAAAGTATCACAGTTTCCACAAAAACATTACACGGCACAACTATTTTAACACTGATAACAGTAAGAAATGTTTCTTGAGCACCAAATCAGCATATTAGAATGATTTCTGAAGGATCATGTGACACTGAAGACTGGTGGAATAATGCTGAAATTTCAGCTTTGCAATCACAGAAATATGTTACATTGTAAAATATATTAAAGTAGAAATCAACTATTTTCCATTGTAATAATACTTCACAATATGCATTCAAATGCATGTTTCATGGGTAACGATTCATTTTAAGACACGCCATAGCAGCCCACGCTCCCTGTAATTATTGACGAGACGTTGGGGAAAAAAAGAGAGGGAAAGCAAGAGAAAGAGAGGTAGAATGAATAGGATGAGAAAGGATGAATAATTTTAGTTTGAGCAAGCAGCTGATCATGCTGTCTTTGAAGTGGAGTGGCAGAATGTGTGGTAATGCTGATTTGCCATTTTGCTGTTTGCACAAAAGAAAAAATAACTTAACATAATTAAAAATAATAATAATAATAATTTTTAAATAAAAAAAGAATATTTCATATAATTATAATAATTATTTATTATTATTATTATTACTTTAGATTTAGTTTGGCCATTTTTGTCCTGACAGGAAGTGAAGAGGGAGATGGGATAGGGAAAGGACCATGAGCCAGGACTGGAACTCGGGTCGTCCGGAGCGCAACTGTGCTACATGTCAGTTCCAACATAACTTATTTTTTTATTTTTTACATTTTTTATTGATTTATTACTGCTAGGACCATAACCATTTCAGGCCAAGCTAAAATGCTAACAGATCACACAAAAGATAACGCTGCCTAAAAGCATCAAAAAGTAAAGCACACTTAGCTGGTACCTTGCTCTCAGGTCCTGCTCCCTCCCCTCTAGAAGTGGCCAGCTCTAAAGTCTCCTGAAGATTGTTCAACAGAGCATCCAGTACCTGCAGATTCAAAAGCATTGAGCTAATGCTGCAAAAACAGACAAAATCAACAAAGCCTGTTGTTGATTTCAACATCATCAAAACATCATCAGATGTTTCAGAAACACATTTCTAGCAACTCCAGGAAGCAATTCTAAAATTAGAGATAAGCTGGTGTGAGATCACTGACTATAATAGATAGTCTATAATGTTTGGTTTCCATCATCATTAATCATGAAAATCACTACTGTACGTCTGATGGCTCAGGGAGCTTTGCACTATAGCGGATGCTAATGCAGTGTGTGACTAACACCGCTCAGAGGATCATGACAGAATAAACAATACCACACTCCTAGCCTCAGCTAGGGAGGTGCAATGCATTCATTCATCCTACACAGTTGCATGCAACCTCCGCAAAGGCTTACACACTTGAGCATGCGCCCCCAAACACACACACACACACACACACACGTAGGCATTGCATGTCTGGCGCATATCATGAATTTTTGGTAGTCTGGTGTTAAAAGAGATGTGTGCAACTTTCAACGCTGAAATCGTTTTCAAATATCAAATAATTCAAATGAGCAAAATCAAAACATTGCTCTATTTGTTTGAGCAGTCAATGGTGTGACCAATTGCATAAGGAGGAAGTGTTTGGGAAACCTGTCATTATTTTTGCAATTCCATTTAGTAATGCTAGTGATGCAGAAATGACACTTCACCTTTAAGGTCTACAAGTAGTTCATTTTTGTTAATACATTATAAAGGATGAAACCAAACAATCTGCTTCACACACTCCAAAAGGGTACATCTTTTCTAATGGGCATCCAAATAAAAAGGTTACATAAGCACAGTTGGCCTTGCGAGAAGGAGGTTTTTAAAGGTCAGATGGCTATTTGTTCATGTGAACTCAGCAGTCAGTAGAGAAACACTCTGAATGAGGAAAAAGGTCCTGAGAAAGATTGAATCGTTCCGTGAAGAAAGTTGTACGCCTTGCACAACGCGATGTGCCGAAGAAATTACTGTGCTGACTGAAGCTGTTACAGACACCTGAAAGCTTTTTTTAATAAACAAACACACACATACACACAAACCTTTTTTCAGGACTCACCTCTAATGAATCATCCTGCAGCAAAGTGATTAGCTCTTTGTGTACGTAATGCACATTTGGGCCCAGCAATTTGACCACCTAATGCAGAGGAATTAGAGAAGACGGTACTGTGCATTCTGAACAGAGGCATTGCTACTTGTCAAAATGTGAGGCTCATTGTGTACCATGACAAAAATTAGAGAAAATGTGTACCTCATGGAAACCACCAGCTGCCGTCCTTCGTACTGAAATCTCAGGATCATGACAGAGACTTGAGAAGGTACGATATAATTCAGACAGGAAGTGGTTTGGATCTGCAAATAACACTATGGCCTGCAAATAAATAGAGAAGAAATCTACAGAGAAGAGTCCAGTCACACAACAATATGCTCATGAATTGCACAAGAAAGTAACCTTAAAAACATATACTAATGTTCAAAAGTTTGGGGTCATTATGATTTTTTTTTTTTTAAAGAAACTAAAAATGTTTTTCAGCACAGATTCAATAAGTTGATGACTTTTACATTGTTACAGAAAATATTTTAAACATTTAAAATATATGCTGTCGTTTTAAACCCTGAAAAAAATGTATCATGAAATTTTTTTTTTAATAATAATAAGACATCAACATCAACATAATTAGAATGATTAGAATGTGACACTGAAGACTGGAGTAATGATGCTGAAAATTCATCTTTGCCATCATAGTTACACCAAATTGCATTTTAAAATATATTCAAATAGAAAACTTTTTCTTAAATTGTAATAATATTTCACAGTACTACTGCATTTGTGATCAAATAAATGCAGCATTGGTGGGAAAAACATAAAAAAAAAAAAAATCTTACCAACCCCAAACTTTGGAACAATAGCATAGTACATTTTACAAAAATAAAAATGACTGGCAACTATTTTTCAATATATTGAAAGTGAATCAAAATAAGTGAACAACAAAATAGATACGTCATATCTACGTCATACATTTTTTTTTGTCATTCAATGAAAATCTTGATATTAACGCTTTCAGTAGCGATGCATGATGAACGGTGACAAAATCGTTCTTTTGAGTTGAATTCAATGAATCAATGAGTAAATGATCCAGTTGCAGCCCACTGGAAGGAAACATCATTAGTGAATAACTTACATATAAAGTACAAGTCATAAAGACTACTTTTATGACACTTTTATCAGGCTTTTCTGTAAATGAATATAGAATTTTCATTTTTGGGCGAACTGGTCCTTTAATGATAACCACTCTGAATTATTTAAAATGAGTTTCTTAGACATAACTTTCAGTCACCTTCATCTCAGACTGCAAACTTATTCTGAGTGACTGCTGCTATATATAACCACACTAACAACAAAGGAGCACTTCAGACGTTGATGACGGAGCAGTCAGAGGTCTGATTTCCTCAAATGAGCTATTGAGCTATTCCAGAAGTCTTTGGCTCCACTGACAGATGTTAAAAATAGATGATTGTGCAAGATATTCGTTGGTCAAAAGGCTTTCAAATTATTCAAATATTCTAAAAACGTTTTAAAAGCCAAGCGACCTTAGAACTTTTAGAAACCATTCATTAAGACTTACAATAAACTGCAGGGAATCTCCTGGACTGAATATTTGAAGGATTAAATACACACCGCATACCTTCTTGGTCTTTCTGAGAAAGTGCTCAATACCAAAACCACCCGTATTCTGAATTAACCTGTTCACATGTTGGATGAAGCCAAGCTACAATTGGATTATCTACAGTAGGTCTATTAATCCGACATCGCAAAAATTTGAGTGACATTTTAAAAATACAATTTATTGCCTTAGTCTGACTGAAATCTAACTTTTAAAGTGCATACTTTTACTTTTTGTTTTAAAAGCACCACAGAGCAACAGTGTTTACACTCTTGAAATGGCTCTGCAAATATACTTGGGATAGTAAAGTACTTCAAGCCGAAACAGTTATGGATGTAAGGCAGGGAAACTCACAGGAAAGTTGTAGGCACAATTCCTGCGCACTAGGGCGTATTTGTTCTCTAGCTCCAGTGGGTAGGGTTGGCTCTCACAATGCCCATTTTCATGCTGCAGACCCAGGCAACACAGCTTCTTGTAAAACTCCAGAAACCAGAGGTGTTGCTCGTCAGTAAAAGACTCTGTTAAAAAATAAGGTACAAAAATCCATGACTGTAATCCTAAAATATATCAGAAAGACTTAAAAAGAAAACTGACACTGACCTGAAAGCCCGTGACAAAGCTTTCCATACTGGAAGGACAAGGAGGCCAGCACTGCTTCATCTCCTTTGAAGCATTTTTCACAGAATGCCTTCACCAAGGGAAATATGACACAAGTCCTGTCATCTGTGAAAGAGGGTGATAGAAAAAAAGGGAGGGTGAGATGTTGACAGAGAAAGAGTGTGAGACATGTTTCAACACAAAAGAGCCACTTGCCCGTATCTGATTCTGATGTCCCAGCATGCAAAACAAAGCGCTTAAGATACGGAAATAAAAAGGAGCTGCGTCTGATGATATGAGCAGGTACACAGCATGTGTTTCAAACAGTACTCTGTGAAACAACAGGAAGTGCAAACGCTTTCACCCAAGTGTGACACCTCTCCGTTTCTCTGTAATTTAACTGTATTTCAGATTGTCTGACTTCCACAGCAGAAAAGCTGATATAAACATTGGTAATATCCTTTAAAAAATGTGTTTCATATATTAAAACAAACAATAACTAACAATATATTTATCCACATATGAAGAGTACATTTTTATTAAAATATCGATTAAAGAATTTACATGAATTGTCATTTTAATAAAAGAACTAACATAAGAATCAAACTAATTCAAGAAGGGCTGTAAGTGGCTTACCACTGTCAAACATCTCTAAGAGGTTGATGATGGTGTCGAAAGCTGCAAGTCTCACAGTACTGGCTTCGTCTTGGGCCAGCTCAACCAGTTCAGGGAGCACTTCAACCTTAGTGTGGTCCAGTCTAGGACAGAACAAATCAGTGAAGCTTGCATAAAACTAAACTTTAGTTTAACAAAAGAAGTGCTTAAGTCTACGCATCAGTCTGTCACATTGTGAAAGGTTTAAACATGTCAGTGAAAATCTCTCAAATTTGGAAGAAGCAGCAAAAACAACTGCTTTAACTTATCTAAAATCATATACACTTTACTCGATATTTACAATATGCATGTATTATACAATATACTGTGTTTTACTGCATAGTGTTCTATCTAATGTCTGTGAATCAAGGTCAGGACTCTTCCATACAGGAGTAAGCCATTCAGACTAAGCAGCATTAGATATTCAAATAACAAAATGTCTCTCTGCTTTATATCTTTTTACCCAATTCCCCTGGTGATGTTCTCCAGCTGGCGACACATGCAGGCGCGCACCTCGTACTCTACATCCTGGCATAGCGACCTGATCAATGGCAAAAGGTCCTTCTTCACTCTGCAGAGAGAAGCCACGGTAGACACGGTAGTCAGCAAACAAGTGTAAGTGTATCTTTACTTTATGAAGATAAAATTATTCTTTATTAGGAGTTTCATAAAAACTGTTTGTTTTCGATTGGTCAAGTGGTGTTTCAACTGTAGAACTCACATTGATGACTCGAACTTGCAAACAACTTTTCCTAAAATGCGACAGCTGGCCAGACGTGCCGGGACAGACTGGGAGAGCTGATGTTTCGACAATAGAGGACTCAGAATCTGTGCAAACAACCGACCAAAGCAAACTTAATTTTAATTCACACTAACAGCTGATCGCTAAGACATATCCCATAGGTTTAGAAATGATAGGCAGGAGAAATAATGCAGTTGTCATTACCTCTTGCCTGATAGTTTCCTTTGGTAAAGCATCGATTGCTGACAACAACGTCTCCAACCAAGCATTGCTGACCACTATTAAAAATAAAGATGATTTATCTATCGGTGTCCATGATATACAGAAACGTGCATATTTTACTCTCGCATGCCCTACCATTCAAAAGTTTGGGATCAGTACGAATTTTTTTAGGCTTTTGAAAGCAGTCTCGTATGCTCACCGAGGTTGCATTTGAGCAAAAATACTAAATATTATTACAATTTCAAATAATGATTTTCTATTTGGATATATTTTAAAATGTCATTTATTCCTGTGATGGCAAGCTGAATTTTCACCAGCCATTACTCCAGTCTTTATTGTCACATGATCAGAAATCATTCTAATATGCTGATTAACTCTTATTATTATTATGTTAAATGAACAGGTGCGCATTAGCATTTATTTGAATCAGAAATATTTTAACATTATAAATGTCTTTACTATCATTTTTGGTCAATTTAACGTATTCTTGTTGAATAAAAGTGTTCATTTCTTTACAAAAAAAATATCTTACTGACCCCATTTTGTGAATAGTAGTGTATGCTAAATTATCTTCCAATCACAAGACTTTCAAGGATTCAAGCAGTCAATTAAAAAAATAATCCCAAAATAATCAAATGTACAATATATGCTTTTCTACAGGAGCTTTACAAGCTTTCTTAAAGAATGACAACCTGTGTCCCTGTGGTCAAGATTTAGTAGAACTATCTGCAAGATTGAGTGGGTGTGTGTCTGGATGAGGACAATGTCATCTTGGAGGACGGTCAGGAAAGATCCTGCTGCGGCAAGCTGCATATCCGCCCCAGCTACATGAAGCACTTCCTGTTGGAGGTAGAAGAGGGAGCTCTGTATGATCATTCACAAACAGCACATATCAAGAAGTCATAGAAGGATCTCAAATCCAAAAATCAATGAAAGAAACATGGTTTGGCCTACCCTGACTTTTGGCACCACCCTGCGGAAGGTCTCTGCTGGGTTCTGACGCACCAGGAATGGCAGGTTTATGATCACACTGGCCCGTTGGACATCCTCACCAGAACTGAACAACATAGAAATATGGCTGATGATATAAATAACAACAGATGATGGCCCAAAGCTACCAGCTTTGTCACATATCAAAACGATTAAATTGTTGTAGTTCTGCTGTATAACAGAAGTTATTTATGTACTATACACTCACCTAAAGGATTATTAGGAACACCTGTTCAATTTCTCATTAATGCAATTATCTAATCAACCAATCACATGGCAGTTGCTTCAATACATTTAGGGGTGTGGTCCTGGTCAAGACAATCTCCTGAACTCCAAACTGAATGTCAGAATGGGAAAGAAAGGTGATTTAAGCAATTTTGAGCGTGGCATGGTTGTTGGTGCCAGACGGGCCAGTCTGAGTATTTTACAATCTGCTCAGTTACTGGGATTTTCACGCACAACCATTTCTAGGGTTTACAAAGAATGGTGTGAAAAGGGAAAAACATCCAGTATGCGGCAGTCCTGTGGGCGAAAATGCCTTGTTGATGCTAGAGGTCAGAGGAGAATGGGCCGACTGATTCAAGCTGATAGAAGAGCAACTTTGACTGAAATAACCACTCGTTACAACCGAGGTATGCAGCAAAGCATTTGTGAAGCCACAACACGCACAACCTTGAGGCGGATGGGCTACAACAGCAGAAGACCCCACCGGCTACCACTCATCTCCACTACAAATAGGAAAAAGAGGCTACAATTTGCACAAGCTCACCAAAATTGGAGTCTCGATTTCTGTTGAGACATTCAGATGGTAGAGTCAGAATTTGGCGTAAACAGAATGAGAACATGGATCCATCATGCCTTGTTACCACTGTGCAGGCTGGTGGTGGTGGTGTAATGGTGTGGGGGATGTTTTCTTGGCACACTTTAGGCCCCTTAGTGCCAATTGGGCATAGTTTAAATGCCACGGCCTACCTGAGCATGGTTTCTGACCATGTCCATCCCTTTATGACCACCATGTACCCATCCTCTGATGGCTACTGCCAGCAGGATAATGCACCATGTCACAAAGCTCGAATCATTTCAAATTGGTTTCTTGAACATGACAATGAGTTCACTGTACTAAAATGGCCCCCACAGTCACCAGATCTCAACCCAATAGAGCATCTTTGGGATGTGGTGGAACGGGAGCTTCGTGCCCTGGATGTGCATCCCACAAATCTCCATCAACTGCAAGATGCTATCCTATCAATATGGGCCAACATTTCTAAAGAATGCTTTCAGCACCTTGTTGAATCAATGCCACGTAGAATTAAGGCAGTTCTGAAGGCGAAAGGGGGTCAAACACAGTATTAGTATGGTGTTCCTAATAATCCTTTAGGTGAGTGTATATATATTTACTTAAAATATGCAAAGTCAGACATGTACTTGTTCAGGTGTGAGATTCTACAGTCTTGATGCACAATTGCTTGTATTGTTTAGCTTCTTTTAATCAACTGGATCAGAAAAAAAAAAATCTCAAAGAAATTCACAAAAACCTTTCAGAAAAAAGTTCTGAAATTTCTTAAGATATATATTATGAAGTTTGTAATAATGTTGCTTTGCTTACTGCAATTCTTTCGTTCAGCAAAAATGAAAATTCTGTCATCATTTACTCACCCTAATGTCATTCTAAACTCCAAAAAAACTTTTAATGAAACCTGAGACTTTTCAGTCCCTCCATTGAAAGTCCAGGTAACCAAAACTTAGAAGATCCAAAAAGGTCAGTTGTGTTGAATGCTGCTGAAAATGATGTCGTAATTGTACAATTTAAAAAAAATGAGGCCCTTATTGACTCATTTTTGTAGAGGTATTACTAAATTTCTAATTCATCATTTAGTCACTTTTTTGGGCATTATTTAAAAGTGTATATCTCCTTGTCCACACAAACTTTTTGCAATGTTTTTGTTCCAAAAATCTACAAGAAATGTTCCCTTTTGGAACAATGGGTAACAATGGTAACCAAGATTTTTTACGGGTTTCCTTGCTGGCTGCATAAATAGGGAAATTAGAGACAATTTTTTTTATTTATAAGGACAATTATTCAATCCCAATCTTCATATGCAGGGTCAAGACTAACCTTTTTCAACAATGCTTGGCTTAAAGGGACATGATGTAATTTTTGTCGCTAGAGGTCACTTATTCAAAATATTAACAAAGGCGTTGCTTGATGACGCCATGAATGAGCGTGGATTTATGGGAGACCTTCACAGCAGATGGAAAGCAATCCAATGAGACTCATTATTGGCCGACGCTGTTCACATGAGCACCATGATGTATGCGAGTGATGCTGACGCAGGAGCTGGCCAATAATGAGCCGGCGTTCTGACGTTAGAACCTGGAAGCGCTGCACTCTGTTTACTACATGAACAGTGTAGGCGAATGATGCTGAAGAGAAGAGATTGTTGAATGAAGTCTTTATTTTTGTTTTGTTTTTTTGAGCACAAAAAGTATTCTTGTCGCACTTCTAACATTAAGGTTTAACCACTGTATCACATGGACTATTTTAACAATGTCTTTATTACCTTTCTAGGCCTTGAAAGTTGCAATGACGTTGCTGGCTATGGCTGGTTAAAAAACCTCTCGGATTTAATCAAAAATGGCTTAATTTGTGTTCCGAAGATGAACAAAGGTCTTACGGGTTTGGAACGACATGAGGGTGAGTAATTAATGACAGAAATGTACATTTGGGATTCAGTAAGTACACAAGTCAACAAAATTTCAAACATTTTTCTAGTGGTTTTGGGATATTTTTGTAAACTTCTGTTCGCTTTTTTTCACTAGTTTTATTGCATGTATATGAGCTTTCTTTGTACTGGTTCAAACTTGGTTTCATTTGTTCAGGAAGCACTTCTTTCCTACTGTAGCAAATGATGCTCCGAGTTGCGTGCTTGCCATCTGTTGATCACAATGGTCTTTGATGTGAAACCAAAGCCCTTTTTGTATGTTGCTCAGCATTGGAGTGTCTGCTAAATGCCTCTGATGTAAATGCTTTAAGTGCCAGTGAACTACTGCTGTGCCCAGCATTGAAGCTTCACTGAGTGATAAAACTTGTGATTTTTCCTTGTAGGTCCATTATCTTGTCTCCAGCAGTCAGTATGAAGAGCTTCTTTAAAGGTCCTTTTAAAGAGTTGACAAAAAAACTCTTTAAAGAACTTCAAAGGTGCACAAAATCATTTTACCCACTTTAGACCTAGTTTTAGACCTAGACATGAATACTTTTGACAGAAATGATGTACAGTCACTTGGGATGAATACTCCAGCCATATCAGTAGCTTAAAAATAAAACAATACATGAAAAATAAGCTACTTTATTCTAAATAAGGCGGTTCACCCCCTCATAGTGGCCACCATCTAGAGATCCCATGACCAGTCATTCTAACAATTCAAAATGCGCTTTTCACCAATACATGTCAGTAAGTTTCAAAAACATTTGGTTGATTAGGAAGAAAAGAGAGCACAACATACATAGCCATTTTTAGTGCACCTTCAGTTTTCTTTGTAAACAATTTTGCCATTTTATTTTGGATGAAATGTGCAAGTGATGTAGCCATAAAGGTGAAGAAAATGCCCACATGTTCTGATTATATTTAGAACCATTGTGCTGTAGTTGTTTCAACCATTGAAGCAGAACCCTCTGAAGCTTAGTCCAGCTGAACCTCCCAGACGTCCTTCTCTGTCTGAACACTCCCATGTCTATCAGTCTCTCGTGTGTGCTGTTGTTCTAAATAATGAACTATAAACAGGTATTCATTACTTTTTCAGGGATAAGTTGTCCTTCTGTGTCCTTTGTTGGCAGAGGGTTATTTAATAACCAAGAAACAGCCTGACCTGCTGCCAAGTTTGTCTAAGAAGGGAGTAATGTGGTCATGCTTTGTGCACTTCTTGAATATGGTCAATAATGTGCAGCACCTTAGCAATGCCTGTGTTTATACACTAAACGACAGAGGTATACCACGCAGAGAGAGAAGCAGCTGGCATCTACAGGAGGATGAAAGAGATAACCAGTTAAAGACCAGGTGCTGAATGGTTTGGAAACACAATCCCACTGCCGTGAGCCTCGAGTCTCTGTTTGTTCCGGACAGGTCCTATCTGGAAAGTGGTCAGAAAGTAAAAAGAGCTATGCTCGCATTTGTAATTAGATTTCCCTGGTGAGTGAATGATATCCGATGGCCTAAACCCAGAAGAACATTTAATGAATTTAGAAGTTCCTTTTTCATAGCTCAAGAAAGTTAATGGAGATCTCTGATATGTTTCTTCTAAAATGAATAGAACAATAGAAACACATGAAGTAATTGTTAACATACTCAATAGAGCTATAAAATTAAATGAATAGAGCAAAATAAAGAAAGACTTGGAGGCTTGGATAATTTGATTTAGGAAGAATCTGGTGAGGAATGTTTGAATTCTTATCAAAAAATCTCCGGCTGCTTATCAGAGTTTGGCAAATCTGAATTCCTAGAGGAGGAGACAAATGTGAGATTACATTGGTACATTTCTAAGAAGAAAATATAAAAACCAAAAATATCTCCATTCGCTCTCCATTTAATCTCTTTGCTAGCTAGGAGAAATAATTGAATTATCTCATTTTACAATCTTCCTTTCCTATGGGGTGGTTATATGACAAAATATGTTTAGAAAGGCCTATTTTGGAAAGGAAACTGTGAAACAATTCACATCAAACCCCAGGTGAGCTCACGTAGTTGGGAGAGAGCGAAAGTACGAAGCCCCTAAATAGTGGTGGAAAGAAATATGCATTCTGCATTCTCTCGCAAAACGTTTTGCATTCCCCCGAGAAACTTCATTCACTCGTAAACCTTTTGAGCTCTTTGCGAGCGAACACAAAGTTTCTCAGCGGAACGCTACCGTTTTTGCACGGGAATGCAAAGCTCCTCGGGGAAACACAAAACATTTGCGAGAGAACGCATAAGCATTGACAACATTTATTTATTTATTTTCTTCACCATGTCCCTCCGTACGAAAGAGCTCGAGCAGACAACACAGTGGCAAAACGCTGGAACACTGTTTGATTTCTCCCCCACCAAAAGAAATGAGTCGGCAGTTGATTGTTGAGCCAGCAGGACTGTAATGAAACCTAAACAAAGCCCACTTAGCAATTAGTTTACAACTGGCAGCCTCTCTAATCCTTCCAACCCCAACAGGGCCAATGATGATGCTGGGGGGGGGGGAAGTGAAGAGCACACGCTGTGTGCAGTCTGGCTGTGAACAAACATTTCATTCCCTACATTTCAAAAGAATAACACTTTCTTTGCAATTGTGCACATCCTTCATTCCATAATACTCTTGTATCTGGAGTATCAATGTTTTGAAGATTGACCAATTCACGTACATACACAAAAAAAATGTATGGTAACCAAACCTTTGGAATATACAATGCCCTAAGAAGAAACAAGTCCTGACTCCTGACAAACAACAAAAATCATGTCCTAAAACCCTGCAGACTCATCAGTATGACTCTCAGAAAGAGCATTGACGCATGCGATGCTGCTCCTGACATCAGCACACCAGAATGAAAAAATCTCTCACTCACTGTACCTTAAAGCGGGTCAGCAGAACCTAGACTTTCAGAGTGTTTACCTATTACTCAAACTGTCACTGAAATGCACAATTCCAGAGTTTTATAATCTCTCATATTGTTGCAGCATAGAGTATACATATTTGTGAATTATGCCCAATGATATGCAAACTTTAACTACATACGATATTTTTTTTCCAAAATGTGCCTCTTGTAAATGATAACAAGTTCACCTTTAGTTTAGAAGTTCTGCTCGAGGGTGAAAAAGTTCCCCATGCAGATTTCACTCGTCTTCAAGTTGGTCGTGCAAATTCGCAGCACTGACCAACAGACGGCTGCTTGGTTTGAAAGTTTGTTCTGTGACAATGGATTTTTCTTGTTCGCAGAATTTCGCTGAAATACTGCTAATGTGACTGCACCTCAATGCTTCAAAACTCAAATTAAAATTAAATACAAAAATTAAATAACATAACATTTTATGCTACTGAAGTTAACCTGACAGTATGCAAGGCATTTAAAATATAAAATCATTGTGTACGACAGTGAGATTAATAACAATATCATGACATTAGGCCTCATGTTAGCCTGACAGTTGACTCGGCAGTTACTTGATTATCAAGGTGGATTATTCAAGCAAACAATTACATTGTTGTCACAGAAGACAAACAACTAGACACTATTAATGAATTAAGTGCATCAACAACTGTGTTGATACACTGAAATATGATATTGGTTTATACAATACAAAATAAACATCCTAAAGTTTGCAAAATGCTAAAAATGTCTCACTAAGATGGCACCATGTTTGTGTAACCAATAACCATAATCTATGAGGTGTCTACACATCAGAAACACCTCTTCTTTTAACCATTCATCCATTTCTTAACAAGCACTCTCTTCCCTGTCATCTTACAGATGCTCTGGCAGCCTGCTTTTACGTGCCAAATGACAACGAACAGGGGCAATTAAACTGTTCTCAGAACTAGTTTGCCACCCGAGGGAGTCGGGCTGTGGACCATTTAATTAGCACAGGCAAGGTGTAATGTAGAGTTTTATAGGTTAAAGAGGGACAATATCAGATCTTCCAAAAGAGGGAAGGTGTCTGAGTTTTGGGTCAAAAAGCCTAACATGAAAGAGTTTTGGATATTTGGTCCAAGCGTTTTAGTTTTCATCTCTGCATAGAATGGAGGCATACATCATGTAACCAGATTACAGGTCAACTACTGCTATGTTGCTCTAGTACCGAGAAACCAATATATAAATATATATAATGAACTGGTGAACATGGCAGTTAGACTTTGACCCAGAAGTTGACTCCATAAATCACATTTCAAAAACAATGGTGCTCCAACTAGGCTCCTGTAGTGAAAATATGTCTTTATAATAACTATACTAACTCAGCATTCATGTAGCTCAAACAATAAAGCATGGCGATAGCAACATTAAGGTCATATGTTTGATTTCCAGGGAATGCAGGCAGGGACTGATAGGAATTTAGTCACTTAAGATAAAAATGACTGCCAAAAGCATTAATGCAAATGTACGAAAATATCAATATCAAGATGAATATATATTTTCAAGGACCTTTAAACATGATAGTTTATGTTGTCTAAACATTTCTTGTAATGCTGATAAACAGGTATAAGAGCAACACAAGCAGACAATTAGCCTACAATCTAGTCATTAAAATGGTCTCCTCTGATATAATATTTGTTTGGAATTGTGTACACAGCTTGGAATATTCTTAAAATTGTCTTGACTAAAACTTCACAAGAGACAAAGTTTGACCGAGCATGTCCATTTGCTACCTATAAATTCATGATATTGTAAGATCTAGATGATTCTGGGAAAATCTGATCAAATTTTAACTCCGTTTCCCCAGTAATCAGCACCAGACCCATTCAACTTTAATGATCAGATAACACCATATCACTGCTAAACCTGCATCTGAGCGACAGTAACATGGAAACTTAAGAGTGGTGACTCCCCAAAGTCCTTCGAGATGAGCATGCCGTTAGTTAGCTCTGCCTAGATATCAATGAGAGACCATTCAAGGGATCCATTATTCATAAGACTAGTACAGCGGCGATGACACTACCTGCCCTGACCCACTGAGCTGGATGTTCTGTGCCAGTCAGCAAGCATTGAGTTGTTGTTGTTGTGCGGTCAGCTTACCCAGGATAAAGATTTGGCTAAACAGCTGTAGCCAACAATGCTGGCACAGGTAAACCGTTCCCAACCAAGTGTCAAGTGGAAAGAAAGAGCACTGAGCACAACTGACTTAGACAATCTGGGTTCCAGAGACTTGACTAATGATGCAAAACATGGAATAGTGAATAAACTTATCCCTGCCTGAGCATGAGATGTGGCTTGAGAGGTTGCAAGTTTGAATCTTTCTCAAGTGATAACTTGTTTTAATAAATAAAAATTGCAACTGGTTGTCAGTAAATTGTATATCAGTCAGTAATAATAGTGATAATAAAATCAAAAAAATCACTGGAACAGAGATCAATGACTGAGACTAGAAGGATGGATAATATATAATGAACTTTAAAGATGGTATGAAATGAAAATTCTTAATGATCGTATAGTGAACAATTAATCCGTGCATGTGTTTAATATTTTTCATTAAACCCCACCTCTTTCATACATTTTAATGATGTAAAATGGTTACGTAAAAGTGTATTTACACATTTTTAGGGGTGCTGATTGCTGAGATAGCAATTACAAATCAAAACCAACAAACCAAGCCATAAAAAACATAATTTATTATAGTACCAATGCCACAAATGGGTCATATTTTACCTGAGAAGGTAGACTGCTCGCTCTATGTCATTCAGATCTTCATCCACAGTGAGCTTGTCAATCTCTTCTGCAGTCTGCAAATGGGGGAAACAAGATCTGCACTTTACCAAACACACAGTGCTTTAATAAAGAAGGAAATAAAAGTTATTAGCATGAAATGTTGAGCATCTCCGTTATAGCAAAGGCGAAGATTCTCAAAAGTAGTGTATCTTAAATAAAGAATGGCCAGGAATTGGGCAAGATTCCATTACAGATGACTCAGCCAAATATGTGAGGAGGCTTGCAGGGAGGCAGGATGCGAGGCATGAGGGACTGCGTGGGAAGAGATAGTGTGGGGGACGGGAGCCATGTGTAGGAGCCTAGTCTATTACTTTAGGGCTCTCAGAGCCATGCTTTTCTTTGGAACCTCCCCATTAAAAAAAGATAAGGGACAGAAAACACCCGCCCCCTCTGTAGGCGTTGCATTATTCCCGCATACGTGATGCTGAGTGAGAGATGAGGGAGTATCCATGGTTAACTTCACTGCTGCTGCCAGGTACATGATTGCAGAGACCCACAACACGACGTTCACACAACTATACGCTGCTACCGCTGTACATGAAAGGATTTGAGGTAGTAATGGGAATAACGTTATGGTTTGAAGTGGAAATCCTCTATTCCGCAGTGGCGAGAACGAGGAGGCGAAGCAGTGATGCGGACAGCTGACAGAAACTGCGTCACTCAGCAGACTGAAGTGGGCAACCCCCGTCCACCCCAAAGGATGCTAGTACAGTTACTACTTCAAATAAAGATAATAGATTGCATGACGCGATAATGTCGAAAGGTCGTGGCGCGCGCAACAAAATAAGCGAAAACGTCAAATAGCGTGAATGTTTTCTGTTTTAGTCTTTTCCCTAAAGACATCATCTGCAGCGTCAAAAAAAAAAAAAAAAAAAAAAACTCCACTGTTAGATATAAGTGTTGAATCATTAAATGTCTAATTATCACGGTATTGTTTGCAGCCAATGAATATTATACGAAACAAATAGTTTAAAATGTAACGTTAGTCATTTATTGACAGAAGAAAATGGTAGGCTATTATACATACCTTCAGGCTCCTGCGTATGGGTCTCTCGATGAAAGTAAGGTCCTGCAGGTCATCTATTTCTCCAAATAAACTGGACTGACTCGGTGTCATTTTCCTGACAAACATCTGTCCTAAGTGTCTTCGTCAATGTGTCAGACGCGGATGTCAAAGTCCTGTCATAATTGTGGCTCCTTGACAGTAAATGACTGATGTGATTTCTTTGATGAAGAGAGGATGGTCCTCCCACGACAAACGCGTCCCACTGGTAGCAAAGCTTGATCTAGCACTAATTTATTTGCGTGGTGTTCAATTGTTTGTGCAGTTTCTACACGCGCTTTCAGTAGACGCGCGTGCGCTGACGGCACATTGTAAGGGATTCCTGCGATAAAAGTGTTGCTAACTTTCCGAGGAAAAGGTGGATTTGATGTGCGTGTTCCAACTGGAGCAGCTCGAGACGTCGAATGCTTGTGGTCAGCGCGTGCTGATGATCAATAATAAAATCCTCCCCCCGCTGATGAGAAAACAATTCAGATATGGCTGTTGTCATATGAAGAAGAGATGCCTGATATTCATGATGGATGCTAAATGTAAGATCGCACTAACATCAGCATATAGCGTGAACCCGGTCGCACATACCTGTTCACCTGCCTCCGTTAGCTCGCTAATGACACGACAACAAAGTTGGGAGGGAAAAAAAAGGCCTGTCGAAAAAGCTCCTCTCCAGAAAGCCGTGCATTTAGCCTATTTAATACTCATCTCAAGTAATCCTCTGTAAATCTAGCTCAAATGGTAAACGGATCATTTCATAAAAGCTACGTCTTTTATATTGTGGATGTGCTAGCAAGCAGGAATATTCAAACCACGCAAACGCACTGCACCAACTAAACAGGTTTCCATGGAGACAGCATGCCACAGCTCCTGAGCGGTTGGAACGTCAGAGCGTTGTGTCGAGGTTCGTCATCGAAATGGATTCAGAACAGCACAACTAATGCTTTCGACTGTTGTGTTGTAATTGATTACGTTCACTTACGGCATAATATTCTAAATATGGCTAATTCCGGGTAAACCTTCGGCTTAGAAGTGTGACGATTTACTCATTGTGTAAAAGCCACAGTAATTCAGGTTTACACATTTAACACACAGTGTGGTAACTTGGACACGGCATTTTTTTAACCACACTAAAACATTGTAAAAGTGAAAACTGCATTAATACAGCGTCTTAATGATCACACTTGCACTATAAAAATGGAAACTGCAGTAGCCTAATAGCCTACTTTGTTGAAATTACTTTCCACAGTTTTTACATTTTATTTAAAGCTGGCACATGAAAATTGCTACATTTACCTTATTGGAGTCATTAAAGTCACCATGAAAGCCCTCGTCATTTTTAATCAATTTCCCTCCCTCTTGTAACAACATTTCTGATTACTGGGGCAAGGTTAGGACAACCAGTCACTCACATGAGATCACAGCAATAGCAAACCATAACGTTTTACTCAGATATACATAACAATATGGAAAGAAAAGACTATCGCAACTTCTGTTTTATGCTGACTTAATTAACTGCAGTCTATGTTTGCAGTCTAGCTGTTAAACTGCAGGTGTATTATAAAAATAATTTGCAGCATTTGACAGAACTTCAGTTATGTATTGTATCGATCTAAACTTGTATTCCAAAGCATTTTAGCAATTTTTTATTGTGTAGCATCATATTTACGTTGGCCCAATAGTGCATAACAGAACGAAATTTAAAAAGCAAACATAAGTTTACAACACAACAAAATTAAGCCACAACACAACGAAATCAAGCCACAACACGAGTTCGACCAGATTGACTTACTATAGGTGAAATTTTGCCAATACCAGCCTTAATGTATGTACAGTAAACAATTATTTTTAGAATAAAATTACTGTATTTCACCAAAAGGTTTTATTTTTCATGTTCCAATGGCTGTAATATGTTTCCAGTGGCCAGACTGACTTACTACTGGTGAAATATTGACAATACCTCCCTTAATGTATTTACAGTAAACAAATATTTTTATAAAAAAGAACTATTTCACCAAAACGGTTTCAAAGGTTGTAGTATGCTCCTAGTGACCAGCCTGACTTACTACAGGTGAATAATGCAAAATCTCACCTGTACTCAGTCTGTCTGGTCACTTGGAATGTACTACAACCATTGGAACATGGGAAAAACCTTTTAGGTGAATTACTGTATTTTTTCTAAAAAAAATTCTGTACTATACATAAAACATAATTTTTTTTTTTTTTTTTTTTTTTTACAATTTCACCAGTAGTAAGTCAGTCTTACCCATGGAAACCTACTACAAGCTTTGAGGAGGAAAAATTACGGCAATTTTGTAAAAAAAAAAGTTCTAAACAAATAATTGTTTACTGTACATACATTAAGGCAGGTATTGGCAAAATTCCAGCTGTAGTAAGTCAGTCTGGTCACTAGGAATGTATACAACCTTAGGAACATGGAAAAAACTTTTGGTGAATAGGGTAGGCCATATGTCGAACGTCCCATGACCAAACTGGAACTCTGGTCTCATCATCGCATCCGCAATTAAAGTGTTAACATCAGTATGAACTGATGCCGATATCTATTGACTTTTAAGGTAATCAGCTAACCTACCTAGTTCACTTTGTTATTGGTGTTTCATTTTATTTAAATATCTAAACGTTAGTGTGAAGAAGAAAAATAAAAAAAAATGTTTAGATCTGCATATGCGAGGGACATTGGTTATGCTCATCTGTGCTCGCTCATTTATTATCTTGAGTAAAACAGCTAATTTTTTCACAAAGGACATACAAAGACCTGAACCGGAAGCGATGTGATCTGTTTTGCAGAATACGTAAGTTAAAGCTGCAGTTTGTAGTTTTTCCTCTTTGTCGCCATCTCTGTTAGAAATCTGCAATTACAGTTATTTGCGGAATTATCAACTTTACATGGGTTGTGCCTCGGCACGGCACAGCGCGGATAAATCCAATGTTTTGAGTGTTTTGAGGAGAATGTGCGGCTGTCAGTCACCGCACCGTGTGGATACTGTCATTCAGAATCACAGATTCTACTTTTTGGAATATGACCACAGTGCCGCTGCTAGCCACTTTGGTGCCCTAAGCATAATTCCTTTATGATGCCCCCCACCCTGACCCCGAAAAAAAAAAAAAAGTTTGTTTTTGCCAGTTTCACTTTTTATTACCAAACATATAACTCAATACCAATAATAACACAATAGCAGCATCACAGTATAAAACTTAAAGCGATAGTTCACTTTGAAATTAATTTTTGATATGTTTTAGCTTACCTCAAGGGCATCCAAGATGTAGGTGTCTTTGTTTCCGCAGTAGTTTCAATTTTGATATTTTTAGGTCAAACCGTTCTTGTCTGTCAGTCATATAATGCAGGTCAATGGTCACTGTCTCAAAACACAAGCACAGAGTCCAAATTAAAACAATTCCCCATCGTCCAAATGAAACAATTCCCCATCATAAGTACACATTGATGGCCTAAGACACGAAACGAGCGGTTTGTGTGAGAAAACGAACAGTATTTATATCGTTGTTATCTCTTGAAAACAGCACACGTCCAAATGATCTGACGGCGCGGGCGGGTATAGATATAAACATAGATGTCGCCTTGGCTACTGCAGTTCATTGGAACGAAACCGTAGCCAAGCGACATCTAGTGTATAGATGTATACACTAGATGTCGCCTTCGCTACTCCAGTTCATTGGAACGAAACCGTAGCCAAGGCGACATCTATGTATATATCTATACCCGCCCGCGCCGTCAGATCATTTGGACGTGTGCTGTTTTCAAGAGATAACAATGATATAAATACTGTTCGTTTTCTCACACAAACCGCTCGTTTTGTGTCTTAGGCCATCAATGTGTACTTATGATGGGGAATTGTTTCATTTGGACGATGGGGAATTGTTTTAATTTGGACTCTGTGCTTGTGTTTTGAGACAGTGACCATCGACCTGCATTATATGACTGACAGACAAGAACGGTTTGACCTAAAAATATCAAAATTGAAACTACTGCGGAAACAAAGACACCTACATCTTGGATGCCCTTGAGTTAAGCTAAAACATATCAAAAATTAATTTCAAAGTGAACTATCCCTTTAAGAACACTAAAAGAGAAAGTAAAATCTTCACAGCTTTGCTGACTTTGTATTATGTAGAATAGCCGACACACACTACACATTTGAAAGTGCAAACTTTTCTTCAGTAAACAGAATAGCAAATAAATAAATAAATTTGAATAAATTACATTTATTAGACAAAATATTCAAACAAAGAATCTTATACCGGAAAAAAATGATAAACATTTAAAACTGAAAGCATGGCAGCCAAGGAGTTTTCCCCCTTTATTCCTTATTTATCAACTATTTGATAAATCTAATCTAATTAAATATAAAAGCATAATAGAATGAGGTGCAATAATGCACACAATTAAACAGTAATGTTTGCTTTATATCATTCATAATGACATTTTATATTGTATATATATATATTTAACAGGAATTGCCATGTGCACTGCACTGACTGCTAACGTTAACTGTTACTGAGAAAGTTTTAACCACCGTCACGTCAAAATAAACCATAAACTACTGCTCAATATCTAAAGGAAGATAGTAAAGAAAGTAACAGCTAGCTGGCGTCAGTTATTTGTAAAATAGGTAATGTTTAACAGTAAAATCTCAATTTAGCTTGCACCGAAGTTATAATAACATAGTTTGCTAACATTAACGTCAGCAAGTTCGAGGCGCATTACGATTAGCAGCAGCACCATGCAGCACATTTCCCGTATTTAAGAATGATTAAACATGGACTTACCTGCAAGCATAGGCGTAATTTGCGGGTGGGACGGGTGGGACATGTCCCCACCACTTTTTGCTAAGGTCGATATTGTCCCCACCACTTTTGAAACATCTCGCGGCACGAATGTACCAATACAAATAAATAAAAGATCTCCAGTTAACTAGCAGAGCATTCATTTAGTTCGTTTGTAAGAGGCGATCTAGCACTGAAATGTGTTGTTTTTGAAATCAAGTGATCAAAGTGCTCGTTGTCGCTGCGAGCAGATACAGATACAGACACAGGCATGGATACTGTGTTCTCTTGTGGCTCGCGCACAGTCATCACTCGGACGCGTGCTTCAATCCGTTGTGGAGACTCTCTATTCGTTCCGGTGAAATTACAAAACAAAATGCATATAAACGTATGATTGCCTGATATACAACCACTGATAAACATAATGGGTTTTAATGAGAAAAAATATATATACGAGTGCGGATTAGAACCCACAACCTCTTACACGCTTGGCAATAGTTCTACCACTGGACCATTTCAGCAAACACAATTTTTTAAAGGATTTACCAATACCAACATATATCAAACCTCATTAAACGACAAATTAAACCCATGTACTATTTCAATCGATTGATGGACATGTTATTGTACATACATCGATTTATGATTTAGCATTCATAACCCCCCCCCCCCCCCCCCCCGTAAAAAAAAAAAAAAAACGTCCCACCCACTTTTTAAAACAAAGTTACGCCACTGCCTGCAAGTGATGCACGGGCATCATCTTCTTTCTTTTCTCAGATCCTGACTCCTGCTGTCTTTTCGGGGCCATTTCCAAAAAAAGTTGCCTACTGTCTGTCTGTCAAACTTCGTCAGGCGCCCGCGCGAACGCGTCCTTCGACCTTCGCAAAGGCGGCCGCGCGAACAATCGGGACGGACCATCCAACGGGGGGCGGTACTTTCTAGACTAGAGCAATTAAATTATCTTGTTCCCCCTTTTTGTTACACATAGGCCTACATGGCTAAAATGTGCCTAATAATATTTCTATAGGCTAATGAAATAATATCGGCATTATAATTTTTTTTTTCATTAGGCTATTTTTGGTGCCCCCTCAGCACTTGGTGCCCAACGCACAGCGCGTGATGCGCGAGGTGAGAGCGGCGGCGCTGTATGACCAACATTTTCACTGGAAAATGTAATCTGAACAAGTAAGTAACATCCACTTTTGTTCTGACCAACTAAGGGGAAAAAAGCATTGCAGTGAATCATTAAATCTAACGATCGCTTATCATATCACGTCTAACCTTGCAATATGCTTAAAAACATTATTACAAGCTTACCGTTTTGAATCAAGCTAAGGCAAGCAGATCGTTTTGAACACTGGCTGGTTATGTACTTGCTCAAAAATTTATTTGGGATAATTTTTAACCCAAAAAAGTTACGGACTGCAGCTTTAAGTTGCACATAGCTTCCCTTACAGTATTATTTTTAAATAACTGCTTATTGTACAAACATTAAGGGTGGTATATTGGCACAATTTCAACTGTAGTAAGTCATTTTGGTCAGTATTACAACCTTTGGAACATGAAGAAAAAAAAAAGAAAAAAAAAGCATGTATTATAGTATTTTTTTAACCCAAAAAAGTTACGGACTGCAGCTTTAAGTTGCACATAGCTTCCCTTACAGTATTTTTTTAAATAACTGTTCATTGTACAAACATTAAGGGTGGTATTGGCACAATTTCAACTGTAGTAAGTCATTTTGGTCAGTATTACAACCTTTGGAACATAAAAAATAAAAATAAAAAAAGCATGTATTATAGTATTTTTTCCTGAAAATAGTTGTTTACTGTAAATACATGAAGGGAGGTATTGGCAAAATGTCACCAGTAGTAAGTCAGTCTTTCCAATACAATCAAGATTTGGAATTAGAACATGTCCATTTTTAAATTTTAAAAGTTATTTTAATTAATACAAATTATAGCCTACCTTTAACCACTTGGTGGAATTTGCAGACGTTCCCTTAGGCATCATGCGCCTTGGAAGCACGTCAAAGCATTCTCGAGAATAAATGTGCATCTATAATGCACCTAGGTGATTTTGAATTCATATTTCATGTCGATATACAATTGTCGTGGTATTGCTATCTTTGTAAGACTGCCGACTCTAGCTATAGAACAGTGGCACGGAAACTAACTTTACAGCACTCCGAGAGGCCCCTGGTGGTCGGGAGCATTTATGTGTTGTGTTGTGGCTTGATTTCATTGTGTTGTGGCTTGATTTTGTTGTGTTGTGGCTTGTTTTTGTTGTGTTGTGAACTTATGTTTGCTTTGCTACTGGGCCACCGTACATATTACGACACAAAACGTCTCGGTTACGAATGTAACCCTTGTTCCCTGAGGAGGGAACAGAGACGTTACGGCAGTGAATGACGAAATGGGGGTTACGCTTAGAAGCCTATCACCTTCGAGTTTTAGAAAAAGAGCCAATGGCATGAAAATGCCTTGGGTCTGCGGAATTTGCATGCCGCGATTCCGCCCCACCGCGTGGGTATAAAAGGAGGAGCAGTGGCGATCTCACATTATGTTTCCTCGCTGTGGAGCCGAGACTGAACTCCAGGCAATTCCAGTGGTACAGCGGTTGTGGCAGAGGGACGTAATTGAGACGTTCCCTTTCGTTCAGTCACTATGAGTTACATCAGTGAATGACGAAATGGGGTCCCAATTCAATCACGCCACATCGGCTGTCTTCCAGTGCCCTGCGCAAGACTGAGCTCCCTGTCATGAGACTAGCACGGACGAAGGGCTAGGCTTAACGCAAGAATACCAAGGTACACTGGGTAACATATCCGGGAGGAACATGTAACACAATGCCTACCCGTAGGAAGGACTTAGAAAACACATATGACCCGTGTACGGGATGCATATGGAAGACTCAGAGGTATCCAGCCCGCAGGGTGGAATGTTTCAACCTCGAGAGACAGGGAAAACACGAGCTCGAAGGAGACTTACCGTGGAAATACACATGTGGGGGTCACCCAACGGGGGAACCATGCACATGGAACACCTAGCCAATCATGAGGGCTGAGCAACCGGGCAGCACTCTGGTGACGGCATCATAATTGTAGGAGGAACTCAGGGTCTTGAAGGAAGACTAGCGCACGCATCCAGTCCATGGAGTGGAATGGCGCAGCAAGCGATGACACCGAGCGGGTCCTATTACCGGCCACTAGTGGCGAGTACATGAGAGGACACTGGCTCCATTCAAAGATTATAGAATCTCGCGAATGTGTTGGGTGTCGCCCAGCCTGCAGCTCTGCAGATGTCTGTCAG
The DNA here is from genome assembly GCF_951802725.1 of Rutilus rutilus. Classification (NCBI taxonomy): domain Eukaryota; kingdom Metazoa; phylum Chordata; class Actinopteri; order Cypriniformes; family Leuciscidae; genus Rutilus; species Rutilus rutilus. The sequence goes on along the minus strand of NC_140220.1, from coordinate 30,825,657 downwards.
CGAGGCGCCATGCGCGAGAGCCCAAGAGAAAGCCACACTCTTGGAGCGAGCCTTCACACCAAGGGGGCATGGTCGACCTTGCGCCTGGTAAGCCAAGACAATGGCGTCCACTATCCAGTGAGACAACCTTTTTTTGGAGAGAGTCTTTCCCTTCAGCTTCCCACCATAACAGACAAAGAGCTGGTCTGAGGTCCTGAAACACTGCATTCTGTCTACATAAGCACGGAGGGAGCAGTGCCAAGGCCAGGTCTGCCTCCTCCGAGGGCAGCACTTGCAGGTTCACCACCTGATCTCTGAACGGAGTGGTGGGAACCTTGGGCACGTATCCAGGCCGGGGTCTCAGGATCACGTGAGAGTTGGCTGGCCCGAATTCCAGGCACGCTTCGTCAACCGAAAATGCCTGCAGGTCCCCTACCCTCTTGATCGAGGCCAAAGCGGTCATGAGCGCTGTCTTCATGGACAGGAACTTAAGCTCCACTGACCGCAAAGGCTCAAAGGGAGCTCTCTGCACGGCAGATAATACCACTGCGAGGTCCCAAGAGGGTACAAGAGGAGAGCGAGGAGGATTTAGTCTCCTCACTCCTCTACGGAACCTGATGACCAGGTCATGCTTCCCCAAGGACGTACCTTCAACTGCATCGTGATGTGCGGCGATAGCGGCAACATACACTTTGAGGGTGGAGGGAGACAGCCTTCGTTCCAACCCCTCTTGCAGGAAGGAAAGCACAACACTGATCGAGCATTTTCTGGGGTCTTCCTGGCGAGAAGAGCACCAGGTGACGAAGAGGTTTCACTTCAACGCATAGGCATGTCTCGTGGACAAGGCTCTAGCGGAAGTGATGGTAGCCACCACCGGAGGTGCCATAGGGTGCCCCGTCTCTGGGAAAGGAGGTCCTTCCTCAGAGGAATTGGCCAGGGAGGTGCTGTCGTGAGGAGTACTAGTTTGAAGAACCAGGTCCGGGTGGGCCAATGAGGCGCAACCAATATGACCTGCTCCTCGTCCTCCCTGATCTTACACAGAGTCCATGCAAGAAGGCTCACTGGGGGAAACGCATACTTGTGGAGGCCCCGCGGCCAGTGCATCCGTGCCGAGCGTGCCCTTGCTCAGGGAGTAAAACAGGCTGCAATGGGAAGAGTCATGGGAGGCAAACAGATCTATCTGTGCGTCGCCGAACTGTTCCCAAATCAGCTGAACCGACTAGGGATGGAGTTTCCATTACCCAGGAGGTGGCTGAAACCGTGAGAGCTCGTCGGCTGCATGGTTCAACTCTCCTGGGATGTGAATGGCTCGAAGTGACCTCAGATGCTTCTGACTCCATAGGAGGACGTGGCAGGCAAGTTGCGACATACGGCGAGAGCGTAGACCACCTTGTTGGTTGATGTACGCTACTGTCGGGGTATTGTCTGAGCGGACTAGTATGTGTTGGTCCTTGAGCAACGTACGGAAGTGGTGCAGAGCCAAATGTACCGCCAGCAACTGTGGTGGAGGCATCTGTTGACACAACAACATGGCTGGAAACTTGTTCTAAGGGCACACCGGCCCGTAAAAAGCTGAGGTTCATCCACGGGGTGAAGGTCTGATGGCAGGCCGGAGTAACTGGTACTCAGAGCGTGCCCGGTTGCCATGCCCACCTCAGGACTCGTTTGCGAAGCCAGTGCTGAAGCGGTCTCATATGAAGCAATCTGAGCGACGTGGCTGCAGCTGCAGATGCCATATGCCCCAGGAGCCTCTGAAATAACTTCAGTGGGATCGCACTCTTGCCCTCGAACTGTCTCAGGCAAATCAGCATAGACTACGCGAGTTCGCTCGTAAGCTGCGCACACATGGCGACCGAGTTGATTTCCATACCGAGAAAAGAGATCCTCTGCACTGGGGAAAGTTAGCTCTTTTCCCAGTTGACCCGAAGGCCCAGACAGGCAAGGTGCCGGAGCATCAGGTCCCTGTGTTCGCAAACCTGGTGAGAGAGCCAGAATCAGCTAGTCGTCGAGATAGTTCAGGATGTAAACCCTGTGTTGCCAGAGTGGCACAAGGGCTGCCTTGACGAGTTTCGTGAAGACACGAGGAGACAGGGCTAACCCAAATGGAAGAACCGTGTACTGGTATGCCTGCCCCTTGAAAGCAAACCGTAGAATAGGTCTGTCAAGTCAAGTCAAGTCAAGTCTATTTGTATAGCGCTTTTCACAATACAGATCGTATCAAAGCAGCTTCACAGTATTAAATTAAAATAATACAACAAGGTTTGTTTCTAGTGGAATTTATTGATTGATAAAATCAAATTAAATATCCCCAGAATATCCCCAGAATATCCCCAACTGAGCAAGCCAAAGGCAACAGTGGCAAGGAACTGAAAAACTCCATCAGGTGACCTAATGGTGTCCTAAAACTCCATCAGGTGACCCAATGGAGAAAAAAAAACCTTGGGTGAACCCAGGCTCAGTCGGGGGCCAGTTCTCCTCTGGCGTTTATTAACTAGAGGCCGGATTGTAATTTGAACTGTAAGATTAAAAATATTATATGAATGCCTGGCTGAAGAGATGCGACTTTAATCTAGTTAGTTTTAAACTGGGAGAGCGAGTCTGAGCAACGAACACTATCAGGAAGGCTATTCCAGAGTTTTGGAGCTAAATGTGAAAATGCTCTCCCTCCTTTGGTGGATCTGGATATCCTAGGTATGACCAAAAGCCTTGAATTTAGTGATCTTAAAGAGCGCGATGGATTATAGGGCGATAGAAGATCCGTTAAATAGACTGGAGCTAAGCCGTTTAGGGCTTTATAAGTCAGTAGCAATACCTTATAATACGGAACTTTATAGGTAACCAATGCAGTGATGATAAAATCGGTGTTATATGATCATATTTTCTTGATCTAGTAAGAACTCTTGCGGCGGCATTTTGGACTAACTGTAGCTTGTTTATTGAGGATGCAGGACAACCGGCTAATAAAGCATTACAGTAATCTAGTCTCGAGGTCATGAATGCATGAACTAACTTTTCTGCATCAGAAACTGATAGCATATTACGTAGCTTAGCAATGTTTCTAAGGTGGAAAAAGGCAGTTTTTGTAACATATGAAATATGATTTTCGAAAGACAGGTTGCAATCGAGTATAACACCCAGGTCTTTTACTGTAGAGGATAAAGTAACAGGACATCCTACGATGTTAAAGTTGTATTGCGAGAGGTTTTGTGGGCGGTTTTTTGAACCGATGATTAGTACCTCTGTTTTGTCTGGATTTAATAAAAGAAAATTACACGTCATCCAATCTTTTATATCTTTAACACACTCTGTCAATTTGGATGATTTAGTGTTTTCATCTGGCCGTGATGAAATATATCGTCTGTGTCAAGGAAGAATGGAGACAGAATACGCGTCCTTCAGGTCGATCGCTGCAAACCAATCCAACGGACGAGCGCATTCGAAAATGCGTTTCGCTGTCAACATCTTGAACGGAAGCTTGTGAAGGGATCGGTTCAAGACGCGCGGGTCCAGGATTGGCCGTAACCCACAGGTCTTCTTGGGTACAATGAAGTAGGGGCTGTAGAAGCCAGACTTCATTTCAGCTGGAAGGACAGTCTCGATCGCACCCTTCGCCAGTAGGTTGGTGACCTCCGCACGCATGACAGGGGCATTGCCACCGACCATGGTGTAACGGACTCCCCGGAAGCGGGGAGGAGACCGCACAAATTGGATCACATAGCCGAGCCTGATGGTTCTCGCGACCCAGTGGGACAGGTTGGGAAGCTCTAACCAAGCTCCCAAGAACTGAACCAGCAGGGTCATGCAAACCACAGACGTACCCTCGATGGGGCAGCGAAGCGGAATGACCGGCCCAGACCCAGTGTGAGGGCGCGGTCATTTGCCGCATCCTGACAGAGGAGGCCAGGGAAGGACCAGCGTTCCACGGGACTCAGAATGGCTTGTAGGAGTGAAGAGAACTCTTGTGAGATTGCCACCGATCCTCCTTCTATACCCACTCGGTGGGGCGGAGTCGCGGCATGCTCGTTTTCTAAAACTCGAAGGTGATAGGCTTCTAAGCGAAACCCCCATTTCATCATTCACTGATGTAACTCGTAGTGACTGAATGAAAGGGAACTACATATTTAATCGTATGGATTAAAGTAATGCAATATCATTGCAATTCGTTGTTACAAAGGATGGAAAAGTTTGCTGTTAGGCTCAAAATTGAGTCTGTAAAATGTCTACTGAATTATCATTGTAGAACTCATGCAGGAGTCTGGTTATTTAAAGTCTCCCTGTAGTCAATCATTTTATCCTTATCTTTGATCACCAAAATTACATATTTAACCTTTTTTTTTTTTCTGTAAAAAGAAAGAAAGAATTATTCATGCCTTGAATTAGCTTTAATGTAACTCTACACCCTTGCTTCCTTTTGTAAATGCAGATTTATTAATATGCAAATTAGCCCCGCCTCCACTCATTCACTCCAGCTCAGAGATCCACTCGTCAACAAACGGTGGTGGAAACACATTGGTATTTCTAATAATTGATATGATTAGCCTTTTGCTTAGCTACGTTATCAAACAGCTAATAATGTGTTACAAAACATGTTCCTATTCGTCATCTCATAGTCAGACAGCTGCCTTCTAAAAATCTGCATCTTAGAAACGATTTGAACAACTCAGAACATCAGTGGAGGCATAGTTCCTCATAACGTCGTAATATACATCATATACAAATTCAGTTGCTAACTGTACCCGATTTTTCATACAAACAAAAATATATAACCATGGGGTCTTCCCCTGCTTCGCAATTAATGATATTCTAAAGCCCACCGGCACGTTGACATGAGTTCCAAGGTAGTTTGTGACATCAGAAACACCAGTGATTTCAAACCGTGTTTTTGAGACTGTCTGTAGTTCATTGCAGTTTTAAGGAGAAAATACTCAGCAATGGCGTTGACTTACGAATTTGCACGTGGTTTGTCTTAAAGTATATAAAAAACACTATAGACATGTAAAGTACTTGATTTTCACCGCAGGGGGCCTTTAACAGACCTATTTATAAGCACATGTTGCTACAAGCAAATGTGAAGGAAATAAATGTTACTTTGACCTCCAGTGATCTTCACTATCCTTAATATCCCTCTTGGACAACAGGTCATATCAGGCCAGCTGGAAAGGGTAAGTCTCCCTACCTCTGGGATCCCAAAGAATCCAGGCATCCTCCCCCTGACCTAAGTTTCTCATATCACTGCTAGACTGACAAGTCAACTGTACATAATCCTCTCAACATGTGCTGTCTCAGATATCTGAATGTCTCTCTGAGTATATCAAATTAAATGTCCAGTCATGACTTCACGATATGTCTGGGCTTCTCTTACGTCTAGCAAAGGAAGGTCCTAGTAAATTTTACGTTATTGTAAATGTTATTGTAAATGAAAAATGCATGGCAAACATTATTTTACTGCATAACCTATATTGTAAATAGTGTAAATGTGGAGTTGTTGTTAAGGAGCTATTTCTACCTGGATTACTTTAGTCGGTTGATTCTCTCTGATTCTTTTAAAATATATTTTTGGCTTCAATAAATCCAATATTTAGTTTAGTTTAGTTATATATGAAAAAGCTTGCTTATTATACGAGGAGTTCTATAATGATTTGTACTGCTAGTTATTTTTTTATTTATAATCAGAATAATGAGGGTGAATAAAAAATAAAATATCTTAAAGGTATAGTTCACCCAAAAAATGAAAATTCTGTCATCATTTACTCACCCTCATGTTGTTCCACACCTGTATAAGTTTCTTTAAATCTGTTGAACACAAAAGAAGATATTTTGAAGAATGTTGGTAACCAGACATTTGACGGTAGCCATTGACTTCCATAGTAGGAAAAAATGTATTTGGCTGCCGTCAACTGTCTGGTTACCAACATTTTTCAGAATATCTTCTTTTGTGTTCAACAGAAGAAAGGAAATCATACAGGTTTTGAACAACATGAGGGTGTGTAAATGATGACAGCATTTTGGGTGAACTATCACTTTAATCTTACAGGTAAAGATTTGGATGTTTGACATATTTTAACCACATGGTGGTGCCAATGTACTGATTTTATTCATTAGAAACCAGCAGGAGTCTGTACAATTAATTTCATGCATTGAAGCTTAAATTGTGTAACATGTTTACTATCATTTCAACCTGCAAATCAAACAACAACAACAAGCTGATGCTAAAATGCTGGGTTGTTTCAACCCATGTTTGGGTCAAATATGGACAAATACAAACTTTGGTTTACATTTTTAAATTACATTTTTAAACCAAACAATTGGGTTTGTCCATATTTGACCAAACCATGGGTTGAAACAACCCAGCATTTTTTAGAGTGAATACATTTATTTCAATAATTTATAAATTCAAAATAGTCATCCTATTTTGAACGAATAAATTAATTATTGAATTAATAATAATACGCTTTTCACAATACATATCGTTTCAAAGCAGCTTTAAAGAAAATGCATGTGTCTACATTACAATTTAGAGTGATATTACAAGAGGTGGCTGTAATTTCAGAAATTTATAGGCCTAAATCACGCAGTTAGCTAACAATGTATAATTTAAGGCAGAAACAATGAGCTCTTTGAAGGAATTATTACGAGTTGTGGACATTATGATTACAAATAAGGAAAATTTAGCATTGGTGCATGTTGATTCAGAGTTTACGTCATCTAAAGTTCTCGCAAGAGTTGGCGCCGTCTCTTCACGGGTGTTGGGTCATTTGAAGTTTTCGTAAGAGGCTGGATCCAAACTGGAGCTGACGTACACTCTAGTTACCTCGGGATGGGCATCGGCATCCTGAGATAAAAAAGAAAAGCAGAAGGAAAATAATTAGCGTAGCTGCTGTTCATAACATTAAGCAAAGATAATCATGTGCATTTGATCTGATATGACTGGAGTACGAGGTTACACAGTAAACATAACACAGGAAACAAATACTGAATGTGTTAACCTCACAGGTCAAGTGAGGTAAAGGATACAACTTTGAGACATAATACATTGAAAAGCACTTGCATACATGCAGGCTATTCTTGCTGCCTTAAGTAATGGCTTAACATCAATCATTTTGAATTCCACCAATATACAGACAGAACTGCATGTTTGGGTCAAAAGGTGGTCAGAAATGTGGTTTATAAGCATTATATCTACCTTGAGATTTCATTACTTGCACTGTTTTGAAGCTGATACCTTCATTGCCACACCACTACAGATTAAAACGCATGAGTCATGTAATAGAACAGGAGGTGAGTGTCCATCTGAGATGTTTACAGAGTCACAGAGAGGTTTCCTGCACATTCATGCGTTCAGAGACAGCTGTCTCTGAAAATAGGGTCACTCAAACATAGAGCACATACTGATATCTACGCATGAAGAAATGTGACAGGACATTTGTAATTAATGCATGTAGAAAGCTGTATAGTGGTCATCATAGGACACAATGTAAATCTTTACAGCACAGTTTATTATAGAGTATAACGTTCAAATACAATGTACAAATAAAAACAGCCATTATTTCACATAAGCAGGAAACACATTCATATATAATTAGTCATATTATATTCCTGTTTTTTGCACATTTAACTAGGCTACTGAATGAAGTCCAGTGCTGCAAAGTTTGATTTATAGCAAATTTATTCAATTTGTGGTTAAATGTTATTTTCTAGTTCAGGGAAAAGGTGATTTTACCAGTTTCAAATCAAAGTAAACCAATCCGATACTAGTTCTTCTGCTCTTCCCGTTTCTTGGCCCATAAGCAAAGAAGATCATGTCACATCTAGGCCAGATATGATATAATGAATCACATGCAAGCCAGGCAGATATATTTATAAGATTTTCAGTTTTGTTTACATCATGACGTAAAATCAGACTCTTCATAAAGCAAGCAGCAGCAACTGCCGTATACAGAAGAAGGAGGAGAACCACATGCACACATTAATAATTGTTGATATTCTGCAGAAAGGTAGGTGGACTTCTTAATGATAATAGTAATGAATTATAATGTTGATGTTAGGACTTATGAAACCAAAGATGTAAGGGAACTTGTGTGCATTTTTTTTTTAATGTTTATTATTATTTTTTATGTTTATGAGAATTTTTTTTTTGTAACCTGGTATTTTGAAGCTAATTTGTCTTGACAGTTTGATTGATTAGAACTAGGCCAACAATATTTGAACGTTTTTCGGGGTTAAAATTTCTGAGCATTTTACTATCGCAGGTGCAAAATGGCAGCAGCCATGGCTGTTCCAAGGACAATAAATGAAGACCTAGAGGACTACAGTGCGTATGCACACATGTCTGAAGAACAGCTGCTACAGCTAGCTATTGAACGAAGTCTAGCTGATGCAAATTTAACTCCACGGCAGAATCGACAACTGCATGCCCACACAGAGCCAGCTGTTCCTACACAACGACCACAATTTCACCCTAACTCAGCAAACCCACCCAGGTGATTTTTTATTTATTTTTTCATCTTGTTATGCACAACTATGCTTCAAGTAAACAATCACATACAAAAAATCACTTTTACGTCTCTATATAATGAAACTTTATTGCTGCCCTCCTTTCAGTGAGAATATATGTACACAAGATCGTTTCTTCAGTAAGGACAAAGACAAGGTGATTGCCTGGACAAGGCACAATGGACACCTGCAGGTCACTGTGGAGAATGTGAAGTGAGTGGCAGGAAAGATCTCATTCAATTTGTGTGTGTGCTGTTGTTCCGATTAGCAGCGACCTATTACTGATATTAAGACCAACAGCACAATTGCGAGTGCAGTACTGCTTTTGTACAACAGTTCAATTAGCAGGTTAATATTGAGTAACTTACATTTCAGACACAATATTTCCCATTAATTTGTTCATAATTGCTTTTCCAAAATGCATAAATGAATGACACACTGTAGTGTTTCCTTCATGAATTAATCATTGTTTTTGAACTAATTGTTTGAATGAATGACTCACTTGTCGCCACCTACTGGCGCAACGTTGTAACAAAAATAAGTCAATAGTGAAAAGCAATATCATGTTCATGGATTAATCTCATCCATTGAGATAACAGTCCTATTCTTAAGATTCTCTTATTTGTTCTTTCAGTGATATAGACCCTTTTCTCTCAGCCATTTGGAGAGGAGATGCAATGGCTGTACAAGAAATCATTAATTCCAAATCTAAAAATATCAATGAACCCAATCTAGACGGCTGGATACCGCTTCATGAGTCTGCATACTATGGCCATATCGAGTGCCTCAAGATTTTGCTCAAAGGTGATGAGTGAATCAATTCAGATTCATGTCCAGTCCAGAATGGCATTCTTCAAAATCACAGTTGTATCCCATCTCTCCCACAGCCAGACCAGATACAATCAACAAACAAACAAACACAAGACAGACACCGCTCATGCTGGCAGTGGGTCGCAAACATGTTTCTTGTGTATTGCACCTCTTAGAGCAAGGAGCTGATCCTAACATTGCAGATAACCAGTGGGAGACACCACTGCACAAAGGTAAACATATGTTTAGCAATGATATCTCTCAACAACTGCACAAATGACCAGAAAGAGGTCTGAACCATCACTGCTGATTTTTTACAGCATGTGAGAGACCTAATGAAGAGATTGTGGAGCTTCTTTTGAGATTTGGAGCTTCACCAACCAAAACCTGTATTCAAGGTGGTACTCCACTACATGAAGCAGTGAGGAACAAGAAGTTAGAGATTTGTAAGATATTGGTACAAGCAGGGGCAAAGCTGTGGGCCAAAAATGTTTATGGCATTGACAGCCTGTTTACAGCTGCTCAGTGTGATGCTGTCGATGTGCTTAACTTCCTAATTTGTAAAGGTAAGAATTTTTGTAAGGTACGACAAGAGAAAAAATCTATTACTTACTTTAATCTAGTAGCATTAAACAAGTTACCTATTCTTTAGGAGGTAATATTAATACCCAGGCAAATGATGATGCAACTGCATTGTTTGAGGCTTCTAAGAATGGTCATGATGAAGTTGTTGAGATCCTCTTGAAGAAAAGAGCTGATGTTAACAAAACCAACAAAGCTGGATTACTTCCTATTCATATTGCAGCAAAGAATGGTCATGAGAGGTTAGTAGGCCTACTACACTATATAAGTACATCCCATATTTATCTTTATTACACATAGCTCTTGAGATTACGTAAATTTGATTGGTTCTGATTGAAAGCTCCAAATCTGATTGAAATCTGATTGGTGGAGCTTTCTTTGCAGAATCATGCTATGTTCAATGTTCAATCAATGTAGTTTTTCACCAGGAATTCCACTGCTGAACATGGCTGTTTGACAAAAATAAGTTGAAATAATGTGAACTGATGACTTTACCAAAAGCATATACCATTGATTAATAGCCTTGGAGCTCATAGTAGGTCTGTCTTTCAAAATGTATGATTCTTCGTTAAAAATCTAAAGTCCCATATATGGAGAAAATAAATGGGATTTTTACTTCTGGAACCCGACTGCACTAGTATACTCACCATTGTCCGCAGCAATATAAAAGTCCACTCATCAGTAACTGGCTCTACTTCCGTGTCTCTCCTATCAAGCCACAGACTCATGCTCATTTCATACAAACGTAACTGGCATCTCAAGTTATTGATTATATTGAAAATGACCTTGAAGAATTTTATTCATGAAGAAATAAATACCTCTCTTTCTCATCTTCCTCAGCATTGTTGCCATGCTAATCTCAAGAACTAACATGGCCAATGTGAAATACTCCGGCATCAGTCCTCTTCATCTTGCTGCAGAAAGTAACAGAGATGATGTTCTAGAAACGTTGATTGAGGGTGGATATGACGTCAATGCCACGCTGTCAGATGACTGGTCAAAAATGCATGAAGATCGTCGCAGCACGGCTCTGTACTCGGCTGTGGCAAACAGGAACATTGAGGCAGCTACTATGCTGTTAGAAGCAGGTGCTAACCCCAACCTGGACATTTTCAACACCCTGCTAGTGGCTGTGAGGAAGGGAAGTATGGAAATGGTGGCCTTACTGGTACAGCATGGTGCTAATGTCAATGCCCTACTGCCAACTCATCCCACCAATTTCCCAGCGGTTTTGGGTTTCTGTATAAGGCACATGTTGATGATGAAGTATCTACTGGACAATGGCTGCGATGCACTATCATGTTTTAACTGTAAATATGGCAGTAATCCTCATCCCCCCATAAAAATAAGACGGAATGGACATGAAAGAATATATTGTTTGAATGACGAACCATCAGAATACTGTGTACAGGTGCAGATTTTTTATGAGATGATTACACATTTTGAAAACATTTAGAATAAAACTGTCTGTAAGTTTATATAATTGTTTCATTATATTTTATAAAATAAAATATAGAATTTAATCTTATTATTATATTTATTACACTCTATATTCAATTGTATCATTTTACTATTTTCTGTAAAATCAAATTAATTTTTTTTACAGTTTTGTGAGATAATCTCTCCTCCCTCAGTCAGCGAATTGGCGGGACCCATCATAAACATGTTTCTTGACTATGTGGGTCATGTTAAACTCTGCTCTAGAATAACTGAGTACCTAGACAGCTACAAAGAATGGGCCCATATTAAAGAAAAATCAGGTAAGAAAGTCTTTCTAAAGTCTAAAATGATTGATGTGCAATTAAATCAATTTTTCAAATAATTGGAACTAAAAATGAAAAACTGAAACCTCTCTATTTCAGTTCTTCCTTGCACACTGATGCATCTGTGCAGACTCAAGATTCGTCAGCGAATGGGAATCACCAGACTGAGGCGAATCAATTCTCTTCCTCTACCAGGGAGCCTAATCAAGTTTTTGAGTTATGAATGAGAATCATTTGAGGATATCCTGTGACTAACGTCATACCAATCTGAATTGTTTACAGAACTTGCTGATTTGAATTCTTTTGTTACAGACATTTTTAATTTTAATCAGATTTAAAATCTTGAGATCTGAAAATAGACACCATTTGGCATAATTACTTTATTTGTACGGAATTCTCAATACATGTTTGTACATGTAAATAGAATAATATTAAAATGTAAATAGGATACATACAGTATAAAAAGTCAGAACTAGCACAAGCAAAGGCAGTATATAAACGCCTGGCTTTCTAGCAATATGTAATTTTATTTGCATAACCAAATTTACTTGCACTTTAAGGCTTTTTATAATGTGACTATAAGTGGATATTTCTGGACTTTAATCTGCTGTAAACACAATGAAATATTATGTGATGTTTTCTTATTCTGCTGTAATATCATGAAGATTTACTGTACACAGTGTAGGTATTGTACATTTGTTTAGTAAATTAGTTAACATTGATGTAACCTGTCATATTATAGAGCTTTGTGTAACTCGGCAGTATTCCTGTAAGTTTGTGGTGTTCCCTTTCAATATTGGTCTCTCAACATTGCGTCAGAACTGACGCTATAGGGAAACACATTTCTCCAAGAAATACTGAAGCCTGATTGGAACAACGCTGTTGCATTGCAATGGCCAATGGCGTTCAAGAGCACGAATCAGGGGTGGGATCACTCCCTATATAAGATGGTGCAGAATGACATCTCCTTAAAATCATTCTCCTCCACACAACGCAAGTCAGAAGCCTTTCTTTTTCGCCGTCAAGACATTGATTCAAGTGGATGACGCTTCTTCACCGTTCCCTATTCAGCGTCTCAGCGGGAACTCAAAAAGATTTGCAACGCCTGTGTGGGATCCATCGAGCTCCCGGGCGGACATGAGCTGTCGTATACAAACAGCCGAACATGCAGCCCCAGCCTCCATGGGATCATGACGCATTACTGTATAAACACTAAGCCACTGTTTTCAGTAATGTATTGTCTATACTAACCGGCCAGCACTCCCACCACTCAATGACTTCATATGGTATACATCGACTGTGCCGTTGTATTGATTAGGACGTGTAGTGTTGCTTACATTCCCATTATGAATGCTGATGCTGCTGCCATTCAATTGCTTTTTCTCCAAGCAATTTTGCTTTTTATGATCAATCCCCGGCTGTACCCCTGCTTTTATAAGGTGTATGGTGTTGTTTACACTAATTACTGTATAGGTCAGTGTTGCCGCGGTTCATTGCCTTGCTATGATATTCACCAGCTGTGCTGCTGTTCTCATGAGAGGTATTGTGCTGCTTGTGCTATCTGCTATATACGTCGGCATTGCCATCATTCATAATGTTTTCGTGATAAATCACTGCACATACACAGCCGCTCAAACAAACTAAAATTGCGCACATAGACAGATGCAAAAATTAGTAGGGAAAGACATTTGATTGTATGCTCAGGCAAACCGCTATAAAGTTAGAACCAAGCGGCAACCTTCCTGTTTCTTTCTTGAAACCAACGGAAGAGACTTAAACTGCAATTCATCGACTGGCCGCTAGAGACAGGCTGCAAAAGCGAGTCAATCCCATATGTTAAAATGCCCAACTTTACAGCAGAAAAAAAATGTTTACAGCCTGGTGCAAAAAGTGTTTTTGGTCTATACCGGTGGTGCTTGGACCCTGATAATCACTGCTTAGCTATATTTATTTAAAACCTATTTCTATTCACCTTATTTTCGAACGCGGAAGTAAACATGGGTCCAATATCCGGTTTTTGTGCGGCACTTCCGTTTCCTCGCTTCCCTGGGCTAAATAACGATATCGATCGCGAAGGATTATGCAGAGTTGACAGAAAAATGTTACACATGCCATAGCAGATGAATACAACAAAGAACTAAAGCCCCGCCTCACTCAGTTAGGGTACCGGACCTGGTTGAAAACACTCATGCCATCAATTTTGTCAAGCTGGCAGAGTGACAAAACTTCGCCGGCGCCTTCAGCACCGCCCTAAACACGGTCGAGCCAATGCTGGACTAATATATCTATGGAGGTATTTTGTCATGTCAAATGTATTAATAATGCCATCAGAATGCAACCAAAGCACAGGATAGCAATAGATGGCTATAAATAATTGTAAATCATACAAAATAAATGCCATGATCATGCCATTATGCCATGATCACTAGATTTTATACAGGGGTTACTATAATGATTTTGTTTCTCCTTGGAGTTTTTATCATGGTTTTTATTGAGACTTCATAGCCCATGCAGCCACTTTTCTGGTATCGGGTGGTCTTCTGTAGGTCTTGTGTTCACGAAATGAAAAGAACAAACATACGGTCGTTTCGATGGTTTCTTCAAATGTAAAGCTTTTAACCACAGGCGAAGGGATTCCTCAGGCCGGCGACACACTGGCTGCGTGGCGGTCCGTTTTTATTTCGGCTACCATGTTAACAGGTTAGAGCTTGCACACTGCCTGCGGCTCAAGCCGCGCGGAATAACGTGTGCATGCTAGAAATAGAATCGACGCCTATTTTTCACGAGACACGCAAGCGTTTTGGAAGCGTTTCCAGGCCAAATAGAATAGGAAAATATGTTTGTATGTCATTTTGACACGAATACATATTAATAAATGACATTTTGATGTTTGAAAGTTTAGGTTTTGACAAATGCAGATTATCTAAAAAAATTATCTATTTTCTAATATTGCACCTGTCAATACAGAACGAAATATTCTGTAGCCTATTTTGCCGTCAACACTGCCGACGTTGTCTTTGCTGCTATATATTTATAGCCGCGTTTCCACCGCAGGAACTTTCCCCAGGAACTAGGAACTTTGGGCTGGTACTCGATGTGTTTACACCGCAGGAACCAGGGTCTAAATGAAGTTCCGGGTAAATATTTCCCCCTCCGATAGTCCCTGCTCACGAGGTAGTACTTTTTCAAAGTTCAGGAACTTTCAGGGGTGGGACTTGTGCGCTGCACAAGCTGATTGGTTGTGTTCACGCCGCATTTTGGTTGGATGACTCCACGCAGCATTTTCTTTATTTTTAACCTCCCTTTTAAAAAGTGGCTTCATGCAGTAAAGTTGTCTGTCTGCAAATATGGAATTTAATAAAAAAAAAACTGGGGGACTGGCGACGAGTTTCAGGCTTTATTATTTGGGTATTTGTGGAAGAGGAAACTTTCTGCGCGTTCGTCACAGCCATCTCACGGCCAATGTCCGCAATAGCTGATAACATACAATTTTATATCTAACGTTAGCATTACGAGCTCTGAACACGCTTTATCAGTGCTCGTCTCTTTTCTGCCACAGCTTTTAATATTAAGTCATTATGTTTACACATTGTCATCTATTGCAAGGCAAACCATGTTACAAATTTACTATAACAGGATTGAAATAGCGCATTGAGGTTGGTAACAAACAACTATTTACAAGACTGTCACTATTTATGATTGATAGACGGGGTTCAGGCTTTTTTTAAGAGTATTTGCGCAAAAGGAAATTTTTGCGCGTTCGTCCCAGTCATCTCACAACGTACCTTGTCTAATTTTATACGCACACGAGCTTTCTGAACACGCTTTAGTATCAGTGCTCGTCTATTTTGTTATGTTAATTAGCCTACCTCGTTAGTAAACCAATAACTGCAGCACAGTTTGAATCTCCTTCATACTTATAAATGTGGCGCTCAAAACTGATTACTGTCCGTCGCAGACTGGGAGGAGCAGTTGCGCGCAGTTTACCTTCCCGGTACTTTAGACCGCGGTGTAAACGCAGAAAGCAACCGGTCTGGGGCAAAAAAGGTTCCTGGGAAAAAAGTTCCTGGGACAAATTGTTCCGGGTAATTTCGGTGGAAAAGCGGCTTATGTTTAACATTAAGTATAGGCCTTCCACAACTCTCTCCCCATTATGTCGAATATATCACCAGTGAGGCTTATCATATGTCACCTAGCAGCAGCAGTGCCGCGTCAGAAACGTTTCTGGTGTGCAAAGACATGTAAAACGCCACGCAACAGAAACGCCACGCAGCCAGTGTGTCGCCGGTCGTAGGACGCCTGATGATTAAAATGTCAATGATTTCGATGATTAAAACACTCCTGCTCCAAGTAAAACTTTCTTTTGTACCAGTTATTATGACAACCTCTAACTGCACAAACAATCCCGGTCTTCCTCGAATCCATAACGATGAGTTAGTTGTCATGAACACTTGTTTGATTAACCGATATGGTGAAAAGTGAGTTAGCGCGCCAGTGACCGGAAGTGCCTGACCGGAAGTCTCGCACAAAATACCGTCAACTGGCTGCGTCCGTATTTCCGTTAAAAATAAGGTGAATAGGTTGACATTCAGGGCTGTTGTGGTCATTGCAGGGTGCAGGTTTCAATGTGAGAAAATAAACAAACAGGGATTATAAACTATCCTACAGTGGTTGCAGCATGTAAGAGATCTAATAAACCTAATACAATTTAAATACCATTCTTTCAAATAGTTTGTATTCAATGGGTATCATGGTTGGCTAGATACCACAACCATAATAAATAGTGTCTAAACAAAAAGAGCAACAGTTTGTTAATCAATATTATTTTTAATTATAGCATATCAGCGACTAAAAGTCTAAAAACAGCATGTAATTATATACTGACAAAAAATATTATACATATGGCAATGATTCTTGAAATTCAGACATGAGCTGCAGTGCAGGTGGAGTCGCAGGCTGCGGAGAATGCAGGTGGCGATTGGGAACGTCATATCTTGCTGAGATGAGGGAGGTCGACAAAGTGCACTTTCTCGACAGCCCCATCTTACAGGGTGGCCTCTTCAGCAACACTGTCAAGGACTTTGCCCAGCAGTTCTTGGCAGTAAAGAAGCAGGCCAAGGCGATTAAACACATCTTGCCTCTGCACAATGACCGCTGAGGTCACACTCGTTGTCTGCTCATTGCAGAGGGCATAATGAATTCACCCTAGGCTGAAAGAGTGTGGACAGACATTTTTCTATATTTTTCTTTCTGTGTATTTATAAAGTCTGTGCTTTTGGAGAGATATAATGTAGATTGTCCTTCTGTTTCCGTTCGCACAGCTTTTACAGCAAAACACATCAACGCCACTTTTTTCATTCTTAAAGTGAACTTTTTGTCTCAAGGTTGACTGATCCATTGTTTTTCATTGCCACCTTGAACTTGAGAATGCAATGCCTCTGGTGTGAGGCATAAGGCACTTCATCCATAGCGCACACACAGAGAGCGCACAAATACCCTTCTTGTGCTTAAATGGACAAATACACATAAAAGTATGGCAAAATAACCGTCTTGGCGAGTACCAGTATCACAGTCATTATGTCTTAAAGGGTAACTAAACCCTAAACCAACTTTTTTTAGTTAATGATCTCTAAGAATGGGGCTTTATTAGTGCTGTTCATTGATTCGAGTAACTTTTTTGACATTTGGGTATAAAGTGTTTTAATTCTACAATATATGGTGTAAAAACGTCTGAGTGCTGCCCTCTTCAGGTTGAACGGTGGCTACTGCAGTTGAATTTTCCTATTGGATGTTTGCGGTGCTGCGTGATGTAAGCAGGTTCCAGCTCACCACGCCCTCCCTTGGTACGAGCTACCACGCATAGTATTGCATCAGTTAGGATAGCTTAGGTTAGGAAAGTTAGCGTAGATTTGATCTGTATTTAGTACAGTGGTCAGGAGGGTACGTAGGTGTAGTGTTGCTGGTTTCAACAGCACTGCTGGACTGCATAGCTTTCCAGCAGACTGGGAAAGTAGGCGCCAGTAGAGCTCAAGTGTGCAACCTGAATTTTACGCAGGATTGCTTCTCCAACGCAATAGAGGTGGAAATGGGCTTCTCCACACAGCTCCCCCTCACTACCCTCGATGGCGGGGCAGCCAAGGGTTATGCGTGTATCCCCCCCCCCCCCCCCCCCGTTGCCATGCAACTTTCCCCTAACTCCACACTAAGGGGGGAACCGTGTCTCCCATCCCGGGCCTGTAAATACTCGTCGGGGCTAACCGACAAGGCTTACAGAGCTTGTGGAGAGGCTGCCTCTGCTTTACACGCCATGGCGTTACTGCAGGACCATCAGGCCAAAGCCCTGAGGGACCTGCACGAGGGTAGTCGTGACCCAGGGGTTCTCCAGGAACTTCGTGCCGCAACGGACCAAAAGTCACCGCACGGTCACTGGGTCGAGCGATGTCCACCCTGGTGGTCCAGGAGCGACACCTCTGGCTGTGCCTGGCGGACATGCGGGAGACTGAGAAGGTCAGATTCCTTAACTCCCCTGTCTGCCAGACCGGTCTCTTCGGCGAGGCTGTCGAGACAGTCTCAACAGTTCTCAGCAGCGCAGAGGAGCCGGACGCGGCCAGGCCTCCGTCAAACCAGGAGGGAAGAAAAAGGGTAAGAGGCTCTGAGACGGGCGACCCAGAGGTGGAGAGGACTGCTCCTTGGGAGATGGCAACAGGACCACTCCCTCCCCATGAGGAGGACCGGCGGGAGAATCTTTTGTTCCAGTTTTCTTTTGTTCTGTACCCAAATTTTCAATAAAAGAGCAGTTTCTCTCCTCTCTGGGTCCCAAGAGGACTCGGGGAGCGGTTAATGGTACACTACCCAGACACACTCCCCTTCCTCTATTGCCAGAGGGCAGCATCGGACGGGTTCAGGACACATTCACGTTCCTCCAGCTGATATGAAGATTACTTCATTGTACCCAAGAAAGGCAACTACCTCGACGACTGGCTCATACTAGCACAGTCCCGAGCTCAGTTGTGCGAACACAGGGACCTGGTGCTCAGTCACCTCAGCCAGCAGGGTCTTCAGGTCAACTGGGAAAAGAGCAAACTCTTGCCAGTGCAGAGGATCTCTTTTCTTGGTATGGAGATGAACTCGGTCGAACAGACAGCGTGTCTCACAGACGAGCGTGTCCAGTCGGTGCTGAACTGCCTGAACACTTTCAAGGGCAGAATCACGGTTCCACTGAAACATTTTCATAGGCTCCTGGGGCATATGGCGGCCACAGCGGCAGTAGTACCGCTCGGTCTTCTCCATATGAGACCGCTTCAGCACTGGCTCCATGGCCGAGTTCCGAGGTGGGCGTGGCAACGCGGCACCTACCGGGTCCAAGTTACTCCAGAGTGTCGCAAACACTTCAGCCCGTGGTCGGACCCGTTGTTTCTGCGGGCAGGAGTCCCCCTGAAACAAGTGTCCCGACATGCAGTGGTATTCACAGATGCCTCTGCCATCGGCTGGGGTGCCACGTACAACGGGCATGCAGTCTCAGGGGTTTGGACAGGACCCCATCTGCACTGGCATGTCAACTGCCTAGAGTTGCTAGCAGTACGTCTTGCTCTGAGCCGCCTCAAACGGTGCCTACAGGGGAAAGACATGCTGGTCTGCACGGACAACACTGCGACTGTTGCGTACATCAACCATCAAGGTGGTCTGCGCTCTCGCCGCATGTCGCAACTCGCCCGCCACCTCCTCCTCTGGAGTCTTCATGCCATTCACATTCCTGGTGCACTCAACACCATAGCCGACGAGCTATCACGTGCAGCCCTTCCAGGAGAATGGAGACTCCATCCCCAAGTGGTTCAGCTGATTTGGCGTTGTTTCGTAAAGGCACAGGTAGACCTGTTTGCCTCCCCAGAGACCACCCACTGCCAGTGGTTCTATTCCCTGACCGAGGCAACTCTCGGCACAGACGCTCTGGCACACAGCTGACCCCGGGGCCTGCGCAAATATGCGTTTCCCCCAGTGAGCCTTCTCGCACAGACATTGTGCAAGGTCAGGGAGGACGAGGAGCAGGTTCATTCCCAGAACTAATGCTCCTCGCGACAGCCCCTCCTTGGCCAATTCCTCTGAGTGAGGACCTGCTTTCTCAGAGACGGGGCACCCTCTGGCACCCGCGCCCAGACCTCTGGAAACTCCATGTCTGGCCCCTGGATGGGACGCGGAGGTTCTAGGTGACTTATCCCAAGAGGTACTTAACACCATCACTTTGGCCCGAGCACCGTCTACGAGACGAGCTTATGCGCTGAAGTGGAACCTGTTCGTCGAGACCAAGAAG
Organism: Rutilus rutilus; assembly: GCF_951802725.1. Lineage (NCBI taxonomy): Eukaryota > Metazoa > Chordata > Actinopteri > Cypriniformes > Leuciscidae > Rutilus > Rutilus rutilus. The sequence goes on along the minus strand of NC_140220.1, from coordinate 30,805,722 downwards.
ACCCCCTGGAAATGTTCAATCAGAGCCGTGCTTTCCTTCCTGCAGCAAGGGTTGGAGCGGAGGCTGTCCCCCTCCACCCTCAAAGTTTATGTTGCTGCAATATCTGCATACCATGACCCCATACTGGGTAAATCGGTTGGGAAGCATGACCTGGTCGTCAGGTTCCTTAGGGGGGCGAGAAGGTTAATTCCTCCTCTACCTCCCTCCATACCCTCTTGGGACCTTATGCTGGTACTAAGAGCACTTCAGCTCGTCCCATTTGAGCCTTTGTAGTCAGTTGACTTAAAGCTTCTAACTATGAAGACTTTGCTTCTGCTGTCATTGGCCTCCATCAAGAGGGTAATTTTGGCCTCCATTTTTGGTCGACGAATCGTGCCTGGAATTCAGGCCGGGGTCTCAATACCACGTTGGTGTCACCCGGCCTGAATTCCAGGCACGATTCGTCGACCAAAAATGGATATGTGCCCAAGGTTCCCACCACTCTTTTCAGGGACCAGGTGGTGAACCTGCAAGCGCTGCCCCCGGAGGAGGCAGACCTAGCCCAAGCTTTGCTTTGTCCCGTCCGAGCACTCAGAGTGTACATAGACCGGACACAAAGCTTCAGGACCTCAGACCAGCTCTTTGTCTGTTTCGGAGGCCAGCAGAAGGGGAAGGCTGTCTCCAAGCAGAGGATGGCCCACTGGATAGTGGATGCCATCACCTTGGCTTACCAAGCACAAGGTGTGCCCTGTCCTCTCAGGTTGCGAGCTCACTCTACCAGAAGTGTTGCATCCTCCTGGGCTCTGACACAGGGTGCCTCGCTGACAGACATCTGTAGAGCTGCGGGCTGGGCGACACCCAACACGTTCACTAGGTTTTATAGCCTTCGTGTGGAGCCGGTCGCCTCCCGTGTTCTCGCCTCAAACGGTCAGAGACACGAGGGGGCCCCGGGTTAGTGTCGGCTTGCTGCGCCCACAAGTGCACTAGAATTCTCCAGAGAGTCCACTTAGTAGAACCTGTGAGTCCTCCGATCATCCCTATGGCGTCCGGACGTTGCGGAGCGTCCGATGCCAGGCCTACAACTGATGTATATGTGCCATATGTGCGACCTTCAGCAGGTTTTCATATGCGTGTTCCACGGCAAGCTCTTAATGAAGCCCGTGTCTCCCCTGGCAGAGTCCGCCCTGCCGTCCCTGCCAGTGTTGTTATCCTCCGGATGGTGAGAGCCACTCAGGGACTCTGTATTGCACAGCCCTCACAAGGTTAATCCATACGGTATCTTCCACTAGACCTCTAATAGGATGTGGATTCCGCAACGTTCCCTCCTTTGTAAAAGGAGGGGGGCACGCTTTCCCAGCGTTATCCAATATTTGTCACTATAAAGGGGTTATTCGGAACAGTAGTGACAGACACTCTCTGGGTAAGCCCTGTCTCATCGCCAAGAAGGGTAAGAGGGTTTAGGAGGCTTGCCCAGGGCGCTGGAAGCGGGCAGCGCCCGCGGCGCTTTGGTAGGGATCCCAAAATCGGTCACAACGAGACGTTGAGAGTGACCGAACAATAGGTAACTTTTCGGTTACATATGTAACCCTCGTTCCCTGAGAGAGGGAACGGAGACGTCTCGTCCCGTCGCCACGGGCGCTGTACCGTCGCTGGGGCCTGGGTCACCAACTCGGCTCAACTCCTCAGCGAAAAACTGATTGCATCATGCACCAGCTACTCATTTATACCCGCGCTGACGAGGCAGAGCAGCTGAATGCAATGATTGCATGCCAATATGAAATTGGCTCGTTTAGTTACACTCGAAGTAGATCGGTCCTCTGAGCGAGATCCCAAAATCGTCGGTCAAGTCGAGACGTCTCCGTTCCCTCTCTCAGGGAACGAGGGTTACATATGTAACCGAGACGTTCTCTCTCTCCCGTGTATGCACATGGTTGGTTGTAGATTGAGGCCTGCCGGCACGCTGGAGAGGCCACGCAGAACAGCACACAGAAGATGCAGAGAAGAGGGAAGAGAGCGGGCGGTCACTCTGACAGAGCTTTTTAACTCTGTGTGGAGGTCCTACTTCCATGGGTCAGTGAGCCAATGTTAGCCTAAGCTTTCGGAAGGAAACGTTTTACGATCCTTTGCCTTAAGCAGATTGTTTGCATATGTAACTGGATTGGGTGCTGATGAAGAAACTATTAAAGATTCTTGGAATACTAATATGTTGCATAGGTTTCAACATATAGGGCCCTATTTTAACGATCTGAAACGCAAGTGTCAAAGCGCAAAGCGCAAAGCGCAAGTAACTTTGTGGGCGGGTCTTGGCGCTGTTGCTATTTTCCCGGCGGGATAAATGACTCTTGCGCCTGGCGCAAATCTAAAAGGGGTTGGTCTGAAGTAGCTTCATTATTCATAGGTGTGGTTTGGGCGTAACGTGAAATAAACCAATCAGAGCGACATCTCACATTCCCTTTAAGAGCAGGCGCGCTTGTTCTAAAGCGGATTCCTATTATAACGGCGGATTTGCCAGGCGCACGACAGGAGCGGTTCAAGGCCGAGGAGACCGACGTTCTCGTCAGGGACATTGGGGATGGAGAAACACACCCAAATTAACTTCGGTTAAACAGGCGTATGATAATTTGGGTAAATGTGTAAGCTAGATGTATGCTTTTATAATAAAATGTCTATCTATCTATCTATATATATATATATATATATATCTATCGTAATAATGTATGATTTGCAAAAATAACTGCTGCGTCTGTGTGTAGATGAGAGAATCAAAGTGTATGCGCGTTGTGCACACGCTACATTGATTAAGGCTAAGCATGCGCCCTTAAAATAGCATATGAATAACATGCGCAACGCGCCACTGACTTTAAACAGTTTTTTTTCGGTCAGTGGCGCAATTGTTTTCTAAACCTGTAAAATAGCATGAGGGAACGTTTGCGCCGGAACACGCCTCCTCTTTGCGCTGAACCGCCCCGGGGAGCGCAAGTGTATTTCTTAGTTAACCGACGTGCATCTGTGGAGGGAAAAGTCCGCTTTGCGCGGGTGCAAAATAGGAATGATACATGCGTCGGTGTACAAAGTCAATTGCGCTGGGTGCAAGATAATGCCCATAATATGCACGATCACGTAGGTCTTTAAAATACAAATTAAACATGTGATCTTGAATAACTGAGTAACACTTTTATGCATTCAGGGATTAATACATAGGCAAAACACTATAAAAGAATGATCATATAGTGAAATCATATACATGAATGTACATGTCTCAAGTGATTTTTCGACTGAGTAGGAAAAGGGTACATTATTTAATAATTCTGTCATAAGGCAGGCATAGAACAAAATACAATACAAGAGACAATATACAGTAATAATAGATCCCTGTCCTTGGGATATGCATGTTCATTTAAAGAAAGAATTGTCTATAAATGAATGCAGGAAAGTCTGTTTAAGGGCTATGTGTCTTTCCTTGCTTTTCAAATTTTTTCCAAGCAATAAAACATCTCTTATCTCGTCTTATCTGATGGAAGCCCTGGTGACTGAGGCCTTCTCTGCTCTAGTGGCTCTTTTCAGGTGATGGTTTATTACTAATTGTCACGGATACATCAGCGTCAGCGCCAGCTCCCTACACTCCGCCCACCCGATCAGCATCCCCGGAATACTAATCACCTGCACCTGTCTTCACCACCTGTCATCAATCTCCTGCCACTTCCCGCACTCCTTATAATCACCTCCAGTTCCCTCAGTCCCTTGTCAGGTCTCGTTGAAACCTACTCAACATTCTGACTCTCTCATGCAAACTCAAATACGCTACTTACCTGCCGTCAGCCTGTTCTCCGGATCCTCCGTCTGCTTCAGCTATCCCGCTCCCGATCGTCAAACCTCATCCAGTCATCTACAACCTGAAACAGATAAGAGACTTTGTCAGATCCACCGCGTCCATAAACTCTGCTAGAATATTTCACTACTCATCAAACTCACCTGCCGTGACTGTGCTTTGTGTCAATAAACATCCTTGCAACTTACCTGTCTGTTCTGTGCTGTTTTGTGACAGAAGACCTGACCAACATGCACGAACCAACAGGTCACGGCGAAGAGGAAATCCCCATTCAGAACGCCGGTGTTTCTCAAGCCATTCCATTTCCATCCGTCATTCATTCTTCTTCATCTGCCTCTGTCAGTCCCATGGCCCGGCCAGCGCCCTTCTCAGGCGAGGAGGGGGAGTGCAGCGGATTTTTACTTCAATTCGAGCTGTACATGGAAATGAATGCTTCTCAATTTCCCACCGAGAGAGCGAAGATCGCTTTTCTCATCTCTCTCCTCACAGGACGCGCTCTGCTTTGGGCACGGGCACTTTGGGATGCAAAAGGTAGTGTAACTCAAACTCTTGATAATTTCATCAGCCATTTCCAGGAAGTGTTTTCTCCAGTTTCCAATGCTCTAACCATCCATGATCAGTTGTTCCGTTTAAGACAGGGCCAATCCTCTGTTTCCTCGTATGCACTGCAATTTCGCACACTGGCAGCTTCCAGTGGATGGAATGAACCGGCTCTCATTACCGCTTACCGTCAAGGATTAGAGCCCGAGATTCGTTTACAGCTAACCATTCATGATGACATCATTGGGTTAGAAAATCTCATTCAGCGTTCCATCCGGGTGGATCAACGACACACCGCATGTCAGCTCGATATCCCTGCACTGCCTCCTCCTCGACCTGCTACTACAGCCAGCCCTTCAGCACCAGAATCCATGGATATCAGCTCGACACATCTATCATCTGTTGAACGTAAGCGTCGTATGGACAATAACCTATGTCTATATTGTGGATCCGCTGGTCATCTGCTCCTCACCTGTCCAGTACGTCCCCCACGACCGGCGGTGAGTACAGTACGAATACATTCGCCCATTTCTCAAATGAAATATACTACTGTCCAGATCTCTTACCTCAAACGATCTCTTTCAGCGCAAGCTTTAATTGACTCTGGGTCCGCTGGAAATTTTATCTCTCTCTCCACTCTTCAAAAACTTCAAACCCGCAGACGATCCATTCCACAAACTCTTCAGGTCCAATCCATCCTCGGGAAACCGCTCGGTCGTGGGAAGATCAGCCACAGCAGTCCAACCATCACTATGAAAATCGGTTGTCTTCATCAAGAGGATTTGTCATTTCTGGTGCTGGAGGGCTCTACGGCAGAGATCATCCTGGGACGCCCGTGGCTGGAACTACATTCCCCGAACATCTGCTGGGCTACGGGAGAGGTCTGCCAATGGGGAATCCGCTGCTTTTCCCACTGTCTGACTCAAGTCAAGAAACCTCGTCACTCATCTTCTTCTTCCGCTCGGGAAATTCCCATGTGTTCGACCTCCATCGAAAGTCCAGCTACTGATCAACACCATGAAATCCCTGCCGTCTACCGGGCGTTCCAGGATGTCTTCGATAAGCAACTTGCCACCAAGCTTCCACCACACCGGCCATGGGACTGCGCGATCGACCTGCTGCCTGGGGCGGTTCTGCCGCGTGGTAAGATCTATCCACTGTCCATCCCGGAACAGAAGGCCATGGAGGAGTATATTGAGGAGGCTCTACGTCAAGATTACATCCGGCCATCCACGTCCCCTGCCGCTTCCAGTTTCTTTTTTGTAGGCAAGAAGGACGGAGGCTTGCGCCCCTGTATTGACTACCGGATCCTCAATAACTCCACAGTCAAGTATAGGTATCCCCTTCCTCTGGTTCCAGCAGCTCTGGAACAACTCCGTGGTGCTCAGATCTTCACGAAACTGGACCTTCGCAGTGCCTACAATTTGATAAGGATCAGAAAGGGAGACGAGTGGAAGACTGGGTTCATCACCCCTGCAGGCCACTATGAATATAGGGTCATGCCCTTCGGGTTGTCCAACGCTCCCGCAGTATTCCAGGGGTTTATGAACGAGATCTTCAGAGACTTCCTGCATCAATTCGTCATCATCTATATAGACGATATTCTCATCTACTCCGCCAACCTGTCAGAACATCACCGCCATGTCCAGTCTGTCCTTCATCGTCTGCGCAAACACCACTTGTATCTGAAATTGGAGAAATGTGAGTTTCATCAAAGTTCTATCCATTTCCTGGGGTATGTGATTTCTCCTCATGGGATCACCATGGACCAGAGGAAGGTGGATGCCGTCATCAACTGGCCACAACCCTCCAACTTGAAAGATCTTCAGCGTTTCCTGGGGTTTGCTAACTTCTACCGCAGATTCATAAAAGGTTACAGTCAAATCAGTGCACCCATCACCTCTCTTCTGAAAAAAGGGGCCAAGTCTCTGTCCTGGACCACCGAAGCCCTACTAGCCTTCGAGAAGCTGAAACACTCCTTCAGTTCCGCTCCCACTCTCGTCCATCCCAACCCAGATCTACCATTTCTCGTCGAGGTGGATGCATCAAGCACCGGGGTGGGAGCGGTTCTGTCGCAGCGGCAGGGGGAGCCTCCTCGACTCCATCCATGTGCCTTCTTCTCCAAGAAAATGTCCCCGGCGGAGCAGAATTATGACATCGGCAACCGGGAACTGCTGGCAATCAAGCTAGCACTTGAAGAGTGGAGACACTGGCTGGAGGGAGCACAACACCCCTTTGAAGTCATCACAGATCACCGCAACCTGGAATACCTCCGTGAAGCCAAAAGACTCAACACTCGTCAAGCCCGCTGGTCATTGTTCTTCACCCGTTTCAACTTCAAAGTAACCTATCGCCCAGGGGACAAGAATGTCAAGGCTGATTCTCTTTCTCGTCTGCACCAACCTGATATCGTCAGTTCTACTCCAGAATCCATACTCCCTCCAGCCATGATTGTCAGTCCCATCCAGTGGAGCTTAGACGATCACATTACTGATGCTACCCGTACTGAACCTGCTCCGCCGGGAGGTCCTGAGGGACGGACTTACGTACCCACTCGCCTGCGTCTGTCCCTCATGGACTCCATCCATACATCTCCGGGCTCTGGACACCCAGGCAGCCAACAGACCCTCTCGCTTGTGCAACAACGGTACTGGTGGCCCAATATGACCCAGGATATCTCCCGATTCGTGAAGAGCTGCTCAGTCTGTGCCATGGCCAAGGTCCCTCGACGTCTTCCAGAAGGTAAACTGGTGCCTCTTCCAGTACCCACCAGGCCTTGGTCACATCTAGGGGTAGATTTCATCACGGACCTTCCTTCTTCTGACTCTCACACCTGTGTCCTTGTTGTCGTCGATCGGTTTTCGAAAGCCTGCAAATTGATTCCTCTGCCCGGTCTGCCTACTGCCTTTGAAACGGCTGAGGCTCTCTTCACTCAGATATTTCGACACTTCGGAATACCAGAAGACATCGTATCTGACCGGGGTCCACAATTCATCTCCAGAGTATGGAAAGCCTTCTTCAATCTTCTGGGAGTCTCAGTCAGCCTAACGTCTGGATATCACCCCCAGTCCAACGGCCAGACTGAGCGTAAGATACAAGAAATCGGGAGATACCTGCGGTCATATTGCCATGATCATCAAGACTGCTGGAGCAGGTATCTACCCTGGGCCGAGTATGCACAAAACTCCCTTCAACAGTCCACCACTGGTCTCATGCCTTTCCAGTGCATACTCGGCTTCCAGCCGCCTCTGTTTCCCTGGTCAGGTGAGCCTTCCGATGTTCCAGCAGTCCATCATTGGTTCCAGGAAAGCGAGAGGGTCTGGGACTCAGCACACGTCCATCTGCAAAGGGCTGTTCGGAGACACAAGAGCCAGGCCGATGCAAGAAGATCAGCTACCCCATTATACCAACCTGGGCAAAAGGTCTGGCTCTCAACCAGGGATATCCGTCTCCGACAGCCCTGTCGCAAGCTGAGTCCCAAGTACATAGGCCCGTTCGCGATACAGAGGCAGATCAATGATGTCACCTACCGGTTATCACTACCTCCTCACTACCGCATCTCACCTTCATTCCATGTCTCCCTGTTAAAGCCATACACTGATCCTCTTCTTCCTCCTTCCACAGAGTCTGGCGCTGATGTGGTACCTCCTCCTCCAGTAGATCCCGAAGTCGACAACATCTACCGGGTCCAGGACATTCTCGACTCCCGACGACGGGGCGGTCAACTGGAGTATCTCGTGGACTGGGAAGGTTTTGGTCCTGAGGAGAGATGCTGGGTTCACCGTGATGACATCCTCGATCCCACACTCTTACAGGACTTTCACTCTGCTAATCCCAATCGTCCGGCGCCGAGAGGTCGTGGTCGTCCCCGTCGTCGGTCTTCTCTGCCCTCGGGAGCTGGCCGTGGAGGAGGGGGTACTGTCACGGATACATCAGCGTCAGCGCCAGCTCCCTACACTCTGCCCACCCGATCAGCATCCCCGGAATACTAATCACCTGCACCTGTCTTCACCACCTGTCATCAATCTCCTGCCACTTCCCGCACTCCTTATAATCACCTCCAGTTCCCTCAGTCCCTTGTCAGGTCTCGTTGAAACCTACTCAACATTCTGACTCTCTCATGCAAACTCAAATACGCTACTTACCTGCCGTCAGCCTGTTCTCCGGATCCTCCGTCTGCTTCAGCTATCCCGCTCCCGATCGTCAAACCTCATCCAGTCATCTACAACCTGAAACAGATAAGAGACTTTGTCAGATCCACCGCGTCCATAAACTCTGCTAGAATATTTCACTACTCATCAAACTCACCTGCCGTGACTGTGCTTTGTGTCAATAAACATCCTTGCAACTTACCTGTCTGTTCTGTGCTGTTTTGTGACACTAATAGGCTTTAAAGCTTATTTGTTACATGTAACAAATAATAATGTGTCTGATTTGTCGCAGTCACTGCATCAATATATTGGATGCAATATATTGCATTTGGTCTTAATGTGATAGCAGCCTAATATAGCCTACCTGCTGCTGTCTGTGTCATTAAAGTTAATCAAAGAACAAAAGGAAAAAAAAAAAATCACTCACTGATCTTGAGTGAATAACTTTTGTAGCTTTAACAAGGATTAATCTATATTTAATTTATACAGTGAAGATTATGCAATGCTATTTTACGTGTGATTATTCAATTTCTGTACCCGAATTACTGTTTCTGTACCTGAAAAACACTGTTTATTATTTTATTATTATTATTATTATTATTTTATTACTGCCGGGTCACTTTTCTACAATAATGTTTTAAATTTATATTAGTTAGGCTTGTAGTTTTTGCTGTGGTTGGAACCAAGAACTGTGAAATCGTGAAATTTTATTGTTATCTAAAATTTTGGCAGCTTATTTATTAGAATACATTACATGGGTAAAAACAATGAAAATAAGTGATTATTACACATAATATTCTTTCACGCTCTATGGACCCCCTAAAGTAGCCTTGGCCACCCCTTTGCCAGCCTATGCATAAAAGTTTTTATTTCATAAATAGTTTTTAATGGTCTCTGTATTGTTCTTTCTCCCATCTGGTTACCTCGTAAATCAGTTCAGCAATTGTACCATTTTCCACAGGGACCGGGACACACTCTCGACTCCTCAGCACAAACCTGAATGAGTGGATGCCTGCTCCTTTTAGTGTGACCGCTATTGTCAGCATTCGACAACACGTCTCGTTCCCTCCGTCAGGGAACGGAGATTGCAATAGTAACCAAGACATTTCTGGCCCATTAAAGGCCTTGTAATAAAACAAGGGGACACAAATGCAAAAGTGCAAATCTGCAGACTGACCATGGATGTTACCGTGGATGTAGTGGATGTTACTCAAACTTCTTGCTTTTTGATAATGTTTGTCAAATTATTCATCCATTATCCAAAATGGCAAATCAGCCCAAACAAAAGTATGATGTGAGTTTATAACCTTGATTATGTATGCTTGACATTAACATAACAGCTTTACCTATAAATAAGGATTAAGGTATTCACACAATGCAATCCCATGTCCCTTTTGTCTCATAGCCTTGACGCACTTGTAACCTAACACAGCAAAAACAGCCTTACAATTTAACCCAGTTAGGCAATAAAGGCTTCATTAGACAAAGCCATTGTATGAAGGTAAGTTCATTATTCACTAAGTTCACTATCATACAGTCTTAAATTACTAAGAGAAATTTGTTTTATTATCTTTATAAATCCACACCAATCAAATTTTATACTGGGTATTTTCAGATAATGTCTGGAAGCAAATTTCTGCTATAGTCAGAGAAGAGCCCACAGACTCTTTTTTTGTAATCTATACTGCAGGTCTGCTTCTCCTCAAGAACAGTATTAGCTAAGAGGTTGATAATCTTAGCATACATGTCACGTGTCCTCTCCATAACATTCTCTAAACAGTCTGGTGTGGGGTGACAGTCAAAGGCCTCTCTGCAGAGAACTAAACAAGTCCCAGTGCAAGCGTCGAGTGTGCCACTAGACAATGGGGAACAACAACAACAACAAAAAACTTCTCTGTTTGGAAATCTGACTGAGTTAAGGAAGGGGGAAAACATTTTTTAAGGAGGTAAGCTTTTTTATTTGTTGTTTGCTTTGGATTGTTATATATCTTATTGTGTTAAGATAAACTTAACATGGTTAGTTCACCCAAAAATGAAAATTCTTTAATCATTTGCTCATCATCATGTCTTTCCAAACCTGTATGACTTTCTTTCTTCTATAAAAGATGATATTTTGAGAAAGTTTGAATGTGTGTACAAATTAAACGTTTTTTCATGTCCACAATGCTTTGTTGCTGTATTCTCACAGCAACTAAATGCTTGCTGCTGCTGTTTAGCCTAAATGCTTTGTAATTTATTTCTGCATGGAATGCAAAACTGTAAAACACGACGCTTGGTTTTAATCCTTGTTTTATACAGTTACATTCATTTCAATGCTATAAAAACACTCTTCTAATTAGTTTACGGCATTAGTGGTAATGAATGTGCCATTGGAGCAATGAATGAATGAACAGGGGGCATGCAAGCATGACTCTGAACTGATGAGCAGCAAAGTCCCTTTAAGACAAGTCATTTCACTCGACAGCCAACTTTGAAATGCCTCTCAGGCAGAAGTTATGCAAGGACAACAAATATCTCTTTGAATGGGGAAACATCAAATTCTCCAAAGCTGTTCAAAAAGCTTACAATTAAATTTCATATTTGAAAGGTCTCATAAATTTAGTTTCTTTGCAAATATTCGCAAAACACGCCGCAAACAGAAAAATATGACATTCACTTGAGTGCAAACACAAATAAGCACTGTTTTCTACAAATCTTTTTCACCAATATGATGTTATTACAGTATTAACTGAGGGTGCTCTTGCTTTCGTTTGAGGAAACCTGGAAAACTGCCTTGACACTATTAATTACCGCTCTCTTGATATAGTGCCCACATAGCAATTTTTCTCTGGCCCAACTCCTGTCCACACAACCAGCTTTTGCTCGGCCCACATACAGCAATGAATTATGGTCCTTGGGTGGCCTAGATCTCAATACAAGACAAGAGCCATGCATTAACTAGCCCTGGACTGGGCCAGAACAAGTTTTAATATTGGTGCCGATTCACAGTCTTTAACCAGAAACCCCAAAACTGAGCCACACCTGTGCCTTATCTAGCCCAATATAGCACAGAATATATATATAAAATCAAACCTGGAGGAGGAGGCTCAGGTGGAGGACGAGAGTCAGGGAGAGGGATCAAACGGAAAGTCCAGGGTGGTGTGATCCAGGGAATGGCCTTGAACAGGGACAGATGGGAGGCGAGCCAGGCCACAGCCAGAACTGTGATCCATAGCGGTGTCGCTGGAGGGAGGAGCCGTAGTGGAGAGAGTTCTGACGCCAGCTTAGGAACGAGCAGAGGTGACGGTGACATTGGAGAAGAAGCCCACCACGCAGACGAAGATGCCAAAGACCTTGGCGCCAGATGCAAGTAGGGATCTGGAGGGCAGAGGCAGAGCCTGAGGAAGGGTGGAGCCACACCACTCAGAGAAGGCTGAGGTGGTACTGAGGGGCTGATGGGAAAAAAAACGATGACTGGGTTGCAGAAGTGGCTGAGGAGAGGAGACTAAAGAGAAACACGGGGATTGAGAGAACACATTAAATCCATTGTAGCAGTTTGGAGAGGAGGTGGAAGAGGGAGGCTTGGGGGGCCAACAGGTTTGATGAAGATGATTCGGATTCAGGCAGAATCAAAGGAGGTAGGGAATTCTCTTTTTTTAAACGCAAAAATGTTCATTAAGTCCAGTAGATGCTCACTCTCAGTGGCGGGAGGGTTGGGGGTGCTCACTTCCATACACTCGTATTCCAAAAGGACTCCCACGGCAATGGATGGTGCAGTCGGGTCACACACCTGACCTGGTCAGACACACGCAGCTAAGGTGATGTTCTGCTCGGTCGCTTCCGTTGGCACTGGCTCACACATCATGGCTGAGGCGGACTCGGACTCGTTGTCTGTGGTGGGCTCGTGCTGCTGCTCCTCGCAGTGGGATGGTATCTGACTGGCCACTGAATCTGGAGTGGGGCTGGCGTCGTCGTCAGCTGGTCCGACGGTCAGTGATAATCCACAGGATACCAGCACCAACTCCACATTCTCAAAGAAGCTCCCTCGAGGACCCTCCCTGGACAACTGAGCCTTTGTCACAATCTTGAGTCCCATGAAAAGGAAAGAACAAAGGCAGTTGTCGGGGAAGTTCAACTGATGAGCAAGGTCGAGGAAGTCTTCCATATGTGCCTCGAGGAAGGGATCTCCATGCTCAAGGCACAATAACTGAAATGAGGGAGAATCCACGATGAGAGAAAAAAAAAAATCCACAAAAACACAAAAGATGAGGGGAAAATATTATTTAAACAGATATCACCACATAAATCACTTCTAGGTCATGTCTTCTGTCACAGTTGTGTAGTAGCAAGCATACGAAGAAGAAGGTTCAAGTTCAAAACAGTGTTTAATAACATCCACAACTAAATCCAAAAGAGAACACACAAGATCTTATATACAGCTGAAAACAATAATGATTAAAAAATCCTTCACATTTCATTTCCTTCCAAATCGGAGAGAAATGCAGAAGCACTTTGATCTGCAGTCGCGAGTCTTTCATGCAGAGAACTCTCCTCATATTAATGCAGAATGATGCATTTAAAAGTTAATAAACAATAAATACATATTTTTCTATCAGGTTAAACTTTGATTAGTCACCCAAACCTTCATCGAAAACTCTCACCGTTGGTTGCGCATATCCGCCATGTTTTGTAGTTTTTTAACACTTTTCACTTGCGTTTGTAGCTCCTCCTCCAAAGCGCTATGAGTTGTGGGCAATATACAGTATTAGCCTTTAGTGTGTGCACGGATCCACACTTCGAAAATCCACCGGAAATAGTAGACCATCCGGGGACTTCTGGCATACTCTTTTCAACACACTATGCTTTGGGACACACTTTTAATCTCACATACTGTTTAGGATGGATAGTATGGACATTGAGACGCAGGGAAAGTCCAAACTGAGGTGACTTATGACAGGAGATGCTTCACTACGCTGAATAAACCGCTCACTCGTTTTCATTCACTCCCTCAAGTTTACTACATTAGTAGCCTAGAAATCTAGACGCACCCTAGCGGCAGCAAAATGTATTTTGCAGCCAGGGCAGTCTAGCAACTCTCCATAGACTTTCGAGCTGCAAAAACCTAAATTGGGTCAGGCCAATCACGTCGCGTATAGAGTATGCGGGGCGGGCTTAACATATGACGACAGAGTTGCGACGGTTCCCTGGCTGCTACTTGAAAACAAAGAATGACGGCTGCTCATCGGCTTTGGCCGCGACTCTGGAGGACTTGGAGTTAAGTTTTTCTTTGAGAAAAAAGCAAAGAACGGCACTTAAGTCATTCTTAAAAAAAGGAAGATGTGTTCGTAGTTTTGCCGGCCAGATATGGCAAAAGTTGAATCTATCAACTAGCTCCGCTGGTGGGAAAACGCTCTGGTTGGTTGAAGCGCTGTCCTATTGCGTGCAGAGGGAATTTCAAAGACAGCCGTTTATCCCGCCCCTCGGATTGAGCGTGTCTATGGTGAGTTGCCAGACCAAACATCTTGATGTAGGTCTGGCTTGCCAGGCTACTACATTAGTGGACTAATGTAGGGAATAGGGAATGAGAGTATATGGGGCGATTTCAGACACAGCCCGTGAAGGCACGCATTTAATTTGTCAAACAAGGTAACACATTTTTTACTTTTAATGAGTGCTGGATTTGACTGTTATCGCTACTGAAGATGAACATGAAGACAAAGATAGTTGAATAAATTTGGGTCCATTTCTCACACAAAGCAATTGCATTGATTCCGAAGATTTGGATTACAGCACACAAATATAATTTTGCAGTGCATTTTATGGTCATTTTTGGGCCACAGCATATTCATAAAATTCCTTATATGTCCCACAAAATAAATATTGTATAACATTTAATGATTAAATGATTACATACATTTTATTAATTTTAAGAATTTAAAGTGTAGTCTGAGTTATTTGAATGAAATGATATAATTTCAAATTAAGTAAATCAGTCATCTGCCTTAAACTGCAATTATTCATTCTGTTTTTCAATTATGCATTTAATTATGAATTATTCTCAGTATGTTTTGCTAAAATATGTCTCTTTCTCATAAGAAATAATCTTGGAATCCTTTAAAAATAATAATTTAAAAAGTGGCCCTATGATCACTAGCCTGATTTGGGCCACATGATAACTTGACTGATCTGTGCCACACATCTTCAACCGGTGTTGCCAAGTCCACGTTTTTTTCCACGGTATCAGGCTACTTTTAAGTTGTTGCTGCGGGTAAAAAATAAAAATCTTAATTAAGAGTTAATTTCCACCTCCGTAGGTACTATTTCGCCAATCCAACACCCCCAAAACACCCCCCAGACTCACAAATTCAATGGAGAATTCGGGCACCCAATGGAGACAAAAATTATATTAGCATTGGGTTATTTTTGGGGTAGTCTCACGTAGCCAGAAGGTCAGAAGGTCTGGACTTTATCGCAGCTTTTCTTGGCCAAGGACCACCCAAGAGGACGTTTGACTGACATGCAACCAATCACAGTTCGTTTTGTTCCACGTCATGTTTAGGGGTGTGACAATATAATGTCGATGTCCCTACAATAACAGACCAGCGTGCATCTAATAAATTATTCATTCAAGAAGGTTGTGCAAGTTTACTGCTACAATGGAGCCGCAAACTTTACAAACTTTGAAAATTCAGCGTTTAGTTGAGCCTGGTAAGCGCTCATTGTCACAGTTGTAAACACAACGGCTTTCTTCTCCCACGAGGGGTTTTGGCATCACGGCATTTGTTTCCAGGCGGACCAATAAAGAACCCGACACACACGTCTCCCGGACATCCTGTAGAATTCAACCAATCAGATCGCGACTTCGAAACTCCTGAAGTGTTTCCAGAAAAGTGTGCCATATGCATCAGACATTCAGACAATGGTCCGTGGGCGTGACGTATGAGGCTGAGACTATTTTTGTGCTACTTTTGACTGGCCATTGGGCTACTTTGTTGCCTTCCACCAACAATCGGCCCTCATGTTGTTTGTTGTTATCCATGCTGTGCCGTCATTGCCATACTTGGACCAGCTTTGGCTGACAGGACACATCCCGCTGCCAACAGGAGCAGTGCCAGCATGAGGCCGCATTCAAGCCAAGACTGTTTGCTATGTGGGTGGATGATCTACTTACCTTTAGCCTACTAAAATGTTGATGATGGAAGTATCCAACAAGTTTGTCCTGTAGTTGTGAGATTGTATATATGGCCAAAATCTAATTCTGATGGAAATGCAGCTGATTGCATACTTCCGTATTGTAATTAAAGTGAATATTTGTTCACATATTGAAATGATAAATGTTCACATTGCATGATCAACTTGTTAGCCAACACATGACTCATCTCACTCAATTAAGCAAGACACAACAGTGTTTTTATACTTCACCACAACATCTGCTAGCGTGCTATTGCTGTTGATAATATTTGCTTGCAATCTGAATTTGCTAAAGGCTACATGCTGCTGCTGATCAAACGAAAAAAATATTCATAGCAATGATTTCCTTATAGCAAATACTAGCTGCTAATATGCTTAGTAATTCACTCGAAGCATTAAAACAGGACTGTTAACATGACACATGATTTTAAACCTTGTGTATGAACTTCATGAAGAATTAATAAGGCAGACCACGCAATATTGCATAGTGATATAGCACGAGAATGACCGTTCACTTATCTTAGATGTTGAATTTCAGAGGAATTTTGAAAGTGCGCTGCTATAGCAAATGCTAACCAAGTATTTGAAGGTTGAGTAGCGAGCTCATTGGCTACTGATACAGCATGAACCAATCAGCTGTGCCTGATCCAGCAAGAGCCAATCAGCTGTGCCCTAGAGAGAATGATGTGATTGCTAAAGGCCCTGATATACTCAAGGCAAAGTTATTTTTCGTTCTTCATTTAGGGATAAAACGAAGTTCGAAATACGTGAGCAGCAATATACTGTTATCGAACATTTGTCGCCGCCCACACTGCTGAGAGCGACGGTTAGATGAATATGTAAATATGTGCAGCACGCTTTCCTCACAATAACAAAATAAACACAATCTCAAACAAAATTGAGAAAACAGAAGTACAACTTAATTTTCTACTATAAAGCAGCTCTCCAGTGTGTTCATGTTTTCAATCATGGGTCACGTCTAATCTCAACTGACTCTTGAACTGGAAAAGACAGAAAAATATGGAAAAGACACGTGAAAGAAGGCGGAGCATCAGCGCACACGGCACGGACCAATGGTAGTACAAAGCGTACCAGCCGTAGCAAACTTTTCAAACTTTTTTTGGCAAGATGTTTTGAACTCCCAAAACGAACTCCACACAAAGTTCGTTTTGGCCTGATTTTGTTTGAAATTACTTCATAGCAGTTCGTTCTTCAATTTCGCTTGAAGTATATCGGGGCCTTTAGAACCTATCAGCCTGTGCCATCTACAGAACTGTGTATTTGTTTATTCTTTGTTCATTACTTCACAGTGCATTAACAAATGTTAACAAATAAAACTTTAGATTTTAAAAATGTGTTAATAAATGTTGAAATTACCATTGACTGAGATTAATAAATGCTGTAGAAGTATTGTTCAGTGTTAGGTAATGTTAACAAGTGAAACCTTATTGTAAAGTGTTACCTAAAAAAAAAAAAAAAAAAAAAAAAACTAAAATCTGACAGATTTAAAGCTACAATATGTCATTTTTCCACCGCTAGGGGTCGCTAACCTCTTACAATAACAAAGGCGTAGGTTGATGACGCAGTGATAAGCGGAATGATGGGACTTGCTATCATTCTGATGGATCTAATAATGTTTATGGATGAGTGAAAACATTCATGTTTTTTAATATGACTGTGGTATAAGCAGGTCGTGATTGCTAATAAGAGACAGATATCAGCGTCACACGCGAGTCCCACGGATATAAAGGAATAAGGGCATTTCATTCTACCGAACTACCCGCAAATTCTGAATTCCTACTCACACAGGTCAGTTTATTTGACAAATTAAACTTGTGAGGTAACGCAGCGCTGTTTCACTTTGTCTACACTATCACACTAAACTGCATTTGAGTGTGTTGAAAGTCATAATGTTATTCTATGAGTTAGTTTATCTGTATGAGCAGTAAGCTAGATCAACATTAGAATAATATACTGATCATATTCTAACATTTCATCATGTTGAGCTATATAACACTGATTAGTTTTATGTACATTTGCGCGTCTCTGTCAAGTCGAAGTTTGTCGCAGACGTGGAGCTCTCGACATCTCATAAACGCCACGCTGATATTGATCCTCGTTTTAGTTCTCCTTTTGTCCCAAAGTCTGCTTGCCATGGTCCATAATGTTTGAACGAAACAACAACAGCGTGAGCGTGCCGCTAGATGTAACGCAGTTGTCCACGTCTGTCGCCATGGTTACTGTGGCAGTACGAGCGGAAACCAGGGATAACGCGGATATTACGTCATTGACAGGCAACAAGTGGGACAGGGCGACAGGGACGAGCCATTATTTAAAATTGGAATTTCTCTGAAATTAAAAATATTTGGGAACTTTTGGGATATTGTAAGTACACAACTGCAGGAAATATATCACACTGTGCAAGTGATTTTTTGATAATTTATTACAAAAATCTTACATATTGTAGCTTTAAATCCTTTAGTTGTATCTCCTAATCAAGCAAATGAAATATGCAATAATACACGTTAGTCCAGTTTCATTACATAATGAATGTTTTGGTTGTCTTAGGGTCCATCATGGCAGTCGCCCATGTGTCTATGCCAAGTACCACAGGAACCAACCTGGAATTTGCTGACTACAGTCTCTATAGCAACCTGTCCGATAATGAGCTCATGCAGCTGGCAATCGAGCGGAGCCTTTCTGATGCCCAGAGCTCTGGGTCAGGGTCAGAAAACTATAATAACTCTGCTGCTCTGAACATGCCAGCATTACCATGCCAAGCTCCACCATCACATCGTCGTCCCCAGCAGCAACTAGAACCAACTGCGTGTCCTGCCAATCCACCCAGGTAAAGTGTGATGTGCTTCAAGTTGAAATGAGGTACCATCATAAATCAACTCTCACTGCCAGTATAAAAATAACCAGCGCTTAGAACATCTTACTCACACTGACCTTTAGTGTGTGGCCTATATTTTCAAATTGGCTTCAAGCTAAAATTCTTTAGATATTAGATTACACTATATTGCCAAATGTTTTAGGACTTTACATGCACATGAACTTTAGTGACATCCCATCCCTGATCCGTAGGGTTAAAAATGGTTGGCCCACCCTTTGCAGCAATAACAGCTTCAACTCTTCTGGGAAGGCTTTCCACAAGGTTTAGGAGTGTGTTTATGGGAATTTTTGACCATTCTTCTAGAAGTGCATTTGTGAGGTCAGGCACTGATGTTGGACGAGAAGGCCTGGCTCGCAGTCTCCGCTCTAATTCATCCCAAAGGTGTTCTATCGGGTTGAAGTCAGGACTCTGTGCAGGCCAGTCAAGTTCCTCCACACCAAACTTGCTCATCCATGTCTTTATGGACCTTGCTTTGTGCACTGATTCACAATCGCAGTCATGTTGGAACAGGAAGGGGCCATCCCCAAATTGTTCCCACAAAGTTGGGAGCATGAAATTGTCCAAAATGTCTTGGTATGCTGAAGCATTAAGATTTCCTTTCACTAGAACTAAGGGGCCAAGCCCAACCCCTTAAAAACAACCCCACACCATAATCACCCCTCCACCAAACTTTACACTTGTCACAATGCAGTCAGGTAAGTACCGTTCTCCTGGCAACCGCCTAACCCAGACTCATCCATCGGATTGCCAGACAGAAAAGCATGATTCATCAATCCAGAGAACACATCTCCACTGCTCTAGAGTCCAGTGGCGGCGCTGCATCCGATGCTTTGCACTGCACTTGATGTAAGGTTCTTGAGCTAATCTGAAGGCCACACGAAGTTTGGAGGTCTGTAGCAATTGACTCTGCAGAAAGTTGGCGACTTCTGCGCACTGTGTGCCTCAGCATGCGCTGAGACCGCTCTGTTATTTTACATGGCCTACCAGTTCGTGGCAGAGTTAATGTTGTTCCCAATTGCTTCCACTTTGTTATAATACCACTAACATTTGACTGTGGAATATTTAGTAGTGAAGAAATTTCACGAATGGACTTATTGCACAGGTGACAACCTATCACGGTACCACGCTTGAATTCACTGAGAGCGACCCATTCTTTCACAAATGTTTGTAGAAGTTTGTAGAAGATTTTATACAACTGTGGCCATCAAAGTGATTGGAACAACTGAATTCATTGATTTGGAGGAGTGTCCCAATTCTTTTGGCAATATAGTGTAGATTAGATATTTCAGTATGTGATTTATGCAGTACATGAACTTAACAACTAGACTACATTTAAATGTAAAAGAGAGAGACACATGTTGCTTCATGAAATGTCTAGTCATGTTTTGATGATGCAGCTCATGGGGAGAGTAACAAGATCACTTACAGATACCTACTGCATACAGCTTCTTCATTGGCTGACACAACTACTTCACACCTGTTCCTCTTCATTTAAAGGCAACATTTATAAAGTGCAATCATAGTTCAAGTTCACATGCCACCATGCATAAAAATAGACAATATCCTTTGCTGTGCCCCAATCTACTTTGGATCCACCTCTAGGCTTCCAGTTGTGGATTTTGATTTAATTTCAAAGATAACATGTAAAGGTAATTTAATTTGAAATTATGAAAATTATTATGAAAATGTGATTGTGAAATAGGTAGAGATTTAAGGAGATTTAATTAAATTAACCTTACCCATCTGAATGCAATTCTTTTTTCTCCAAAAGCGAAACAATAAAACCACAGGGTGTGTGTTCGGTGAGTCACTTTGTGACTGGTTCTGGCAAGCGAATGGTGGCGTATCGAAGATATGATGGAACTATGCAAATCGCACCTGAGCCTGAAGAGTGAGTGATAACCTAATTACCCACATAACAGTATGATCTCATTATAACATTTGTAAAGAAAAGTGTGATTATTTGTACGTTTTCATAGAAGCTGATCAATATAGCCTATATGGCCGCCTTATTAGGTACACCTGTTCAACTGCTCATTAACGCAACTATCTAATCAGCAAATCACATGACAGCAACTCAATGCATTTAGGCATGTAGACATGGTCAAGGCGATCTGCTGGAAAAGCAGTGATTAGAAAGAAAGGTATGAGAATAAGGCAGAAATGGTGTATGGAAGTAAAATAATGACAAATGTTTTTGAAACAAAACAACTTGTTGAATTGCATTAATTGAAAAAAAAAATAGGCATTGCATTAACGGTGCTTGCATTTTAATGCATTGTATTTTTAGGGCTTGCATTTTTATGGGCTGAAATTCAACATGGTTGAATATTTAAGCTGTGAATTTTTCAATTCAAAACATTTGACACACATTTTCATTTTTAAAAATTCAATAATCCATATTCACCTTCAGATTGTTCATTCTGTTTAAAATACAACTTATAATATTCAACAGGCAATTTTCAGTCCATTTTATTTAGCCTTAAAAATTCGCTTGCACAAATTCAGTGGTTCAAATTCGACAGAAAATTCGAAATTTGACATATGGGAACGTTACGTTCATATTCTGAGTCTGCTTGCCTGTAGATATCCCCAATAAGGTGCAAGTTTGGTCTTTTATATCACTGTGGAGATTATTAGTCGGTAATCTACTGCTATTCCTGCCATTCCCAGATTTGGAAGTGAAATTCCCAGATGTCAAATGTCGAATTTGAACCACTGAATTTGTGGAAGCGAATTTGTAAGGTGAAATAAAATGGACTGAAAATTGCCTGTCGAATATTATAGG
Source organism: Rutilus rutilus (assembly GCF_951802725.1). Classification (NCBI taxonomy): domain Eukaryota; kingdom Metazoa; phylum Chordata; class Actinopteri; order Cypriniformes; family Leuciscidae; genus Rutilus; species Rutilus rutilus. The sequence continues at coordinate 30,784,369 of NC_140220.1, read as the reverse complement.
TTGTATTTTAAACAGAATGAACATTTTGGAAGTGAAATATGAAAGGTGAATATGAATTATTGAATTTTTAATAATGAAAATATGTGTGAAATGTTTTGAATTTAAATATTCACAGCTTAAATATTCAACCATGTTGAATTTCAGCCCATAAAAATGCAAGCCCTAAAAATACAATGCATTAAAATGCAAGCACGGTTAATGCAATGCCTATTTTTTTCCAATTAGTGCAATTCAACAAGCTTTTTTGTTTCAAAAACATTTGTCATTATTTTTGTTCCATAATGGTGGGAAGAAGACACGAAAGGTCTTCAAAAATACAAAAATCTGTCAGTATTAAAATTTATAAGGAAAGGACTAGGCGGGAGGAGATTATAATAACAAGACTGAGAGTGGATCACACAGGATTGAATGACAACTTGTTTTTAATGGGGAAAATGAATAGTGAATACTGTGAAAACTGTGGGGTTAAAGAAAATAGTGAACATGTCAAATTGCACTGTATATTATATGAGATGGAAAGACAGGCGTTTCAAGATGGGGTTCAGGAAGCAGGGCGGGAGTGGAATCTGATGGGGATACTGGGAACAGAAGGATAGGGAGAAGGCATAAGAATCACCAGAATGGCACTTTTAAAATTTCTTAAAGACACAGGGTTGATGGGTAGAATATGAGAACACTTAAAATAGCATGATGTTACACACTCCTGTACAGTAGGTGGCGGTATGCACCTTAAAGTTTCCGCCATTAATCAAGAGAAGAAGAAGACGATCTGCTGAAGTTCAAACTGAGCATCAGAATGAGAAAGAAAGGTGATTTTGAACGAGGAATGGTTGTTGGTGCCAGATGGGCTGGTCTGAGTATTTCAGAAACTGCTGATCTACTGGGATTTTTACTCTAGGGTTTACAGAGAATGGTCCGAAAAAAAGAGAAAATATCCAGTGAGCGGCAGTTCTGTGGGCGAAAATGCCTTGTTGGTGCCAGAGGTCAGAGGAGAATGGCCAGACTGGTTCGACCTGATAGAAAGGCAACAGTACATTTTTTAAAACAATCATTCGATACAACTGAGGTATGCAGAATATGTTGTACCTTGAAGCAGATAGGCTACAACAGCAGAAGACATATTATATATAATCTTTATGATATTAAATATAAAGGATTCATGAAAGATTTTACGTTTCTAGAGCTAATAGTTTTACATTTTAGCTTTTGTGGTCAGAATGTCCTAATTGTATGTTTCAGTGTACGGTATATCCAAATGTACAAAAATGTACACTACCGTTAAAAAGTTTGGTCAGTATAATTTTCTCTTATGCTCACTGAGGCTGCATTTATTTGATCAAACGTACAGTAAAAACAGTAACGAATTCAGGGTGAGTGGGACACTTTTTGCTATTGAGATGACTTGGAAAAAAGTGTCCTAGAATTCACCCTAATATTGTGAAATATTATTACAATTTAAAATAACTGTTTTCTATTTTAATATATTTTAAAAGTGATTTATTCCTCTGATGGCATAGCTGAATTTTCAGCAGACTTCAGAGTCACATCCTTCAGAAATCATTCTAATATCATATAACATTTCTTATTATTATCAGAGTTGAAAACAGTTGTGCTTTGTGGAAACCTAAATTAATGAATTGAGAGTTCTATAGAACATCATTTATTTGAAATATAAATGATTCAAAAAACTTTTACTGTCATTTGTGATCATTTTAATACATCCTTGCTGAATAAAAATGTTTGTTTTTTTACTGACTCCAAACTTGTTAACGGTATAACTAATGACATCAGGCTGCACATGGAACAGTCGATATGTTATATACATTTTAATATTTACATATGCAAGAGCCACAATGTATATCATCTCACCTGCAGCACTTCATGCATCAAAATAAAAGCGGTGTCTTCTCTAGGGAGCTTGAGCCTATTGTTAAGGCCATTTTGGACGGTGATGTAGGAACAGTGAGGCTATTGGTTAAGCAACCTAGTTGCAACCTTCTTACAGCAAATAAAGATGGATGGATTCCTTTACACGAGGCGGCATATTGTGGACGAGATCAATGCATTAAAATTCTCCTGAGAGGTAGAGTGCGCTCATTTAAAAATGACTCAGTTTAACTTTTTTTAGTCATGCTCTAAATGATTGTTCTGGCTTTTATCATGAACACTATTCTCACAGCTCAACCTGGCATGGTTAACCTGCGCACTTTGAAATGGAAGACTGCTTTAATGTTAGCTGTGACCATGGACCACCTTGCATGTGTGGAGAGTCTTCTGGAGAATGGGGCTGATCCTGATGTTGCCAATGTGGAGAGGGAGACTCCCCTTTACAAAGGTATCCAATCCATCCATCCATCCATGGCCTTTGACCCTTCAAAGTTTAAGTTTTTTCCTCCCCAAAACATTTTGTTAAATCTTGATGTTGCTTTTTTGTTAAAAAATAGTTATTTGAATTCTTGTTAATTCTAGTTCCTTACATTGATTATTTTTTTTTAGGTTTAAAAGCCTGGCATATCAGCCCAGATCCACAAAAATATATTTTGTTTTACATTGAATAAGACCTTCAGTGGTGTGATGGAAATTGTATCGTTTCTATACATGTCTGTAGCTTGTGAGAAGGAGAACCCAGCAATGGTTGCCATGTTACTGAATTACGGCGCCTCTGTGAATAAGAACTGTATTCAAGGCTGGACCGCTCTCCATGAGAGTGTTTGCAGAAACAATGTGGAAATCTGTGAGATACTAGTGAAAGCTGGAGCCAAAGTCAACATGCCCAACATGTATGGAATTACTCCTATCTTTGTTGCTGCCCAAAGTGGAAAAGTGGATGCACTTCGCATGCTTTTAAAAAATGGTATAACATCTTTCACTTAACTGTCATTTTCCGTTCATTGTTGCTTTGTGATGTAATGCATCTCAAATGTAATGCATCTCAACTCAATCAGGTGCAGATCTCAACAGCCAGGCCACAGATGGAGCCACAGCGCTGTATGAGGCCTGTAAGAATGGTCATGAGGACGTTGTAGAGTTCCTTCTATCTCAAAATGCAGACGCCAACAAGCCGGGCAAAACAGGACTGATGCCAATCCATATTGCTGCCCAGCGTGGCAATGATGGGTATGAATTAAGAATTCACTTAATAAGGAATTTGTATGAATGAATGAATTTGCTTTGGGATAAATGTTCTCAGGTCACAGTTTATCTAAACAACTTATTTGTATGCGAAGGCCATTGGTTCTTAAGACTTTAGGTTTAGTATATCTCATGATCTTGCATTAATTTTCAGCAAAGTCCTCGGGTGTACCTACAAAAATGCCAGGGAAACTAAGTAAGTCTCAATGGGTTCTTTACAGCAATGCTGTGGCAAGAGGGTGCTAATCCCGTAACCCATCACCTGAAAACTCAAGCTAACTCAAGTAGTAAATGGTTTTATTTGCAAAATACCATTTAAAATAATTTATTCGTGTCTTGTTAACTAGTTTATTGTGTGTAGGGTCTTTTTCTCGCCTAACAGTTAAACTAATCATCCCATAGCATAATTCCTGATAGCATGAGATGTTTAGGGATGGGAATCGTAAAGAATTGAAAGATCCCGGGTTCTGGTTCCTCTTAACAATTTAAATTCCTTAACAACTCCTTAACAAATATTTTAGTATTTTTAAGGAATATATATTTGAAAAAAGAAATGCATTTTACTGTCAAATGATTATAAAATTGTCACAATAAATACATGTTAAACAATTCTTGCGAGTGAAAGTGACATCTGAAGGCCAAGTATGGTAACCCATACTTGGAATTTGTCCTCTACATTAAAGGGATACTCCACTTTTTTCGGAAATATGCTCATTTTACAACTCCCCCAGAGTTAAACAGATGAGTTTTACCGTTTTAGAATCCATTCAGCCGAACTCCGGGTCTGACGGTACCACTTTTAGCATAGCTTAGCATAGATCATTGATTCAGACGAGTCCAGTAGCATTTCTTTCAAAATGACCAAAGAGTTTCAATATTTTTCCTATTTAAAACTTGACTCTTCTGTAGTTAAACCGTGTACTAAGATCGACAGAAAATGAAAAGTTGCGATTTTCTAAGGCTATATGGCTAGGAACTACTCTCATTCCAGCGTAATAATCAAGGAACTGTGTGGCCGTAACATGGGTGCAGCAGGCGTAGTGATATGACGCAGCGCCTGAAAATAGGTCTAATAGGTTAGACAAACTTAGTCCCGGTCACGTTGGAAGAAGTTACCGAGCTGGGGACTATTTTCAGGCGCTGCGTCATATCATTACGCCTGCTGCACCCATGGTACGGCCGCACAGTTCCTTGATTATTACGCCGGAATGAGAGTAGTTCCTAGCCATATAGCCTTAGAAAATCGCAACTTTTCATTTTCCGTCGATCTTAGTACACGGTTTAACTACAGAAGAGTCAAGTTTTAAATAGGAAAAATATTGAAACTCTTTGGTCATTTTGAAAGAAATGCTACTGGACTCGTCTGAATCAATGATCTATGCTAAGCTATGCTAAAAGTGGTACCGTCAGACCCGGAGTTTGGCTGAATGGATTCTAAAACGGTAAAACTCATCTGTTTAACTCTGGGGGAGTTGTAAAATGAGCATATTTCCGAAAAAAGTGGAGTATCCCTTTAAACCCATCCAAGTAAGGGCACATAAATCAGGAGCAGTCAGAGAGTAGTGAACACACACACTGCAAACCAAGGACACACACCTGGAGCACCCAGGGAGTGATTGAGGGTCAGGTGTGTTGTTCAATGGCACCTCAGTCATTTCCTGCCACTATTCAGAATCGAACCCACAACCTTCGGGTTACCAGTCTGATTCTCTAACCATTAGGCCAAGACTGCCCAATAAGAGTCATTCGTTTAGGAATTGGACTACACTGAACTGTATGTTTTTAATTCTCTAGAATGAACCAACTCATAGGAATCAGACTACTCTATTCACTATTTGCCCTGTAGATTCAGTAGAGCTGTGCGGCGCCGTTGAATATGTAGTGAAGGAAACTAGTGAAGTAACCTATATTGGTATTTCAGTGAAAGAATGCATGTTTGTGAACGTCTAGCCATTCACACACAGAACGTGTTTTTGCATTTCCACTGCACTGCTTTTCTGGTTTTTTTTAAAATGTAAACATGCGCTAGACTGACATCTTTGACCGTCTTGTGTCTTTTGCAGAGTCTAGTGTGAGACATGCGTTTTTAAAGTCGCTATGAAACGGAAGTTGCGATAATCTATTCTTCCCTATTGTAATGTATATCCGAGTTAAACAGCTTCTCGAACTTGGTTTTGTCCATCAGGAATTGATTGAATTGTTGGATCGTTGTGGTTTGCTATTGCTGCGATCTCATTGTCACGGTTCATGTTTCTGTGTGTTCATTTTTGCCATGTTTTTTGTGTTTCTGTCTCTGGCCTGGTTGACTGTCAGCGTTGCCGGCAACTCATTGCTCTGACAGGCCAACCACACCTGGTACTCATTTCGTTCTCCCCTATACCTACCCTTGTGTTTGCAGTCATTCTTTGTCAGATCTTTGTTGCTCATGTCCTGCCGTTTCTTTTGCCGTCTAGTGTTCCCTGTTCTCGTGTTCTTGTGTTCTTGTGTTCTTGTTTCTTGTTTGGATTACCTGTGGTCATCACTGTTCCTGGATTTCTCTTTGGCTTTACTGGCCAGCAGTCTGCTTCCCCATCCCATTGCAGTTTGATCTGCGCTGCCAAAGCCTGTTACTTCATCATCGCGGCTCTACAACACCTGACCATCTACGTTCTGTTTTCTGTATTTATTTTATGTTTAATAAACACCCTATTTGACTGCATTTGCTACTGGATCCAGTTGTTATTTCCCTTGAAGTAACGATCTGACCAAGATGGATCCAGCGAGTGCTTTGAGCTGAGAGACATTTTGGACAGCAACAACGCTCGTATGGAACGCCAAGAGGATCAGATCATGGCGATGGGTTGAACGGTTCAGGCTTTGGTAGCACAGGTTGCAGAGTTGTCTGCCCAGTTCCAGCAACTGAAGACAGAGGCAGCTAACCCATTCACTGCGCCTAACCTAATGTCAGTTCCCCCCATCGGAGATCTTACTGCCCGTCACAGCGAACCTCGACTACCGCCATCATCTGCCTATTATGGTGATCCAAAATCGTGTCGTTCATTTCTGGCTAAGTGCTCTCTGTTTTTTGCTCTCCAGCCGTCTGCCTTCCTATCAGAGGGCTCTAGAGTGGCTTTGGTGAACACGCTGCTGACTGGCCGAGCAGCTCAATGGGGATGACCTGTTCCGCAATGAGCTGAAGAAGGTATTTGACCGTGCTGTCTCTGGAAGCGGTACGGGTGTTGGCAGAGCTGCAACAAGGTAATCAATCTGTGATCTGTGTTTCGCAAGCTGGCTGCTCAATGCAACTGGAACGAGGAGGCGCCGTGGGACGTTCCTGCATGGGTTGGCTGACCGTAAACAGAATAAAAGCTATGCTCTGGAAATAGCATCTGCCTTGGATGATCTGACTGAGTTGTCCCATCCTCGTGCCAGTTGACACGTCATCAGAAAGCACAAGAGACATCGTTGCAAGAGGGAGCAGAAGTTATTTTGATTAAAGATATGCACAAATAAATAATTTATAATAAATAGAAATTGTCCATTTTGATTTCATGGGGACTTTAAGTTGAATTTCTAAACTTGAACTCGAACACTGTTTTTAAAACGCACAAGACACTGCAAAAGATGCAAGATGGGAGCGCAACAGTAAGACACGTCCATCTTGTGCATGAATGTTTACATTAAAAAACAATGGAAATGCAGCGCAGTGGAATTAAAAACTGTGTAAACGGCCCCTAATAAGCCCTAATGTCGTCCATTTCTGCATTTTTTTTTTTTTTTTTTTTATTCTTGGTTCCCAACCCTAGAACTGGTTCTCTAAACTTTCATTATTGCTAATCACTATACATACAAGCTTTTTTAAAAGGTTTACATGTATTAATAGTCTTCTTCTGAAATATTTTCCCATTTTATAATGGTAATTTCACCCTAATGTTGTCAAATTGTAACATGACATTCAATTGTATTTTGGTGCACACCAGCAAGGCAACACTCAAGAACACAAAACGTCTCGTTTTTAGCATTGTAGCCATGCTGATCCCAGCCACAAGTAAGGCCAGAGTGAGACGTACAGGTATCAGCCCTCTCCATTTAGCAGCGGAGCGCAACAGGAATGATATTCTCGAGTTACTGATCGAGGCCGGCTTTGATGTCAATGCCACATTGTCTGAGGATCATTCTATGATGTATGAAGATCGACGCAGCTCAGCTCTCTACTTCGCCGTCATGAACAACAACATCGATGCTACCACCATGCTTCTGGAGGCTGGTGCTAACCCAAACCTGGACACGTTCAACCCGCTCCTGGTGGCCCTGAGGCAGGGTTGCATACAGACAGTGACTTTGCTGGTGCAACATGGTGCTAATGTCAATGCCTACATCCCAACTCACCCAACTACCTTTCCAGCTGCTGTTATGTTCTGTTTGAAGTATCTGACCTTACTGAAGTATCTGATGGATAATGGCTGTGATGCGTTGTCATGTTTCAATTGTGTTTATGGCAGCAATCCTCATCCTCCTATAAAGACTAGGCGTAACGTAAGATACGATGTAGATGAAACTACGGAAAATACCTGTGTACAGGTGAGTGGCCTGAAGCCAATACATACAGTATCATTTTTATTCAGAATTGTGTATAGTACCACATTTTATACACTTTTTACTAGTTCTGTGAGATGATCTCCACCGAAACCTACTCCCGCTGGGCAGGACCGATTATAGATGTGCTGCTTGACTATGTTGGGCATGTGAAACTCTGTGCACGACTCACTGAACATCTGGACAGTTATCACGAGTGGCAAGGCATCAAAGAGAAATCAAGTATGCGCACCCATATCTTTTGCTTAAATTATTCATATATGCAAATTATTTTAGTCACCTGTGTATTCATTTGCTGGTTCTGATTGCAGTGCCTCCACGCCCACTCATGCAGCTCTGCAGACTGAAAATCCGCAAACTGCTTGGTATCAATAGACTGAAGAAAATTTGCAAGCTTCCAGTTCCTCCAAGGTTGATCAAATTCATAAATCATCAAGAACGAGAGCGAGAATTTTAAGCCTGCTTTTGAGTGTTATCTCTTACACAGAGTACAGAGAGAACAATGACATTAGAAAATCATAAACTTCTGTTTACAGAACTTGCACTGAGCTAAATTTATAGAATAAATGGTATTTACATTCTGAGTACATTTTTGCACAAGTATAACAAACAAATGTGCTGCTTAATAGTGTAAAAAGGCCATAAATGTTTTTATCAGACATAAACAGAATTTTACGGAACATTTATTAAATAAATTTAGTGGTTACATAGTACTTTGTCTATATATGTATGCTAAGAAAAAACAATTATATGGGGTGTTATTGGTGCCAAAAATGACAGATTTGCAATGAAGTAGAAATGTATTGAACGTATTAAGAAAATTCAACAATGGTAGGTGGATCCTGTTGTAAAACAAGAAAATCCACGTCCAGGCACTAGATACACCTGTGACTATACAGTTCAAGACCTGACCACTAGATGTCTCTTTAGAGTAAAAACTGTCAGATCCTGAACATCTATAGTCACAGGCAGTGTTTCAGATTCACTTTTTCACTCACCGGCCAATTTGGCTACTAATTTTTTAGGTTACCGGCCATTGAGAACTTCTAGCCAAAAAAAAATATATATATATATACATATATATATAATTAGGGTTTCATACATTCATTTCTTATTCAAACAAAATCCTGTCATCCAGCAATCTCCTCCCTTCCTCTTTCATCCTCATCCTTTTCACCAAAAACGTGTTTTGAGAACATCCCAAAGAACATAAAAAAATGTAGGACTTTGGATAATAACAGTGTCTTTTCTGTTAACCAGATGCTTTTTAATCTTTGCTATTTCTTCAATGCAAATGAACAAGCGCGCCAGTATTTGTTGCGTAGTGACGTGCATGTTCAAGTAAGCCAGATACGCTGTATTTATCATGATGACTCACAAGATTGGTTTTTGTGCTGAATTGTGAACTGTGCAGATTTGGCTTACACAAACTTCCCCAGCAAAGTAAGTAAACATAATAAGGTAACACGCAAAATTGGCTAGTGATTTGACAGCATTACCCGCCACAGTTGATTTTTGGGCAACTCGTTTTGCCACGGGTGTTAATTTCAAACCCTGATCATAGGTGTATCTATTTAGCTTCTTACTCTCTAGTGTCTAGCACCCTAACGAAGGCCTGTTTGGGCTGATACGCGTTGGTGTTTTTTAAGATGTAGCCCTATCTTACAATAAAGGCCTTTCTAACTATGTGAGTGCCTGGACGTGGGTTTTCAGACGTGGAACAGGATCCATCTCCCATTTTTGATATTTTGTTCCCCCTCTGGAGCACCCACAGTTTTGTTAGTGTGTACCAGATGTGCCCCTGGTTGAGATATTTTCTTTGTATTAAGAAATATACTTGATGTTTGTGTATAGTTTTGTATTTTTACTTGTGACTAGTTTTATTAGTTGGGTGTAAAACATTTTCTAGTATATTAATGTTTTGTTTGCTTGCAAAATGAACCAATACTCAGTAATGCATCACACTCTTTAAACTTACAGTAGGCCTACATTTTAAATGGGATAAATTTCCCTGATTCAGTCAGTGCTTTATTAGTTGTGACAATGCATATGTTTGAACAACTTCCAACCATATGATTAATGATAGCATTAGAGTTTAATTTTTCTCTACCTTTTTGGGCAAAGTATAAAAATTACATATAGTATTTTTTGGTATTCACTAGCTGCTATTGTGTTCCGGCGAGAACGTACAAGAAGCTGAGCTCGTGAGGCGCTGTCAAAACAGCTCATTGCAGCCACTGATTATATTGTTCGTACAAAGCATCACTGCAGTATTTAAATGTTTTGTTTATTTAAATTAAAAGTTATGTTCCGATCTATTATTTTCACTTGCTGTTATATTGTTCAATGTTTCTGTTACGTGCAGGGACAAAGAGAGGTGAGAATACAGTTGTAGCAGTATTTACTGAAACCAAAAAAGGTCAAAACCAGGAGTCCACTCAACAGCTTCACACCACATGCAAAGACAACAACCGACAAACCAAGACTGAAACACTGGGGAATATATACACAGGATAACAACAGGTTAACAAGGTACACCTAAAACTGTGGAATTGAATCAATGGAATGAATCACTATGGTAACAAACAAGACAAAGGTAAACAGGAACTAAACAGGAAAGGGGAAGTAATGATATAAGTAGAACAGAAAATGCATTTCAAAATAAGAGTCCACAACAAGGAACCATGATACAGGGATCGTGACAGTTTAAATGGCATTGCAAAGTGAAATTGCATAGTCAGAGGTGGGGTGGGGAGCACCAGCGTGGCCAGAAAGTTTGAGATCCACTGAGCTACCCATTAATAGGCATAGTATACTTCCTTGACAATAAATTACAGTACAGCACTACTGGCACAACCCATAATGAAATAACCCTTCACAATAGAATATATAATACTTTACAGTGAACACTGTTTACAAAAAAAGATTACAGAAATTTGATATCTAGATTAACTATTCCTTTACCACTAAACGATCCAAAGAGAAAACAAGTTAGTTCTTCTAATCTCAAGCTGTGGGGCATGTGGAGCTTTATTAATAATCATAAAATTATCAAGGATAAACACTGGAGAGCTATATATGACAGTTTATCTGTTCAATGAACTTCCTTACTCACCCGTTGAGTAAAAAAACACCATCTCCATGACACTTTTCAAATCCCTCAGTTCTCGCTATCTCTGAAAAGCCAAGCCAAGCTCTTTATTACGAGCTCTGTGACTGTCACATTCTTTTTCTGCCAGTAGATTCTCCTCTATTAGGCGTTTAAAAAAACAAAAAACAACAACGTGTGATTCCCCGAAGGTTCGATATTTAGCGTGCTATTCTCTGTCATTGTGAATGTGACAAAGAAACGGTATTAACAAATAACAATGGCATGGCATCTTACACACAGAAACCACTGGCACATGCAGCTATGCTTAGTGACGCATTCAGTGGCTTATCCAGTGGATAAAACTTGTGACGTGCCGATGGATTGCGTAATGTGCCACTGACATTGTTACGGAGCATGTCGCCATATGTTATGGCACCTCCCAATAACCTAGTGACCCATGCTGCTGTTTGCCGGAGCATTATGTAGATTGTGTAACATACGCACTTAACGGCAGTATGACCGTGTATATATGTTGCTTGTTTATATATATTATATTTACATAGTACATTTATTTTATATTTATTTTTCAAAAACCACTAAATTGGGCTATTTATTTAGGATTTAGTAGGCTATCACAATTAAAACTGCTCAACTCTTCTGTCAGTCACTACTGGAGGAGGACACAATCCATCAGCACGTCACAAGTTTTAGTGGCACATGTACAAGTGGCACATGCCACAATCCACTGGCACATGTACAAGTGGCACATGCCACAATCCACTGGCACGTCACATGATTTAGTGGCACAAGCGCATCTTTTGACGTTCCACTGGCACAAGCCAATAAAATCCAGACGTGCCACAAAGCACAGCAGCATTTGCCAATGGCTTCTGTGCGTAACATGCTATGCCACTTAATGTTGCAACATATTTTCAATGCCACTCCTACACCATACACACATCCAAGTGGCCCGGAGCAACTTTTCTTTATTTACGGATCTGACGTTACACCATCCCACTAGGTCTGAATTATAAACACTTATAATAGGCTTACCACAGAGAATGAGGGTAAGAAAAAAAGTTAGCCTACATGGTGTACCTTTAAACTACAAGTTAAAGCATAGCTACTGTTTGCATAACTGCTTTCACATTATTGACACAAAATCACAGGTTCTCATGTAAAATAATGATAAAATATTAATTTTTGGGAGATATCACCTGAACAGAAATATTACCCTTTACTCAAGCTTGGCTACAGCTTTTTTTTTCCAGTTCTTTTACTCAAACTACTTAACCTAATTGAATACCCCTGCATTTTACATACCTTTTTCGAAAAACAATTAATAATAAATTAAATATAGAGTAACTTTTATAACTCATTTGTGTTAATTAATGTATGGCGACGAAAAGAAAACGTGTTATTAAAAACGTTAAAAAAACTTGTTCGTTAAAAACGTAAAAAACTCATTCAATTCATTCATTCATTCATTCATTTATTCATTCATTCATTCATTGCTTCATGTGACTTCAGAAATCCAGCATCCAAACTGCTATTCATTTATGTATTTACTGCCGGAACCTGATGTGAGATGATCCACCAATCAGAGCCTCCTTAATCTCAATCAATATTTTTGATTGGTTAAAATGATTGGAGACGTGTTTTTCCCATGGGTGCTATGATATGAAATAAATAGTAAATAGTACTAATATTTTTTTTTACTAGTTACTAATTTACATAATGTTGTCAGTAGTAACACCGAAGCTGTCCGTATGCCCTTGAAGGTGGGTGCTACCCCGACCTGACCTTTTTCAGGTCAGTTTTGATGTCAGCCAGAAAAGGCTCTTTCCAGATGGCCAGACTGCTTGTTGAGAGCAGAACTGATGGCATTGCCCAGATTCCCAGTATGTCTACTCCTTTTCCAGCCAATGCTATGCTCTGCTTGAAGTTCCTCCTGAAGTATCTCATGTACATCAACATTCTGTCCTGACTTTTCGTATTGTTTAAATGTATCATATTTATTTATTTATTTTATTATTTGTATTCATGTATTTATTTATTGTGTATATATATGAGGTTTTTAAACCATATACATCTAATTTTAAGTATTAAATTAAATATTACATAAAATTCAAATATATTATATAAAACAAAACATTTTTTTTTTTACTTGGCACATCTAACATTGTCTTTTACAAAAGGGCAGAGTGGAAAAACAAACTCTGTGGGACTTTTCCCTGTGTTTGTTGCTGTTTTCTTCCTCAGTCAAAGGCTAAAAAAGGCAGTTTTCGATGTATGATTTATTTTTATATGTTTGCCGCTTCCTTTGAATCTGATCTAGTACAATAATGTCACCACAATGAATGAATTGACATTGCAAGATAAAATTTTAAATATAGTTTTCAGCTGTTAACAAACTGGTTCTATTATATTTGATTGCAATTAAAAGATTTGTGTGACAGAAATTGTGCCTTAATAATTTAGTTTAAATCACATATGTTGGACCAGGCTCAATGACTATTAAAAAAAGAAATTCTATGTTAGAAATATATTCAAGCCAAAGTGAACACTATTCACAGGTTTTGTTTGGGTAATTATTTAATGCCTTTATAAAATAACCACAGGGTGGCAATGTAACTCCATAGCTAATAAATTGAAAAAACTAGAGGGTCCAGATAAGACAATTCTGATGCATGAGTAAAGACATTTGTTGTGTATTATATGCTTATAATTTAGTAGTAGTATTTGAATATATTGGACATTGAACATTGTATAGCCTATGGTGTAATATTTCTTTGTATATTAATAGAAATGCATATGTCAGTTTAACCTAGAAGAAATATGAAACTAACACAAAGAAAATCATCACTGATTTATAGGTATTTTCTCTCTTTTTCTCTCCCTTTCAGAGCCCAGGAACCTGTCATCACTCTATCCCACAACTGTCCACTATCATTAACATTTGTGAGATGGGCCAAACTACAACACTCGGTCTTGAGCTTTGTTTTTGTTCATCAGTTTTCCATTGCGGCATTTATGTGGATGAATGGCCTTAGAAAGGTCAACGCTGAACACTGAGTACACACCTCGCTGTCAGAGGGGCATGGGGGAGAGGGGTAAGTGGCCATTTGTTTTGTGCAAACTCTTTTAAATGGCCGGAAATCTTCAAAAAGTGCTGGCAGAAGAGGCATGAGCATTGTAGGGCTCTCCATCACACTCTGGCACCGGTTGACACTAGAGCTGTTTAAGGGCTGACTTTTCCCCAGGCATCCAAAACTGCAGAGTGTGACTGCGGTTTTATTTCATGCAGTCAAATGGTAATGAAATGAAGGCTAATCCTACCTCAAAACATACACTGATACACCCCCCTCCCTCCCCTAGTTACAGTAAAATGTAAACATTTACAGAACAACCTGTACATTTTACAATATAAAACTGTAATTTACAAAAAGAAATAGGCTACTTAATAATTATTAAAATTAAAAAGCATCAAATATGAGCTGTCTTACAGGGAATTCTGGGAATGACAGTTTATGGATTTTCACTGTAAATGATTTGATTGTGTTCTTTTTTATTTCCAAAAATGGCACATTTAACAGTGCTTTACTGTAAAATTACGTAAAGTTAGATCTTTAAGGGAACTTACTGTTAACCAATTAACGTTTTTACTGTAGCATTTTTACAATCTTTTAAAGTTAAAATTACAATTACATTTTTACATTTTTATTGTCTAATGGAACATTTTAACTGTCTATCCAGATTGAGACTGATAGGCTATTGCTTTTATTCAACAGTTCAATAAACAAGAAGATATATTTAGTATTTCACATTGTAGCAAATTTTGCCCACTATATTTTTGCTGCGCTAATGAAAATAGCTCCAAACTAAGCCAAAGCAAATATGTTCCTGAGCAACACACGAGGTGTTTTTCATTCCTGCATGAATCGTTTAAGTGCATGATTCAAAGACTTTCTTATAAAGACAGTCCAATTGTTTCATTCTTAAAGGAATCAGTGGTATTGAAAAGAATCAGTTAAGAGGACTCCTTGACTCACTCAGGTTGTTTCATTCCTCTGAATCAGTCATTTTGAACGAATAGTTTGAACGAATGATTAGCTCATAAACACACATCACTTGTTTCGTTCTTGAAGTCGAAATTTTATCCACTCATCTTTGATCACCAAAATGACACATTTAAATGTTTTTTCCCTGATTTTTTTAATGCCTTGAAATAGCTTGAATGTACTCTACACCCTTGCCTCATTTAGTATACGCGGTTCTATGAATATGCAAATTAGCCCCGGCTCCACTCACTCACGCTAGCTCAGAGATCCACTCGTTGATGATCACACGTTGTCTTGATTGGTTCCAAGGTAGTTTGTGACGTCAGAAACACCAGCGATTTCAAACCGTTTTTTTGAGACCGTCTCAGTCATACTCAGCAATGGTGTTGACTTATGAATTTGCACATGGTTTGTCTTAAAGCAGCACTCAGTAGCTTCGGGATTTCTTCGCTGTATTCTCGCTTTTTGCTCGCAGGTTTCTCTCTAGAGCTCCCCCCACAGCTTCGGAATAGATATTTGACAACACTGTTGTAAAAACTCGTTGGTGATTCTCAGACACCAGAGGCTATAGATCAACGACATCAAAGCAGATGGGACATTCTTTAAAACGTCTTCTTTATTCGGGTTCGGACAGCGTGAGGGAGCGCAATAATGACAGCATTTTAGCAGATTTCTTTTGGCCGTAAAGCAATTGTTTACATCGCGAGACCTGATATCACGCGAGACTTCCTGACCTCGCCGGCTCAAAGTTGCAAGTGCGTATTTTCCGCTCACGGGCACCAGGGGGGTGCGAAACGACCACCATTCAACCCGAAATAAGTAATATAACCATTCCAATGACTCCAAAGCTGTTCAGGTAAGGTAAAAAAAGTTACTTAGTTCACCTTTAAAGCATATTAAAAACACCACATAGACATATAAACAACATTAAAAGCTTGATTTTCACCACAGGGTGACTTCAAATGAATCGTTGTTATTGAACAAATCAGTCAAGTGGATGATTCCTTGACTTAACCACTTAACTGGTAGTGGAATAAAAATGTATTTTAATGTTGTGATTTTTGAAAGGCGTGTCACTCGCGACACTTAAAAAACGCAATGCGCAAGTGCAATGCTCAAACACGTCTGCCTAGTGCATGTTTACATGAGGTGCATCCCGATTTGCGTACTTGTGCACTATTCTATGTTGTTTTGTAGTATAAATAGTGCGAGTAATGTGTTCACACTAAAAATTCCCAAAAGAAATAGAGCACTTTAAATACGCAGATGATTAATTAACCAGGAAATGTTGGACACTTCATGCACTGTCGCAGCTTTAATTTATGTAGCGGAAAGGGAGGGGCTGTCAGACTCTGTTGAATGACAAAATAACAACCTTATAAAAGTCATACAATACATGGTTAAGTACTGCATATGAAGACCTCCAATGCAAAAGCCTCTAAAAGCCACCTCTGAGATAATAATATAGAGTATACGTTCATCAAATACTTTCACTACTAAATCCCAGCCTGAAATGCCTGTACTTGGGTAGAAACCTATACATAGGAGCCTGATAAAAATGTTAGTATAAAAGAACAATTTTAGACGGACTTAGAGGCTTTTGCTTCTGAAGTCTTCATATAGTGTATAAGTGCACAGTGTAGTGTGTCATTTGGGACACAACTAAAGAAAAACAA
The DNA here is from genome assembly GCF_951802725.1 of Rutilus rutilus. Taxonomy (NCBI): domain Eukaryota; kingdom Metazoa; phylum Chordata; class Actinopteri; order Cypriniformes; family Leuciscidae; genus Rutilus; species Rutilus rutilus. The sequence continues at coordinate 30,767,834 of NC_140220.1, read as the reverse complement.
TGGACAATGGCCCCTTGTTATATCAGCTTATACAATCAAATGTATGTAATAGAACTGTAATGTATGCTGTAATGCACAATATAGTTACACCCTGGATCTGGGTGGAAAAAGACTGAACTGAAACCAATAACTGATGGTAACCTTGTTGAGGTTTCTCACCATTGAATCTTCAAAGAACAGCCTGTACAACAGAGAGGTGCATTTTTCACAGATGTTGTTGTTGTTGATTCTGAGGCTTGGACCAATGAGATGCAAATGGGTGCAGCCACATTAGCAGTGGTGCATTGGTTTTGTTTATGGGGACAGCAGAAGGATTATCCCCTCCAGTCCATTTCATTTGATCCATATGGCCCAAAAGGCCTTAGCTTCAGCTGTGCCGCAGCTTTGGAGCTACGGTTGAGTTTGTTATTGTCCCAACTCAGGCTGAATGCAGTGCTACAAATCCTGACAATATAATATGCGCAGTCAGTGCTCTCTCTACAATGACACGGACAGAAAAGCAAAGCTTCTTTAGTGTTCTGTTTGCTTGTTACAAATGTTGTGCATGCACACTGAGCAAAGTTTAATTTAATCTATCATTTTCATATGATTTCTCGGTGGAATCATCGATTACAGGGCTGTCATGATGAAGTCATATATCTATAGATTTGTGTCATCGTCTAAAAGTGGACCCCTTTCTCTCTATCTCTCTCTCTTCCCATGAGCAGGAGCTGAGTAGAGCGATTTACAGGCTGTCGGGTTGGCTTTGTTCCCGTGTAAGTCAAGTCTCGGTGGAGAAGAGACGCATCAGTGCTCCAAATGGCCCCAGCCGTCTCATTGCATTATCTTCAAATGGCACGTCTGATGGAGAAGTTAGAGAACAGCTCTCCTAGCTTCTCTCATTTAGAGATGCCTCCCTTATTAACATGTACTGCACCTAGATAGTTATGTATACTGTACGTTCGTGTGACAAGATTTTGGTATTTGTGCTATGTTATATGTCCTCTCAATCTCAAGGAACGGCTTGAGAATGAGATCAGCACTGCATTAATACTGGGTCACCTATTATAAAGGGCGATTATAAGGAAGCTTTGAAAGGTGAGAGAATCAACTCCTCATTCTGCCAGCGGCAAATGCATGATTGCCTGGAGGAAAAGGAGCTATGCACATGAAAACTTGTTGATGAATTCATGAATGCCTGCACTGAAACACTTATTTATTTAATAAATAATTATTATAATATATGTATTATAATATAATAATATAAGGTATCGTTGTTAAAGGAGAACTCCGGTCAATTTTAACATTGAGCTCATTTTTTTGTACATTTGGAGTGCTGTCAGTACAGAGAACAACGACAAAAATCGGTGTTGCCTACACCGTGTTATCCTCTTTTTAAAATTTGCACCCTGTTGACTTCAATGGGGCAAGTTTTAAACCTGCTTTTAGCCTCTTAACATCCTTGATGTGTCATTACAAGTGCACAGGTCATGTGAGTGATTCCTTCAGAGTGAACGCGGGTGAATCTGACAGTAGATGTGAAAGATATTAATAAAAATGATGTTTATTCAGTCAGCGCACATACCTGTATTTACATCCTGTTTTCGGTCGAAGTCCACAGTAGTCGATTGTCGAGTTCACGCGCGTGATCATAGGTACTAAACCTATGCGCGTGAACTCGACAATCGATTACTGTGGACTTCGACCGAAAACAGGATGTAAATACAGGTATGTGCGCTGGCTGAAATAACATCATTTTTTATATATTTCTTTCACATCTACTGCAGTCAGATTCAGCCGCGTTCACTCCGAAAGAATCACTCACATGACCTGTGCACTTGTAATGACACATCAAGGATGTTAAGAGGCTAAAAGCAGGTTTAAAACTTGCCCCATTGAAGTCAACAGGGTGCAAATTTTAGGCAACACCGATTGTAGGCAACACCGATTTTTGTCGTTGTTCTCTGTACTGACAGCACTCCAAATGTACAAAAAAATGAGCTCAATGTTAAAATAGACCGGAGTTCTCCTTTAAGGCACTTTCATAAATATTTGTATTTATTTATGAGTTATTTAGGCTATTTATTGTTATTCATTTATATGTATACAGAATGTAAGATTTTTTTTTTAATGCAAGTCTTTTATGCTCACCAAGGCTGGATGTATTTGATCAAAAAAACGTAAATTATTATAGTAACATTGTGAAATATTATTAAAATTAAGATATTCTATTTTAATAAAAAATCATCCTTTTTTCAGGATTAATAGAAACTTAAAAAAAAACAGGATTTATTTGAAATAGAAATCTTCTCGAACATTGTAAATGTTTTCACTGTCACTTTTGATCAATTTAGTTACTCAACTTTTGAACAGTAGTGTATATATGAAAATGGCTTATAATTTTTTCAAAGAGTTTCAGTGTTTTACATACATTTCAGAGACCTGTGATGTCCAATGAGAGCATTGGGTCTGAATAATATGAAGCCGCACTGGTGCCTGACTAACTGACAGTGTAAACATCGTAAAGCATCAACTTTTTCACGTGAAACTGACTGACAGACGGCAGACTCGGCCTTCGGGTTCTCCAAGCAATTTATCATCCTTATCCACACTGGGGTAATTTATCTGGCAGCACAGAGAAAATATCTTTACACTGTGGTTCTTATTGGAAAGACATCTTGATATTCCACTTTTCTACCTGTCAGGCGAGGTGCGTCGGCAGACAGAGGTGAGCCGACGACATTTTCTCCCCACGGTTTCTCTCATTTAACTCCATCAACGGATTCACCCTTGCCTGACATGGAGGTTTTACTAACTGAACTTTAACTTGAATAAAATGAAAAACAACTATCACACACCCGAATAGTATATTAAAAGAACATTTTCGTAAAAGAACTAAAATAGAAAAAGAATAAACACGTTTTATATGCGCGTGAGAGAAATCTCTCTTTTATAAAGAGTCCAACGAGGCCTTGTTGTTGCTAGGTATAGGATATTTTTAGGACAATAATTATATAGAGATAATTATATCTCAGATAGCAATTAATGGAATATAATTATCCACTACATAAAACCACAAAGCGTTCCAAGGTTGACAGATATCAGGCATCAACAGTGTAATGAAATCAGATATTTATAAGCATACACTGTTTACATATTATAGCCTGTCTGCTATTTTCAGACTGGAAAGATGCACATGTACAGAATTATGGAATTATTCTTCCAGTTTAAATTATGATTTTTGCAGACAAATAAGCACAAGATACAATTCAGTAGTACAATTTTATTTAAAACTAAAAAAAGTCAGCAAGTTGCAATTAAATTAGTTCAATGCACAATATATAGTTGTTTTACATTTTGGTATGTGATGCATACATTGTGCAACAACCTCTGATTACTCAAATATACATTAATGGCTTGTTCCAGACAAACAATAACACTTATTCTGTTCTGACGACACATCGATTTATACTTATCCCTATAAACATTTTCTCTTACTCTGTACACACGATAGACTGTCAAGAAGGCAAATATTGATATGTACATTCATGCAATACAATTCTGAGTATCTTTGTACAGTATAATACACATATATCTTCAGCACGTATAGCTTGTTGAACGGGTGAACGACTGTACAGTAGAGTGTGAGAATGTTTTACAGGATATGAAGAGGGATGTTTGTTTACATAAGCTTGTATTTTATGTAAACATCATTGCTCAGTTGTATATGGTTTTCTATTATGATTCATAGGTCAGTGTTACTGTATGCATGAACATTGCATCACTGTTTTCTAAATACAACAAGCTCCTGTCTATAAAACAGATATTTAGATACACTGGATATACAGTTCTAATAAAAATGAACTAAACAATAGAGAGGGTCTGATTGAGAGTGACATTACAAGCTAAATTTAGGGTTAAGCTTGTTTGATGAATCACCTTGATACATCTTTGAAGCATCCACTAACCCACATGAAATCACAGTATTAACCACTTCAAAAATAGCTATAAACCATCTTAGTAAAAGTATGATAAGTACCATCCTAGATTTTAAGAGTTGCCAGAGGGGTCAAGAAGGGACTTGATGTGAATCTAGGATGATTTGCAAGCATTCCCAAGACTCGAGATGGACAACAGGCCACAAATGATGACATGATTATCAAATCCAGTTACACAAGAGCACTGTTTTCTGTTATATTAACCTCACTGATTTCTGTTAGAGGAAATGGCTAATGTAAAAATCTTTAAGTTCTAGAAAAAAACAAATAATTTAAAGTTGAAATTGAACATTTATTAAAAAGTGTTTAATTTCATTTTACCTTTTTATTTCTTGCTTCCCATTTGCAATATGTCTAATTGGTGCAAAATGATGGACCACTTTCATATACAAATGTTCAATATTTGAGAACGGCTACTGAAAGGTAAACTGATTCTGGACATCCATCATATTGTGTCCATTACATAAATATATTATAACACAGAAAGCCAAACTTCTATATTATTTAAAAAAAAGTTAGAGAGTGTGTCTATGTTATGACTTTTAAAATCTCAACTACTCAAACAATTATTCATCTCAAAATTAATAGTTAATCCGTATTTCATACTGTACATAATGTTGTCTAAGCAGCCAGACATTGCTTGGACATTCACAAAAACTATACATTTCAGTTTTTGGTGTCTTTTATCTTTATAATTTGACAAAAAAATGTAATATCAGCTATTTATCAGCCATAACATGAAACATGATTGATATTTTTCACATGTAGGCTACATCAGCCATATTTAGCTTGTTTAAAACGTATACATATCTATAGAATGATCAAACTTCAATCAGCTAACTAATAGCAATGCTAACGCTAGCATTGTGTTTTTGTATTATCAGCATGCACCTCAAAAACTCTATCCTTTCCCAATTGCATAGTAACACAAACCGCAACAAATTTCTGGATGTTTTCTTGTTCTCTATTGTATATTTGGTACACAAGTGCAGGACGAACCAATCCATTTGGACGCTCTAACGGACTCTATTAAAACAATGGGGCCAAATGCGTAATTTATCCATTCAACACGTTTACACGATCTACATGAGGTGAGAGAACCCTTAATGTTCAATGAGGGACACTGCAGAGAAAGAGTTAAAGACAAAAGAAGACAAGAATTTAAAAACATCATTGCATTCAACAGAAAGTGCATGCGTTTATTTTATTTGTTGGTGTTGTATATTGTCATCAGGTTGAGTCTCGTGATACTCGTGCAGCTGCCAACATTGCTAGGAGTTTCCAAGTCTCCTCAAAGCCTGCTTATACTTGCCTATACAGTCTTTTCTTTAAACATCGTTCTATGTCCCAAGAAGGGCAGCCATGCGGTTTACAGTTCTTAAATTCATAATATACCTTGCGTCCTTCTCATAAACCCAGAGAGACGGTGGTGCTGTAGCGAACAGAATGTTCAGCTGTACATGCCTTGCTGTAACATGGCCACTATACTCCAGTGTTATTGGTTTCCACTACCTGCTGTTTACAGCGTGAGCTCATGGCATACTCCCCTCGGCTTGTGCCATTCTCTTCTTTTCGGAGGGGTTTCCTGGAAAAGAGAACAAAAAGAGGACACTTCAAACAACTATTTTTGCTCAGAGTGAGGATGCTATTGATCGGTTGTAGAGGCCTGAGCTAAGTCAAATGACATACAATGTCTCAAAGGCAAACAGGCAAAACGGAAAACTAGGACATGCAGATAGTAGGGTTAAGATGGCCCCCTAAAGATCAGTGTGCATTTACTTTCCTATTTAGACGCAAGTTTAGCATGTGCAGGAGGTTGATGCATCAGCCAAGTGAGTTAAGGAAAATGAATGGAAGCATTTGCTAAGCAGTCACAGCACAAAATGTGAATTATATTAAGCATTTGTTTCTACTAACATGTTTTAAAGTGTCATTAATGTTATATACACTAAATCGACTACTCTATTTAAAATTGTTTTGACAATTTAGTTAAATAATTGAATAACCGATGTCAAACAAAACAAAATCCCAATAAAAAAGGTTCATCTGAAATGGAAATGTATTCTGACTTATACAGTATACAGGCATGCAGTGTTTCCCCAATCATTTTTTTCAGGGACCCCTGAAGACCCCCGAAACTACTCGTGTCGCGGAGCGGGCGTGTTACGGGTACGTGGTGTTGTCATAGCCTTCAGAAGCTGAGTAATAAAGCTCTCTGCCAGACCTGTTTTACACCATAAATATTTTAGTAATCAAAAAGCATGCCTAATTAATTGAAATCATGAAACTTTTACAATTATTTCATGTGAATATTTACATATTTAATTGCCAACTTTAAACAAAGATATGTCATGATAGCAACAATTCAAATTGAATAATTAGCCTATAGTTTTTAAAGCAAAGATGTCTGAAATATACACCATTACTGAATAATAACCCCATGAATTACATTAACTATTATATTTTAAAAGTGTTGAGATGAGATTTTGTGCCATCTATGATCAAGGGAATAAATTAAGGTTCATCATGCCCCATTTTTACCTGACCTAAAGCAGGTTCAATTTGAATCTCAATGTTTTCTGTGTACTATATTTGTTCTATTTTTCTGCAAGCCTAAGTGCATGTGGCACTTTTGGACCCTCCTTGAGACACTAACAAAGTCTGGGTTGATAAACAGCAGCACAGGTTATCAAAGTGAGTTATTCTGCAGTTTAAATGACTTCCCGCAAGCCGTAATGGCTGCTAGACTTAAAAAGATGTGGTATGCACCCGGCCTGTCCATTCTTTATTACAATTTGAAATATACAACCTGCCTGCAGCCAATTGCCTTCATAACTGCATTAAAAACCCAGAGCTGCCCAAACAGCAGAGCATGCAGATCCAATCTGTTGAGATTTTGTTAAATCATGTTACATATTGACTTATTGGTAGAGAGGGCCTGAGATAAAAGCTGGTTATGTCGAGAGATGGATGCTAGGGATACATATTTTGTAAAATACCAACATGAATATAAGTAAAGGTTTAGAATAGTTGGGGCATATGCTTCAGCATTCACAAAGTCAGGATGCATTGACGGAACAGATGTACGAAAAGCAGACATGAATGCAGCAATCAACAATGTTCAATAAGCTAATGGAGTACACTGATGCCAAGCAACCACGTCACCTCTAAGAAAGACACGTCCGTACAATAGGGCTCAACGGCTGGCTTCCAGAAGTGAAGATGCCAGTCAGAATCTCCATTGTGAAAATGATTTTCAACAATACCTAATAAATATTTCAAGACACCCCTAATATAACTCCGAAGTTAAGTGCTAGCGTGTGCCTATATAGAAGCCATTAGTCCGATGCCTTTTTTTTAGAAAATCCAAATTAGTTTAAGTGAAATCCACTTCAGCCTTTTACCATGGAAACGACACTTAAGTTGACAATGCAATCTCACTAAATTCACAAACTATTGAAATTTCTATCAAACTTCTAACTAGGAAATAACACACAGCACAACAATGCAATAAATACTACGATATACACTACTGTGTATTGCTTAATATGTGGAAACTGTATAATTAGCAAGTTCAAAAGAACAGCATTTATTTGAAACAGAAATCTTCTGTAATATGTAACCCTGGACCACAAAACCAGTCACAAGCAGCACGGGTATATTTGTGGCAATAGCCAACAATACATTGTATGGGTCAAAATGTTCGTAAATTCGTGAAGATCATGTTCCATGAAGATATTTTGTAAATTTCCTACCGTAAATATATAAAACATTTATTTTTGTGAGTGAATGCAGCACAGTCGCGAACATAAATGGACAACTTTAAAGGCGATTTTCTCAATGTTTAGATTTTTTGGCACCCTCAGATTCCCAGTTGTATCCCGGCCAAATATTGTCCTATCCTAACAAACCATACATCAATGGCTTATTTATTCAGCTTTCATATGATGCATAAATCTCAATTTCACAATTGTGACCCATGTGACTGGTTTTGTGGTTCATATTGTCTTTACTGTCACTTTTGATCAATTTAATTATCAAAATTTGATTAATTTCTTAAAAAAAAATAAAAAATGTTTTGAACAAAATGTAAATTACACAATACTAAGTATTTACATAAAACATTATTTTTTAATGTTCTATGGGAAGACATGCATGATTGCATCTGAAGTCACAATTATTAACATACGGTACATATGGTATTCAAAGATCCTCCCATTTATTAAAGTGTTGTTAAACAAATTTAATAAAAAAATTATTTTCCACCAGAGATGGCTGGGTTTCAAGGCTTAGACCTTTGTGGAGAAAATAAATGTGAATTAGATGGAAACGCTTCCGAAACCCAGTGTCGGCCAAGTTACTAAGTTACTAAAACTAATTAATTCCTAGCTACTAATTACATCTTCAACTGTGTAATTCGATTATTGTACTAATAAATCTCTCTAAAAAGTATTACATTACTTATTACTTTCTATATACTATCCCATATCAACCTCGACCAGTTTAACAATACAATGATAGACATGACACTGCTCTTTTAATTCTTTCAAATAAAAAATATAAAATGGCATAAATTATTCTTGAACTGACCAAAATATTTAAAGGTAGAAGGTTAAATTAAAAACATACAGTACATTTTAATGTTAGATGTTAAATATTGATGTTAAATTCACTATTGTTTTATATAGAATTGTTCTATAGAGTATAAAGTATTTAATGCAATTTCATCAGAAGTATACTGTAATTAAATTACAGTAAATTTAAGAGTATTCCTTTACTTTTTCAAAGGAAAAGTAATTAAATGACAGTAAATAATGACTTGGTAATGCATTACACCCAACAATAACAAAAAACCCATAAAAAGTGTGCGGCTAGTAAGATCAACAGTAAACTCGCCAAAAACTTGAACAATAATGAACAAAAATTCTAAATACCAATACGAGAGATTCCACATCACATCAACGATTAGGTCAGGAAAAAATATAAATGATCATGAGAAAGAAAACAACCTGACCTTTACAAAGCCCATCTCTACTGTCTGCAGATCTCTGGGGTCTGTCTAGAGGACAAGTCTAATTTCATAAACAGAGCTTGAGCTCATTAAAATTGACCTGTTTCTTCCAGAGAAATACACATATGAGATAGCAACTTGTTGAAGGCAGGCTGTTTTTGCCGACAGAATAAGATAAAGAGCTTTTTTTTTTCATCTGACTCATATTAAATGTCATTTGAGTGTGGAGCTGCGCTACGGCTTCAACATCCATCCCTTGAATGTGATAAATTGTGTGTTCTATCGGTATGACAAGGCCATGCCTGAGCTATATTGTACATACATAGTGAACTGTCTCTGTGAAATTTAAATCAAAGAGACAGAATGACTGTAAACCTATTAATTATGATCTATGGGGTGTTCATTTTCATCAGGAGTTGACAATTCTGTCAACTTGATTTATGCAAAAAAGCAATGATGCAACCACATCCACCGATGGACCCCTGGATGTGCACTACTGTTCAAAAGTTTGGGGTCAGAAATGAATTATTTTATTCAGCAAAGGGGGGCATTACATGGATCAAAAGTGACGGTAAAGACTTTTATAATTTCTGCTTCAAATAAATGCTGTTCTTTCAAACTTATCAACATGCATCAAATAACCCTGCAAAAAAAACTGAAGAGGCACAACTGGTTTCAACATTGATAAGGAATGTTTCTCGAGCACAGAATCAGCATATTAGAATGATTTGAGGGATCATGTGACATTGACAGTAAAGCTGAATTTTCAACATACTACAATATGGAAACAGATATTTTAAATTAACGATATTACTGTGTTTATGATTAAATAAATGTAGCCTTGGTGAGCAAAAGAGACTTTTCCAAAACATAAAAAAAAAAAAAAAACTTTTGAATGGCAATTTGAAAGGGATAGTTAAAAAAAGACAACATTTTAATTTCTGTCTAAAAGTTTTTTCTCCCTAGTCATGGCAAAAAGTTGAAACATTCTTTAAAATATCTTCTTTTATGTTCTGCAGAAGAAGAAAAAGCCATACACTCTGGAACAACAAAAGAGTGAGTAAATGACAGAATATACATTATTGTGAGAACAATCCCTTTAAATAATAATTAGGCTATTTGCTATGTTGATGGATTGAACATAGACCTAGTTTCATCCTCTTCAGCTTCTAGAAAAGATCTAGTAAAGGGCTCCAGACTGCAACCACCTTTTTTTCTTGCCGGTGCGACTGAATGTTTTTAAATGTCGCACTGTTGTGACCACCGCACTGTTGTGACCACCGCACTGTTGCGACCACCGCACTGCCCAGAGCTGCTATTTCTGTTGCATATGAAAAACATCAAACGCCAAACAAAATGAAAGCGGAATGAAACCACACTTCTCATTTGAGCTGCGCAGCATGGACAGTTTATCAGCTCGGACCAATATTAGACAGCGTAACGCGAGCTCAGAACAGGTTTACTCGCCAGTCGATCTCGATCACATGACAGTTACTACACAGCAGCGCTGGCTGGGAGATCCAGTGAAAAGTGTTTGAATTAGGCGCATTATTAATAACATTGCTGCAAGATCTAGTGAAAAGCATTCAAATTGCCAACATCTAAACATCTATAAACATCTCAACTCATGCTCAGTGCTTTACTGTCAAATGTGCATTTCCAAAAAATAAACATGTAATATTATTAGTTACTGCACTTATTAGTGCAAAATAATAGTCATTTTATGATTAAAAATCCCTTATCATTAAATTAGTCTGGAGCCCTGTAGTATTTCAAATACAGCTATACCTTCAAATGAATTCCACTAAGTCTTTTCAAGATTGATTAAATGTTTAGAGGTAGCTTGCGCTCATCTGTTGTGATAAACACAGTCTCTGTCTCTTGGGCAGGACTGATGAGACAATCCCGTAGCTCTGCAGGGGCCATCTGTCACAAGATGCCCCAGGCTGCAGGGCTTTCCTATAAAGACATCCTCTCGCTTTGCATGATTTACACATGGGAAAAACTCTGCCTCATCTGATTTTTGAGGGGTGGAGTGGGGAAGAGGGAGATGGGAAGAAAACAAGATCTTGCTTCCCTCTGTCTTTCAGAGATAAACACTCGGGGAGAAATAAAACAGTCACATAATCCTTGGGTGCATATCGAGGTCACTTAAGGACTGGTCTTCGTCTATTCTACGCTTGACCGCTAGACAACTGATGAACAATTCGATGGAAATGGAAAATGTAGATTTGATAATGAACAGTCAAGAATCTCCAGGCAAAAAGGCATATGACGGGTAAAAAAGACTCTTTGGATTGATCACATCATGCAAGTCTTCTTAATTCACATACACTCTGTCTGGAAGTCTACTGCATACAATTACTGTTGATGCCTTTTCAGCTCAACAGTAATTTTCCACTGAGAGCTTGTTTCTGTCCCCCCTCCAACCTGCTAAAGGCTCATGGCAACTCCAGCAGTCGTGTGGATGTCCCTCGAGTCGTGTTGCTCTACTGCACCATGTGCAGATGCCCTGACAGTCGCCCAGTTTCTCTGTGGACCACTTATGTAACGTGCCAGGACGGGAAGCTGAAACTCTTTTATCTTTCCCCTGAATCAGCACTGAGCGTACTCACTCGCACACCCTCTCTCGCTCTGTTTCTGCTCTCTTTACCACCTTTTCTCACTGATTAACAGCAGCACCTGAGAGGTCCTCGTGGCCATTCCCCAGACATTTCAGTACACTGTTCGGTTGCCTGGATCTTACGCGACCTCTCCTCTGAGGTCGACAAATAAATCCTGTGGGAAAACGTGGGCCGAAAATGTCTCTGGGACTGAAATAAATGCTGATCTGGATGGATACGTTCTGAAGCATAGCTGAAGTTAGAAAAACAAGTGATATCTTATAGAGCCATTCTCTTCCTGTGTACAGTAGATGCTGTAGATTATTTATACTGCAGTGACAGAGATTAAGCAATTACTGATTCAGCCTTTCCTATTTGATTTGGAAGAATTTAAAGTTTGGTTAGAGACATGCTGTGATGGGATGAAAATTAAATGCCAAATGTCAACAAATTATGTTGTATATATTTCTATAATGTGAAATAAAAATGAAAAGAAATCTGTGCAACTTCCTTTTTTTTAGGTTTGGATGCAAGGTAGGCAAAAAAAAAAAAAAAAATTCTTTAAATACAAAGACAAATTATTATACACTCAAAGGTTTCCTGTTTAGTGAACACATGGTTGGATGCTCAGTGGTGCAAATTTGTCCTTTCTTGTTGAAAATATGGCCAAAAATATCGCTGCAGTACCAAAAACAGCCACATCCTCACCTCCAAATGTGGAACTGGGCCCTCAATAATACATGACGTGTAGTACACACATGGCGAAGAGCTACACAAAACATTACAGGTAGAGGTAAATATTTTATAACCTTGCTCTTTGGAATATGCATCAGAATGTATTCATTCCCTCTGAAAATAAACAGAGCGGGCTGAGATTGTTGCCACATGACAGTAGGTTCAATGGATAATGTACTGTAAATGATCTGTTATGCAGTACATGGTAATGTCCTCATCATATCTTAATTAAGTGGACATAATATGTAACCATTTTTTTCAAGATGTCATTAATCATATTAATCAGTAATTTAAAACCCGACGTAATTTTCTTTACCTTTTGTTTACAATCACTATCTAGACAACTGTCCACAAATGCTACGAATGTTGACAAATTTGACATCTCTTGAAATGTCTAGGGGTTTAGCTTCAGTACACGGTCTCTGTTTTATGATAGACATGCTTACGCAACAGTAATATAGTAATTCCTTCAAAACATACAACAACTGTACACATACTCCAAAGAGAGCAGAGAAGATTTGAGTTTGAGTTCAGGTATGTCATGATTGTGGCTTAAAGGGGGGTGGTGGGTGGGTCTCACATGGTTTAAGCAAATGTAGAAGTTAATAATAAAAAACAAAACATTGGATTGAACTGATGTTTCCATTTTTCTCTTCTAACATGACAATCAGGCAAATGTATTTAAAAAATTTGAACCGTGGTAATATTTTGTTAATGTTTTAAACATTTAAGCATGTTTTCACCAGTATTGTTAATTGGTGATCATGATAATATCTGTAATGTTTTGTGGTATTAGTTGGAATGTCTATCTTTAAAAAGGTTCATAAAATTAACATATATCAAAATTAACATCAAGCTCATGTAAAATAACTGTCAATCCCTCACAGAGCGATTATTTTAGGTCTTTATATCCATCCTGTTAGGAATCGGGTTATGTTTCTTGTAATTTCTTGTAAAATGTAAGTGCCTGACCTTAACCAAAGCATTTTTATGAAAGTCTTATACACTCTTTTATAGAAATTACAACACAAGATTTTTCAAAAGTTGGAGAGTTCAAAAGGTACTGCATAACAGAAGTTGTCCAATAGTACAACATTTAGAAATGCCTAAAAACGTTTATCATTCTCAACTAATACACTCAAATATTAAATATTAATAAGAAAAGTCATCCATGGTGTCTGTGCACATTTTTACCCTGGGGATATGTCATGTAGAGTGTTGTCGAGAGGCTTGAGAAAAGCTTAGGAAAGGCTCAGTACAAAGGAGTGGTTTTCAAAATGCCAGTTGTGGTTTATTTTAGAAACAGCATTTCTTAATGTGCAGTCCACAAAGTAAAAAAAAAAAAAAAAAAAATCCTTAATGCAACAGATACTGGTGCTAAAAACAAAAGAAAAATGCTGTGAGCATCAAAACTGGCACTGAACAATGCCTAGTGGCACATCCACAAAATATCAATGTCTCACCTCAGACAGGTTCAAACGTTTGTACAGTATATACAAGAGGCAACCTCTCAAACATGCTCAGACAATGGTTTAAATATACAGGTTTCCCGCCAAACACTAGTGGGACGAACCATTGTCACGGGGTGGAAACTTTCCCCGTGACACTCAACACTCAATTACACAGCAAACCATTGGCACCTAAATAATCAAGAACTCATTTCTGACATGCAATAATCATAATACAAACATGCATAACATACAAACACACATTCACACATTTAAAGGGATACTTCACCTCTGGAAAGATGAATGTGTATTTAAAATGGGTCATTTATGTAGAAGAAATGTGAAATAATTTTTCTAGACTGAGAAAAGCCAGAAAATGTATTTTTGGCTTATGTGGATGAAAGACAACAACTCCCAGAATGCACTTGCTTCGCTGCCCTAGGAGGCCACTCCCAAGCCACGCCTACCGGTAAGAGAGCGCAGTTTGAAACAACAAGGCTAGGCTACTAGTGAGTCTCAGTGACGAGTCTGCCCAGGATTTCGAGATTGCCCAAAATATCTCTCACGGAGGAGCGGGAATTTTCTTAGCAATGTTAAAACGCACATCAACCGATCACTTGTTAAGCGTTTATGTAAACACTACATTCAGATTCACCAATCGGAATGAATTCAGTTAGATTGCAACAAAAGGTTTGCATGTAAACAATGAATGGCGACTGCAGAAAGCAAAAGCCGAATCCCGGACATTTTGGACGATCTCGACGGCCGGACATGTCCGGGAAAAAGCGGATGGTAACCCCTACTACTCAGCTTTCTCCTACTACTCAGCTTTCTCCTACTACTCAGCTTTCTCCACAGAATAAGAGCCTGCTAGCTTAGCTTCCAAAAAAAGATGGCTGACACCATGTGTACATTCTGTGAGTGAGATCCCACCCTTTATGGGCGGGTTGAACACATGCGGAACAGCTCCTACTACTGGCTGTAGTCTTTAGCCTCTGGCCAAAAAATCCTCCGATGACGCAAAATGACGATTTTTGCGTCATCGGAGGATTTTTTCCAGACAAAAAAATACAGAAATCTCTCGTCTCAGGGGGATATGAGGATGGAAAGCACGGTAATTCGAAAATACTACAGGTTTTCTACTAATACAAAGTTTAATGCTAAATCCTGAAGTATCCCTTCACCACCTCATTGCTCTTATGTCTCTTCCCTCTTAACAAAATGGTACTTTCTGGCTAGCACTAGGCTGGCACTCTAGTGATGATGTCATTAACCTAGTTCATCATCACAGGATAAAAAAAAACAAAGGTTGATAGTACATCATTTTGCAAATACATTTTACACATTATCACAGCACTATTGTTATGAACATTAATATTACAAAGGCAATTTTAGCCTTCTTAGCCCCAGTGTCTCTTAGAGCACTTTAAATCCAAGCCTGAGTCTAATTAGCATTTCAAATGTGACTTAAAGGTATAGCGGAGGATTTTCTTTTTCCGGGTGGGTAGTGTAAACTATTGGTCCACCTAAGTGTCAATCATTCTGGTGATATGTTTACGTAAGGCCGTCGTACGTGCTCATCCCTTAGTTTTCGCTTTCTGCGCATGCGCACTTTCAGGTGTTTATATGTGTGGTGAGCTAGAGCTAAGCCATTCATTGAAGCTCGCCGTTTCACCGGGTCGTTTGAAAATGTCTGAGGGTCGCAAGAGAAAAAGTTTGTACGAACTGTATGAGAAGAAGAGAAAGGCCTCAGAAGAGAGAAACAAGATCAGAGTGTTTTTGGGAGATTGTTTCACACGATGGCGTGCGCTGAAAACACAGGTTAGGCTTCCCACTGATGCCTCAGTCGCGAAGTTTCTACTCGACAGGTAAGTTTGGCATGCTATTTGGAGAAAAAGTGCAAATCTTCTTTTGGAAAGTAATCTTGTATGAGCGATGCCGACAGCAACTTGTAAACAGAGCGTGCACGAGGAGAACCTCGCACACGTTTAATAGGCGTTCCCTCTCGGGAGCAGGTAGAGTGTTGCGCATGTGCATTTTTTCAAAAAGTGGAGAGGGCGGTTCTTATCTAAAATTCGGAAAGATCCTCCGCTATACCTTTAAGTTCACCCAAAAAGTTATTTTAGGATGTATTGACACTATGCATGACAGCATTTAACAGTGCTGCATGTTCAGCAGAGCTAAGAGAAGAAAAAAGACAGCTTGAAGTTGTGTTTACACATCCTATCCAGACTGAGGCTTCTGAAAGTCCATTTGTTTAGAGTCTTCATTATCATAATTGCACTAACGTTCAATGACCGGGATGCTTTATCATTCGTTTACAGTGGTCAAAAATTCACGAAGCACCCCATTTCTCTCCTCTAAGATCTATTCTTCACTATATGCACTGAGCAACTGTTCAACAAAACTGCTTTAGCTTTCCCCTCCAGTGCCTCTAATTCCATTAAACTCATCACAATAAGTGAGCCGCACCGGTCTTCAGCATGCAGAAGCCATAAAGCAATGATTGGGGTAATAATCCGAGCCTTCACTGGGACATTTTACCGAGTGTTTGAAGAAGCACCATTCGCGGTGCATCGGTCATTGGGCATAGCTAAATGATGTGTTCGCATGCATATAAAGGAAGGCATTAAACATGTCTCTCTCTCTTCATTTTGGCAGACTGGGCAAGCTCATTAGCGGAGAAATAGCTGCCAGCTGGGTTTTCCTTTGGGAGTTGGCTTCCTTATACCAAGTTCTCAGGCAAAAAAAGAGGCAATGTGTAACAAACGAATTTACCAAGTGAAATGATTCCAAAACAGAGAGCTCATAACAAGTCCCCATTTAATAGCCAGGAGGGGATGTTCCACAGCTTTCATAAATAAAAGATTAATTTCCAGAAGACTGGAATGTTTTAACATTAACAGCTTGGATTCCACCTCCACTTAGTTTCACTTGAAAATCTGAATAGTATCAATTTAATGAGAGTAGCTTCAGGATGTCATGAACCAGGCCAAATATAGTCCAGCGATAGTTACCACATGGATTCTGGTTGTTGTTGTTTTTTTGGGGTGAAGCAATCAGTTCTGGCCCTGGATGCCAAATGGTCAATAATTAAAGCGGTAATTTCTCTCCCTTTTGGTCATGAGAATAACTAGGGATGTCCCGATCCGATCCATGTCATCGGTATTGTGCCGATACTGGCCCAGAACGCTAGATCGGAGATCGGAGGGGAGAAAAAAATATGATCCCATACCTATTAGGGGTGGAACGGTACATGTATTCGTATTGAACCGAAACGGTACGTGCGTCACGGTTCGGTGCATTGATTTACACGGAGAATACACGGTATAAAAATAAATCAAAACTCGCGTGCACATTAATTAATGTAATGCGGAACAACTGTTAGATGCGCGCACAGGTGCGGGTTCTTTAGGGACACCTAATCTGTAGCCCCGCCTTAGCTCTGAACGTGCGTCTATTTCGCTTCAAACGCTTGCTTTGGACGCGCGAATGGATTCAAAATGTTCAAGCGTCGAACTAGACGCGATAGACACAAATTTGACGCTCTATTCGCGTTTGGTGTGAACGCAGCATAATGAACAGGCTGCGATGTCAAGATTGCAATGCTGGAATGTGAGTGTGTGTCAGAGAGAGAGAGAGAGGCACTGGCGCGATCGAACAGTGGAAACATAAAAACATACTCCGTCATTTTGTTCATACAGGACATCATTAAAACTGCAAAGTGTTTAGCCTACTTATATTTGTGTAAAACACAACATTGTGCTTTTGTCAAACTAAACTCGTCACACTGTAACCTACAACTGTCACCCAACCAAAATCACACACACACACACACACACACACACACACACGCTGTTTAAAAGCAAAAATTATCTCATCTTTTGGACATTCATCATATTGCATTGGTTTTCATTTCTTGTCCTAAAACAGAGCACTAATCTATTTTTAAGTTACACATTCTACATTGATTAAAAAAGAAAATCAAATGCGTTTTTAATGGTAGTATTATTTTATACAGAAATAAATTATTTATAATTCAGATGAGAATAAAGTTAAAGTTAATAAAAATTTTAAGGAAACAAATATATTGATCTGAAATATAGCAAATTAATTTTAAATTCATTCAGGTACAATTACCAAACATATCTCAAGGTCTTTTGAATAAAGGGTGGTAGTCTAGTCTTTTTATGTGGCTAATTGAGCAAAGTGCTTCCATATATTTTATTATTATTAGTTCAAGAATAAAATAAAAATATCGGATTGATATCGGTATCGGCAAATACCCAAATCTGCGGCATCGGTATCGGTATCGGAAGTGAAAAAGTGGTATCGGGACATCCCTAAGAATAACCTGTTTATCATGTGCATGAGACTCACATGAGTTGCGATGTTTTATATATGATATCTGTTGGTTGCCTCCTGTGTTGACCCACCAAATAAAGAGTGTTGTGGTTAAGGGTCAAAACCTCTAAACTTATAAATGGCTGGATTGCTCATGACATCATAAAAAGTGAAGCCACTGCACCATATTGGTATTCCAGAGTATTTCCTCACATTCTATCCTATTAATTAATAGGAAACCATCTGAATTGAATGAAAACATTACCTAGCAAGTCAGCGTTTTTATATCTGAAGTCTCCCTGTACATTCTTACAAATCAGGAATTTCCCCTACTAATTAAAAGTTGAGTCTTCATTATAGCAGCGGATATCAGATCAGCTGACGGATGAGATACCTCATTTGTTAAGAAATTTAAAAATGATTCTTCTGAAATCTGCAGCTTTATGCTTTGTAAGGCAATGCACATACTTAATTCGCCATGTACATTTATTTATTGTTGTTATGTAATTGTGTTCTACAATATTGATTTTATTCATACAGCAACTGTAAATTATTCAACAGTGTTTTCATTAACAGCATGTATTTCAAAGCAGTAAAGATAACAACTTAAACATTAGTTAAATTATAAAAAGATCATCAATATATGTGACCCTGGACCACAAAACCAGTAACATGGGTCAATTTTTTGACATTGAGATTTATATATCACCTGAGAGTTGAATAAATAAGCTTTCAATTGATGTATGATTTGGTAGGATAGGACAATATTTGGCCAAGATACAACTATTTATCTAAAAAATCGAGACATTGAGAAAATCGCCTTTAAAGTTGTCCATTTATGTTTGCGATTGTGCTGCATTCACTCACAAAAATAAATGTTTTATACACTCTAAAAAGTTTTACAATGATTTACTTTTTAAAATGAAACATTTTTACACGTAAAAATATTGATTAAATTTTAAAGCAGTGAAATCAATTACAATACACTGTATGAACTGAGTAAATGTAAGTAAAAAAATTAAGTAGATCTGAGTAACAGCATCTGGTACATTAACAAATAAAACTGAGAAGAAATAATTGGGGGAAAAAAATATATATATTTATGAGTAACATTAACTGTTTTTATTTATGAGTAATATTAACTTTTTTCTCTAAACCTTTGTAAAATACTATCCATACAACCACCGGTATACATGACACTGGCCTTTATTGCCGATGAGTAACGTTACATCAATACAGCATGTTTTACACTGTTTTAACATATAATATTGCCTACATTTAAACTCATGTAACAAACATTTTAGAAGTAAAAATTAAGCATTTAAACATTCAGGTAGCCTAATTCATGTGTAATCAACCGGTCTGTTATCCAATTTCCACCGGATCAGCGCTGGTTCTCGTGCCGGAGATGGACTTGCGCTCTACAGGTGAACTTCGAACTTCAGACCGCTGTCCTGTGTTTCACTCATAGCCGAAAGATGCTGCGACTCCATAACCTGCCAATAAACAAACAGTGCACAGTTCTGAGAACATTTTATCATTCAAATTAGTTATATTCATTATCTTCAGGAATAAAGTCGTGTGTTTTATGCAAGCCATCAGGCATTTCAATCAGCCAAAAGACAGACACTCGTTTAGGTGACTCACATTGCATCCCAGTATGTTGTTTTACATTAAATAAAATTATTTAAAGCACAGTAATGATTTTATAAAATAAAACAAAATAAAACATACACACACCTGAATTTCACAGAGGAAATGCATCAGTTCTGCGACGCTGAGAAGAGAAGAGAGAACTGTTCTGGAGACTGGAGAGAGTTCAAACAGCCCGCGGCCCCGCGCTCACTCAACCCATGAGTTGTCGTCACGTCAGAGGGTGGGGGAGGGGTGCATCGTTTTAATTGAGTAAACTTACTCAATTTCTTAAGAGTGTGCTAAATATATTAATAATATTGATTTGAATTACATAATATTTGTGGTTCTTGAAACAGATCAGTTTAATTTTCCATTCTCAAATATTTTTATAGAAATTTCACAAATATATTAAGTGTATTATAAATAAATAATTGGTTAGTCAAATACTAAATTCTTTTAGTGAAAAAAACTTTAATGGTAAATTTTAGATGAAATTAATTTTTTGTCAATTATTTTGGTATGTTTAACTCAAACAATCAAGTAAATGATATTCAGAGATTTTATTAAGTTAATAAAGTTAAATATTACTGTGATATTTACTAAGCCACAGAATAATTTTTTAGAGTGTATATTCACCGTTGGAAATGTACAAAATATCTTCATGGAACATGATCTTAATATCCTAATGATTTTTGGCATAAAAGAAAAAACGATAATTTTGACCCATATAATGTATTGTTGGCTATTGCCACAAATATACCCGTGCTACTTGTGACTGGTTTTGTGGTCCAGGGTCACATATACACTTAATTCAAACTGTCATGCTAATAAAAAGCCATAGAATTTGAGCTGACCTGTGGCTCTTTAACAGATTCCAAAATTGGATGTTGGCCAACAACAAAATAGGAAATAATATACACACTTCACAACTTATTCAGAGAAATAAAGAACTGAATATGGATTTAAAGAAATGAAGCTTTATTTCCAAGCATTTACACTGTCACTCCGAGCAAGACGATGCATGGTAAACCTTGGATTTGAATGCAATTTAGTGAAATATAACAATCAGCCTTTTATGTATTGTAATATTTATTGTATATTCAAATCAATGTATGCTAATAATCCCAGATATACATTCATGCTTAATATTTCCTGCATACAGTAATTATGTACATAAAGAAATCTATTTTGTGTTAGGTCAGTTACCTGTGTCAGCAGTGTGCCCATAGGTGGAGCGTGCGTAAGGCTGGGCAAGGTTTTATCCTTCCCCTGGCCACGGACTTGAGACTAGCATGGAATTTTCTCACTCAGACCGCTGACTGCTGCTGCTTCTGATTGTATTTAGAGGCAAAATCTGTCCCTAACTACTGGTCTAAGATCAGTTTTCTCCATAATAATATCATATTGGCAAAAGAGATTTGGGGTTTGTGCTCTTGAGAACGTCAAAGGTTTCTATTTACAGCGTGTTTTTGCAGCATTGAGCAATGCTGATGACACAAACTAGAACGGTTAAAACAAATAAGGAGGTGGAATGTTTGGTTGCTGTTAGAGCTGCACGATTAATCGTTAAAAGATCGCTATCTCGATTCAACCCCCCCACGCGATCTTAATCCTGCATTTCTACGATTCTGCCAATGATATTCAACGAGATAACGCGCTAGGGGTGGAACGGATCGCACTAGATTCGGTTCGGCACGCATGTGATTCGCGGATTAACTGCTAAATTTAACCATCATTACACGAGGCGCGTGTCAGAAAGCGCTCGAATGCAGAATTGATTCTTCTTTGGCGTTTCCTTGCCCTTGAACACAAACACAAAATTGTCAAAACACAGGTCTAAATAACCGCCTCGACAAGTATTCTCTCGTTTATGTCATATGTGAACAGCTGAGAAAGAAACGGATATTTGTCAGATTTTTTTCGGTCCGTGCAGTCGGTCTTAAAGTGACACACTTAATATTACATATATATATATATATATATATATATATATATATATATATATATACACACTGTTTTCTGTCATTGATATAAATAAAACAATAAAATACAGCTTTAACAAAGATTAAACTATATTTAATTTATACAGTGACAAATAGTGTTATTTTACATTTAGTCTTAATTATTAATTTCTGTACCTGAATATACTGTTAGACTTTGTAAACTTTGTAATTTGTGTATTTGTTCTTATTTTATTACTGACTGTTCACTTGTTTTAAATAATGTGTGAACTTTATCAGTGATAAATGTTTTATGTTTTTTTAATGAAAGAACTGAGAAATAAAGGCTCTAAACTTTTTTCTAGTTTAGAGCCTAATAACATCCGGCAAAGGGACTACCAATGAAAACTAGCCTTCGGGCTAATTTGGGTACATTTACATTTATGAATGTTAATTAATGTACATTGTCCCTTTTCTAAATAAATAAATAAATAAATAAATAATGTAGTACATGTAGCTATCGAAAAACTTCAAGTGAGCTTTAAGTAATAAATGAAAAGCAAAGTTATTATAAACTTCTCAATTAAAAACTTATCTTAAACTACAATATGAGATGGTTAAAAACAAAACTGCTCAATCACAAAGCACCAGCGGCCAGACGAAACAAACGTCTATAAAAGCAACGCTATTCAACGCAACACCATACCCAAAAATGTTGATAGTGTTTCTTGCTAAGAATCTTTAATAGGTCTAGCCTGGCATAATACCTTTGAATGTTGTCAATGTTTAATTTTTATTTTTATTTTAAATTTAAATATTACATTCTTTTTGTTTACTGCATTTATTTAAATTTGACTGATGCAAGAGTATTATGTCTTATTTTGTTTCTATCTTGTTTGGTTATGTTCAAGATTTGTAGATCTTTAAAATAATAAAGCTTTTCAGAATCGTGAGAGAATCGTGATCTTTATTCCAAGCAAAAAAACTGTGATTCTAGCCAGATTTAGCCAGAATCGTGCAGCTCTAGTTGCTGTAACACCTGTAGCGATAAATCCTAATAATAAATGGTCAAAAGTTCCAATGACATGCTGTACTACTGCAAATAAAACTCCATGGTATAGCTCAGTGGCTCTCTTGTGTCTAACTTCTCATTATGGCCAGGCTTGACATCTTATGAGATTTTATTACATTGACAGGTTTTCACAATTTGATGTAGCCAAAATTGTTTTGAGTTAACACTACAGCTCATAAAAAAAATAGACAAAAAAGTGTTGAAGCTACTGCAGAAAGTGATATAGTGGTATATATTAAAAGTCCATTTTTTTCCCATAAAAAAATGCTGTGACACCAACCTGACAGCTTTTATGATTACCTAAAAGAAAAAGAGATATGATACATCACAATGCAAAATAACAATAAATCTGTGAAATCTATGTGTTATTGTAGTATTGCCCTGGGTGTTTCAAAGAGAGTCTGGGAGCCTCTTTCCTTTTTTGCTGTGTGAGTGATTTGGGCTGTCTGAGGCCATTTCCCTGTCTGCAGCTGATTTGACAGGCCTCTCAGGTTTCCCTTGACAGCATGTCACTGGTACCAGACCAAAAGAGCAGCTTAAGTCTGACACACCACGCAATGCTTTCTACTGCGCCATCAGTGCAAAACACATTAGGGTTGTTGCGATAACCGCAATATCGTAATACCGCCATACTGAGAAACCAACCACAGAGGAGTGCAAGCAACCGCAGCAACTGCGATGTTCATGTGTTTTCTTTTTTCATAAGGCTATGCCCTTCTTGATTTACCCTTCATGCATGTGTATTTAATGTTAAATAAGCAAATAAGGATAACAATAGTGAAGAATATATTTTTTCTGCCGACTGGCTCGTTTTTACTTAACACTCCGTGTATAATTTTGATTTGTACAGAGGCTCTGTAGATTTGCATTAAACAAGCCTAAACGGACAGCGAATGAGAGAGAAAGCTCAACTGAGCAAGTGCGATTACCTGCGTCTGTCCTTCTTCAGGTCAAGTCATATATTTGTGAAAAAAAGTTTGCCATTTCCGAAGAGGAAAGCTAAATCTTTGTCTTAGCATCATGTCAACGTTTTGGGCATTTCCCATGAATTGCATCAGTGCTGGTCAATAATTGAAGCATCAGCTTCAGCATTAATCTGGTGACGTATTGCTGGTCGGTTGAGCCTTACAATAATTTCAACACATAGTTTGATAAGACTTTTTTTTTACCAGTCAGAGTCGATGAATGGAACTGTTATACATATAGCCCAACAAGCTTATTGTCAGGTTTATGTTCTGTTATGTGGACCCTTATTTAGACATTCTGTTCGGTTTCCATTAGTTCCTGTTTCGCCGATCTGTTTAGTTTCAGTGTCATTGGTTATTGATTACATCCTCGTTTGTTTCTGTAGTTATAGATCTAGTTTACTTTCTTTTGTACAACCCCTGTTTACATAGTCCTGTGTTTCAGATGTTCTTGGTCAGTTCTCGTTTAATGCATTGTGTGGTTTGCGTTATTCTCCTGCGGGTTCATTCAGAGTGTTTGGATTATTAATAAAGCCTGTTTTTTTTTTTGTGTATCTCATTCGTCCTCCTGCATGCTGATCACAATGTAACACTTATTGATATAGTAAAAAAATGAATATATTTTTAAATGTTGATAATATCGCATATTGCAATATTGAGCAACTCAAAATCACAGCAAGGGAAATTCCTTCACCATGACATAAATCATTGTCATTGTTTTTCCTAATGTAGGAAGACAACAGCTTCATGTCAGTTCAACTAAAACAACATTCACAATTCATGTTTCAGGTAAGAAGATATCATCTTCTCAGCCTTCTTATTTTGTCACATTAAGGAAACATGAAGCTGACACAGATAAAACGTTAATGGAATCTTCTTTGTTTACCTGTAGGCTTGTTTGGTGCTTTAAAAACGTAATTGTCCATACTATGAAAGTCAATGTTTTATATTAACCCAATTATCACATTTGACTAATTTAGTTTTTTTTTTTTACAAGTAAAATCAACTAAATGAACAAATTTGTCATAAAATATCTAAAACTTACCTCTTGATGGCCTTGTAGCAAATGATGACAGTCAGGAGGAGAAAGACCACAGATGCACAGCTTACTGTCCCCAGTACTAAGATCTCCATCTCTCTCCTCCAGGGTATTATGGGGGATACAGTGGAGGGAGCCACTAGAAGAGAGAAAAAGTGTTAAAAAATAGGGCTGGGTTAAAAAAAAATATGTCTCGATTATAATCAATTCTCATTTTGAAGAACCGATATTGATTCTTAAATCCCAAGAATATTTCAGTCTCCGCTGTTTTCAGCTGATGAATTAAAGATTTGTATCGTACCTCCCCTCCAATCCAATAAATCGCAATAAGCTTTGTGCTTTGTCAATTCTGATATGAAACAAAGGATCAGATTTTAAATTCATGGCATGACAGATCACGCCTCAGTTCAAGCAAAGTATAAAATAAATAAACATGAAAGAAAATCAGAAGGTATGTTGAAAGACGTCAATAAAACAGAATGAAAACAATGTCATGTAAGCCATTCAAAACTCATTAGCCAGCTGGTAAAATGATCTAGAGCATTTTGCTAAATATATGCACTACATTGCATATTAATTGTATTTTTACTTAACCTGTTCTTCAATATTTATTTCTGAATAAATTCGTCATGATTTTATGACAGCACCATTTAAATATAAAAAAAAATTATTTAAAAAAACAGAAACTAAGAACATGTATTTTATAATGTTATTATAAAAACTCCCGTATGTGCAATTTAAATACAAGTAGCCAACAAATCAGTTAATTTTAACCTTTAATATTTTTTTCCTTGAGAAAATTTGCCATCTACTGAACCTGATCCACACCAATTAATCGATATTAGGGATGTAAAGGTATGAAAATTTCATATCACGATTATAGTGACCAAAATTATCACGATTATCACAGTTTTGTTCAAATTAGATGAAAATGTTCACAAAGAACTGATACGCACACTGAAAACGTTTTATATTTGGAAATAAATAAAAAAACAATTAGCATCTCTATGCATCTCTTTTTTTTTAAACATACACATTAAATTATATGGCCATCGTCAATAGCAACGCATTATAACACAGTGATCACATCTCTTCTATCACCGCAGACGCGCTCTCTCGTTTCATTAAAATGGCATTATAAATGAGGTTAGTGGATAATTCAGCAGCAAATGTTATTATAGTGAAAAAAAAAGAAAAAAAATTAGTTTGGAACAAATAAAATGTAAAATGTTCCACATTGCTCTTTGTATTGTTATAAAATACATTGATGAAAAACAAATGTATTTACATATAAATGAAAAGAAATGTATTTTAAATGTATAGCGCAGCTTTTTCATGAAGCAACAACATTTGATAGATAGTACAGAACAAGAAAGACCATTAATAATATTAATATTTTATTGGGCAAAAGTATTATAGGCCTAATATGAAAGGCTTCAATAGAGTGCCAGAGCGCATCCCGTGCGCAGAATGATGCGCTTGAAGCAACATTGAGTCAGTTCGCATTGAAAAGTTCAGAAAACAAGGGGAAGAGAATAGATGTTGATGCTTAGTGTATCATATCTAGTCAACAGTTTATCGAGTCTTTTCTTTTAACAGTTGTAAATTTCAGTTACTGTGTGCGTGAAGAACAATTCATAGTGCTCTCTCTACTCAAGTGTGATCTGACACCCAGGAGAAAGACTCATGATTTAGAAACAAACTCCAGCGAGATAAAGTAACGTTACTTCTGTACTGTCGTAAAGTACTGTCGCGACCGAAGGCAACGCACTGTTTGAATGCTGAATGGAGAATGAGGACTGAGGAGAGATGAGTTTCCATTAACTTTAGCAACTTAAATATCTGTACCTATTATAGGTATTTGTACCTCACAAATATTACAAATATTTGTACCTCACATTAAGCTATCGAACGGCTTCAGAAGTCTTGGAATATAGTGCACTTTACGGTGCTTTACAATATTTTTTATATCTTTAGTGGGGCTTAACAATAATAGCGAATAGTATGTACTATTCGCTGTTATTGTTAGACGTCATGGAGAAGCTGCAGTCGCAGTGGGGAGGATTTTTGGGTGATAAATCTCCCGAGCGCTGTCACTGCTTTCAGCCATGTCTTCTCGTACAAAAAAACAACAATGTTCATCAGACTGATGCTGCCTGGACAGGATTTAGGCCTACCTGATAACTTACCTTGTTTTCAAAATCGCGATAACCGAACATGGTTTTCGTGATAATTACATTTTGAACGATAATACTAATCGTCAGGACATTTTATCGTGGTTTATCGTGAAACCGGTAATCGTTCCATCCCTAATCGATATGGAATTAAATTGAATCTTATCGAATTGCAAGCTTGTGAATTAAAATTAAATTGAATTATTAATTAATAGAAAATTTGTGTCAAAGCCAAGCCCCATTTAAAATTTGCATTGGAAAGCTGTTGCTGTGAACCTACATCATGCTGTCAAGAGCTCTCCATGCAAGTCAAGCAAGCCATCATTAAGCTTAAAAAAAAAAACTAAATCAATCAGAGATATAGCAGGAACATTAGGAGTGGCCAAACCAACAGTTTGTGAGGTAGATGATTGCAGGATCCTTTCCATGGTTAAAAAAAACTCAAACAAAACGAAAAAAAAGAAAAAAAAAACACCTTCACAACATCCAGACAAGTGAAAAACACTCTCCAGGAGGTCGGTGTGTTATTGTAAAAGTCTACAATCAAGAAAAGACTTCACAAGAGCAAATACAGAGGGTTCACCACAAGGTGCAAACCATTAATAAGCCTCAAGAATAGAAGAAAAAAAAAACATCTAAAAAAGCAAGACCAGTTCTGGAAAATAATTATTTGGACTATGAAACTAAAATCAACCTGTGCCAGAATGACAGGTATGGAGTATGGAGAAGGAAAAAAGTATGGAGAAGGCTTGGAACAGCTCATGATCCAAAGCATACAACATCATCCGTAAATACAGTGGAGGCAGTGTGACACCATGGGCATGCATGGCAATTCCAATGGCACTGGGCCACTGGTGTTTTTTATGTTGTGACAGAAGAAAGCAGCAGCCGGATGAATCCTAAGTGCATAGGGATATACTTTCTGCCCAGATTCAGCCAAATGCAGCAAAGTTGATTCAAGAACGGTGCTTCACAGTACAGATGGACAATGACCCAAAACACACTGCAAATGCAAAGGAGGAAACCAAGTCTTTGGTGATGTCCATGGGTTCCAGACTTCAGGCTTTGGATTAGGGATGTGCACGTTTATTCGACTAGTCAACTAAACGGTACACAGCTGCTATTAGTCGACACTGAAAACAATAGGTGATTACACAGAAAAAAAGACACAATATTTTAGCGTTCAAATTACTGCCGGGCGCGTACCGTAGAAAAGGATTGAGGCCGGTGGCACAAGTGTTAATGAACGTCACTGCGCACTGCACCAGTCTGGAGTCCCAGGAGCTCCGAAGGATAAGAGGAGGAGTAACGACAGTGGAAGACGAGAGAAGACCAGGCCTGGGACATTTACTGTAAACTGAGTTTGGTCTATGTATGGGCGGCAGTCGGCTATGAAGCACACGCCGTTTACCTTTGTTTTATTTATTTTAAAACTTCCGTTTACAGTTCACCGGTTCCCCATTCTCCCCTGCACCTTGAACTGTGTTACATTTATATTTAAAAGCATTTTAAATAGCACATTAAAGGGATAGTTCGCCCAAAAATGATATTTAACCCATGATTTACTCACCCTCAAGCCGTTTGAGATGCTATTGCTAAATAGCAATTGACGATGGTCATATAATCTAATGTGTATGCTTTAAAAAAAGAGGTGCATAGAGATTTTTTTTTATTTCCAAATATAAAACGTTTTCAGTGTGCGTATCAGTTCTTTTTGAACATTTTCATCTCATTTTAACAAAACCGTTCGTTCTACGTCACGACGCTTCCTACGCTACGTCCTACGTCATACGCCAGCATCCATCTCCGTGAACGCGCGTCGACCGCTACCGGAAGCCAGTTATTTTCGTTTATAAAGTTTTAAATATGTATATTTTTACGACAAAACCGCACGGATTACCCTCAGAAGGCCTTCGTTTATCCCCCTGGAGCCGGATGGATTACTTTTGTGAAGGATGCATGCACATTTTGGGACTTGAACGATGTGGACCCCATAGCTTCACATTATAACCACTGAAAGATCTAAGACATTTTCTAAAATAACTGAAAATGTGTTCGTCTGAAAAAAGATTGACATATGCATCTCGAACGGCTTGAGGGTGAGTAAATCATGGGTTAAATATCATTTTTGGGCGAACTATCCCTTTAAAATATAACACTTGGAAAAATAATACCTTAAGAGGTAGGGCCTAATCATTTTACCTCAGATCCCATGCGTTTTTTGGGTTTTTTTGGTGTGTCAGTCACAGAGAGCACAGAAGTGACCGCTCAAAAGACAAACAAGGTGCGGGAGTATTTTGAATTAGAAATAAAACAGAAAAGTTTTATGTAAGCTGTGCCATTTCAAACTGGCATAATTCAACTAGAGTCTTGCATAACCATATTCAGCACATGCACACGTAGATGTGATAGCCGAAGCAAGCAAATGCCCATCGCGTATTCACTTCAACTCAGAAAAAATAACTGAGCTTCAGAATCTCAATCAGAATGAGCTTTATTCGTCAAGTGTGCTGCGCTTGGCGCCATTTATTATATTGATTCATAGATTAAGTGTTTCAAATGGATCATATATACACAAGTCTTTAGAGGGTAGGGCTGGGCGATATGGCCAAAAAAATCATATCTCCGTATTTTTTGGTTAAATGGCGATATACAATATATATCTCGGTACTTTCTACGTTTTTCTATTTGGATAAAGAAAATCTTTTTTTTTTACTTATTTCACATCCTGCCCAACAACAAATATTTTAGCAATATGTATATTTTAGTCAGAATTATTGCGCTACTATTCAATTGTGCTCCGTCATGCGCCAAACAGACCTTCTTCACTTGCAGAAGGTTCATCCTCTCCTGACAGTGAAATGGACATATTTGTTTGACTCTCTAACATTTACAGATGGAGAATATACCTGTGAAATGTAAGTAAAGCACTGAGGAAAGCACCACATCTCAAACGCATTAAACAGTGCAAGTATTTATCTGTCAGTCAGCAACAGTATCTGTCAGAGCATCTGATAGGGCAAGCTACTTTAAACTTGTTAACTATATCTTACCAGTTATTTTGAAGCCCTTAATATAAGCTTGTCTCATGTTTAGGACAAATTGTAAAATGTACTTTCACTGCAGCAGCTCACACTGCGTCCTCCGCTATTTTTCAGATGTGCTTGTATCAAAACTACTGTATCGATATAAACAGTATTGCCTCATTCCATATCGTAATTTTTTTTTATAATAATCGATATATCGTACAAACTCGATATACCGCCCAGCCCTATTAGAGGGGTTCTTACTTATAGACTTATCGGGTTACAAAACTTTCGTTTAAACAACTGTCAAATAAGTCGATGCGCACAGCCCTACTTTGGATCAGCAGTGTATCTTAGCTATTTTCGATCATCCCACCCATCCCTAATGTAGAGAACAGTACTTTTACTATTATCGCTCTCAAACTGGTCTCTCACACCAATACAGCTTGATGGCCCAATCACAAGGCTGCAGCATTCTGCTCTACTCCATTTATCATTCCATATCCGAGAGGCGCTTTATTTGGACCATTACGCAGCCGTTTCATCCAGAAACATATTAGTGCTTCAGGCTGCTCTACCTTCCCCTCCACTTTAAAGTTCAGATGAGTTTTCTCTGGTTGAGAACTGATAGTGGCACCCTGCTTTACTGAGCAGTTTAAATGGTACTTATAAAAATCCACAGGAGAATGCTAATTAACAAGTTCATTGCCCTCATGAGCACACAGGGCTTCTGCCTCTTCTCTCACACTCGTCCTTCCTCTACCTCTTCGTCTTTCACTTTCCACCACTGTATACCTCCCTCTCTGCCTCTTTTTGCCTTTCTGTATAAATACTTTTGAGAATTAAGCCTCAGATTCAGATGTATTTGTTCTTAAACCAAGGTTTTTGAAAGTGTTTGGGATTGACAACCAAATTTACTAGTAAGTTCATACAATAGCTTTCAGTAGCTCAAATACTGCCTGTATGATAGCGACTGGAATGAAAACACCAGTCTTTTTATCCCTTTTGCATTGGCATTATTACATTATGCTTACCAAGGCTCCATTTATTTGATCAAAAATACAGTAAAAACAATAATATAGTGAAATATTGTTAAAATTTTAAATATCTGTTTTACATCTCAACAGTGGCGGACTGGCACCAAAAAGAGGCCCTGGCAATTTTAGCAGAGAGGCCACATTTGTCTCACCCTTTTCTACTCGCCGTTTTCTCATTCCTCGATCCATTTTCTTTCACTCCGTGTTGTTGATATGCTCTCATTACCCATCATTCACTTGTCATTATCTATCATCTCATCAGGTCAATGATCGCGAGAAATTCCAGCCTGTGCGCTCTTGACATTTCGACTACATCAAACGCACATGGCACCCTTTAGCGTCAATATGAGACGCAGATAGAAATGGGCCAGAAGGCGCCTCCTAGCGGTCTAACCCTAACCCTACACTACACCTAAACCTACCCATAACCGAACAAAGCTATGTGCGTCTCATATTGACGCTAAAGGGTGCCATGTGCGTTCGATGTAGACGAAATGTCAAAAGCATCAGTATTATGACGCCAAAGGATGAGAATGCGTTGGAAATTCCACTGACTAAAAACATTCAAAATACCTTATAAATAGAGAGATTACATACATTTAGGCTATTTGTCCATTATTTAGTTCATAGGGCTATTATTTTTCAGAGATAGGCCGTGGTGTTTGTTTGTTTGCTTTTTTCCTTGTTTTTTTGTGGCCGCCTGCAGCTCCGCTTAATTTATTATTATTTTATTCATATTTACATTTACATTTACATTTATGCATGCAGACGCTTTTATCCAAAGCGACTTACATTGCATTGATTCAAGGTACACATTTTTACATTTTGTCAGTTCATATACTTAGTCTGTTGATTTGCGACGGCCTATTGTTGCAGACACTCCGCTTTATTTATTTATTTAGCCTTTTTATATGGTTGTGCTGCCGGTTGCGGGCGGCCAATCCGCCAAAAAGCGGCCACATCTCCGCTTTATTTATTTATTTATTTAGCCTTTTTATATGTGCGCCACAAGTTGTGATGAGCGCCGGCGAGCGAGCCGCTGGTGGTGCTGCCGCTTGCAGCCATTGCGCCAATAGGCGGCCGCTTCCTCGCTTTATTTAGCCTATTTATTTGTTTGTGATGCGGCCACAACAAGTGATGAGACCAGGCGGCCGCAGTGGCATTTGCCCACATTGCCCAATGGCCAGTCCGTCACTGCATCTCAATATATTTAAAAATGTAATTTATTCCTGGTGGCAAAGCTGAATTTTCAGCAGCAAAAAGTTGTGCTGCTTAATGATTTTGTGGAATCTGTGACACTTTTTTTCTTTTCAGGTTCATGTGCCGCTCGACATATGATAAAAAAAATCCAAAACCATTTCAGGCATAGCCTAATCTTACTAATTAAGTCCTTAAGTGGGGTAACTTCATAAAGAGCATTCTACTTGTATTAAGTCCAGGACAATCTAATAAAATATGTTTAACAGATAGGGGAATCTTACAAACATGCATAAAGTTGGGTCTTCACCTTTAAGCAAAAAAGCATACGACATCTGGTGTAGACCACTTGATCAAGTCTAGTTTTAAGAGTGATAAAAAGTCTGTTTGTAATTTCCAGATGAGTTTCATATAGCTTATTATTCTAGCACATATTCCACTCTTCTTGCCAATTATTTAATATGTATCGATTAATAATCGGTCTGATATCTGAGGGAAGAATTCGACATTCATTAACTCCCTGATTAAGAAGTATCGGTGCATCTCTAGTTTAGAGTTCTTACCAGCTGATCACAGTCTTTAGCACGGGAATCAGCATTATTTCAATGGAAAAGAGCACTGGTACACTGTGACACTGTTACACAGGAGAAATACTAGAAACATCGCTCTGTTATTCCTCATTCTCTCAAACCTCCCATTAAATAAAAGGCTGTGAGGTATTAGCCAGCAGCTTTGGAGTATAAATCACTGAATAATTCTCCCTTGGGTCGAGACCAATGCATCAGCAACTTCAGATTGGCTTCTCTCTTGCGGTTTATCATCCTGATCGATGACCCCAAACGGACAGAAAAACGCAAACACATAACTGTGAAAATAATTCAACAGAGCAGAAAGTAACTCTAATATTGATCACCAAGTCAGATTCTTTACTGATAAACCACGACACAGCCGGAAATCAAAATACATTATAAAGAAGGCAGAAAGAAAGGCCTCAGTGACCTCATTTAAATATCAAAGTGGACTTGCCCATTTGTTAAAGTCCCCCTGTAGTCAATAATTGTAGCCCTTAAAACTCATCTTTGATCACCAAAATTACATTTTTAAATGCTTAAAATAGCTTGGATGTAACTCTACACCCTGGCTACATTTAGTATACGCGGATCTATGAATATGAAAATTAGCCCCACCACCTCCACTCACTCACACCGGCTCAGAGATTCACTTGGTTTAACTTACTGAGGTAAACGCTGCACAATGGTGTTGGTCTTTACAACGTCGGACACATAACGGCATTTAATATGATTAGCCTTTTGCTTGACTATGTTATCAAACAGCTAATAATGTGTTGCTAATGTTACACAAACCATGTTCTCATTCCATATCTCAGAGTCAGGCAGCTGCGTTCCAACAATCACCAGAAACCCTTTGAACAACTCAGAAAGTCAGTGGAGAAAGGCATATAGTTGATTATAAAATCATAATATACATCATACACCCGCTATATTGCTAAAACTAAACATTTTCATTTTAACAGAAAAATATACCAGGATAACCTGGCTTCACTTCAGACTCCCCTGCTTCGCAGCATAATGATGACATGCTAAAGCCCGCCGGCACGTTGACATAATGGTTCCAAGGTAGTTTGTGATGTCAGAAACACCAGCGATTTCAAACCTTTTTGAGACTGTAGTTCATTGCAGTTTTAAAGAGAAAATACTCAGCAATGGTGTTGACTTATGAATTTGCACATGGTTTGTCTTAAAGCATATTAAAAACACCACATAGACATATAAAGAACTTTAAAAACTTGATTTTCAAACATCTACATAAGAATGTATACTGGTTGATTACACAACTTTAATGCCAATACATTAAGACTCCAAAGATCAAGAACATTTTCCAGCAGTGATTTTATTTCCTCTTATTTCAATGAAAGATCTGTCTGCTTCTAGGCCCTCAGTGTCTTTCTACACATGCTCTCAGTCTGATAACTTACAGCAAAGAGTGAAATGACTAATATTCGGTAATGAGTGTAGTGGCAGCCTTGAAGACAAGGCCTGTCTTCCGAAGACTCCTTAGTCTCAAATGGCCCAACACACACTATGTTCATACCGAGAAAAGATGGCTGCCCGAAAGATATGACCTCCAGTGGAAATGAGTGTCTAGCTTGGATGAACTCAGTAATTGGATCCTTGTGCATTTGTAGGGAATGTAGTGGACATGCATGGGAAAAGGGACACTGTGATCCAATAGGAGCCTTTTAGACTCTTAAACAGATCACCCAAAAATTAATATTCTGTCATCATTTACTCGCCCTCATGTCAAACCAAAAGATCCAAATATCTCTGTGTTCATACAATGAAAGTCAATTCAGTCCCATTATATGGACAAAAGGAAAAATATTCTTCAAAATATCTTCTTTTTATAGTAAGCCATACTGGTTTGGATCAACATGAGGATAAGTTTTAATTTTTGGGTGAACTACCCCTTTAAACTTCGAAAAAATGCCAGCAAATGCATCATTGTCTGTAAAATTAGATTGCATATTCAATTGACATCCGTTTCCATGTACTTCACACTGCATAAAATGTAATATTTACTAATATGTGTAAACATACACTACCATTTAAAAGTTTGGGGTAGGTACGAATTTTTTTTTATGTTTTTGAAATAAGTTTCTTATTCTGCATTTATTTGATAAATCCATGTTTCAACAGCTACACTAAAACTTAAAGTTAATGTCTTATAAGCAAAACCACAAATGAAAACAATTTTGTAATTCAATGTTAAAGCATGTGAAATTTTGATGCAACGTGCACACTGTGAATAGTAGCATCTCCTGTCGATGATAAAGGAGCAGCAGACATATCAGAGGGTTGGTCTTATGAAGACAGAGAGAACCAGGCCTATTAGATTAGGCTATTTTTGTACCTGCTCTCCTGTTTAATGGAGTTACATGGCTCTGGATTGCCTGGGCAAAACTGATTTTAAAATAAGAGGACTGACAGGCTTCCAGATATAAAAACAAACAATAACTCCATCTGAGTTGAGCTCTGCACATTTTTCTGGTAGACTGCCAAACAAGGAGCAGTGTCAGGGACTTTTAAGTAATTTACAAGAATTTTCAACTCCAGACGAATTCTTAACGCTCAGTTAGAGTATGGGCTCACATTTTTTAACTCTCACTCTCTCTTTGGTTGCAGTACCATCTGCTTGTACTTGAATGGTCTCAGATATTCCACAAGCAAGAAGTGGATATCACTGGCTTTGATTTTGCATGTGTTCAGATGCCGAGACCTTCGTCCTGCAGAACTAGAGCCCCCAGTGTGCCCACTTTTATCCTCTGTCACCCGAGCCACAGACCTCTTGCGTTTGATCACAAGCGCAGGTAGAGAGGGCCTCTGCTCTACTTGTACAATGGGAAAGTCTGCAGGCGGAGGGAAGGAGCAATCGTGGGCCTCCATCCCTGTGGGTGGCTCATCCACACTCATGACAAAGTGCATCCGAGCAAAGGTCAGTGCAGAGCCTGCAGGCAACTGCTGCTTCCCCCATCCTACCTAGTTAGTCATCAACGGGAAAACATCACTCCATCATCCAATGACGATGAGTGGAGAAATGAAAAAATAAAAAAGATGTACAAAGATGATTCAAAAGCTGTGGGGGTGTGGAAAGCTAGATGAAACGGTGAGGGTGATCGATGAAGGCGACACTCCAAAGTCTTTGGCACACATCCTAAAGCACTCTTTAATTAAAGCTAGGAGCCTGGTGCAAGGCCAGACCGGCGAGCACGTCCCGTCCCCGTTCATTTGAGGGGATGTGGTTGAGCCAGACCGTGACTCCTGACATTCCACCACAACTCCTGACATTTTCAGCGGCATTGGGCTAGATGTGCAAGAGGAAGAAAGAGATATCGCGTGACTTTAATGTATTTACACGTGTACATAATAGAATTCTACAGATTTGTTTTTAAAAATATTTTCAAAACTATAATATATATATATATGATATAATATATAACTATAATATAATGTTTCTCACAGTAACTTAATTATTGTCAAGTTTTGAGTTAAATATTATTTTACATAATTTGCTTGCTAAATGTTTCAAACATCTCAAGACTACAGTACTGAAATCTAATCCCACCCAGATAGAAATGTCTGTGACTGGATTTTTTTT
Organism: Rutilus rutilus; assembly: GCF_951802725.1. Lineage (NCBI taxonomy): Eukaryota > Metazoa > Chordata > Actinopteri > Cypriniformes > Leuciscidae > Rutilus > Rutilus rutilus. The sequence goes on along the minus strand of NC_140220.1, from coordinate 30,731,455 downwards.
CTAATTTATTTTGACCTCTGGTGAATACCGTAAGCTAATTTTCTCGTTGTGCTGCCTGGTGCATTTTCATTATTGATTTAGACCTTTTGCCAAGTTTCTGAGTGAAATAACAGTTGGTCGTTCAACTGCCTGCTGGCATCCTTTCCAACATAAAAAGCTAATTAAATCAATAAGGAAAGCCCGATCCCGGAAACAGCTCAGAATAGCCACTTTAGTAGAAGGTAACGATTCTCGTCTAAATTGAGTCCTTCTCTTAATTATATACTAACATTATAAATAAATGTAACACCCACATCCAAACAACAGACCAATCAGCCTTATGGTAGTAGCTACAGAGATCCCACTCCCAACTGAATCAGACATCCTCTGTTAATAATTGTAACATTAAATTTTTTTTTACTCTATCAGTACTTTGTGATTATAGCTGCAACATGCTTCTAGTTATCTTTAACAATTTTAATTTACGGTTTGCAGTGTGTGTGTGTGTGTGTGTGTGTGTGTGTGTGTGTGTGTGTGTGTGTGTGTGTGTGTTTTCACCACTCACTGCACCTGATGTGTGTTCACTAGGGCTGGGCAATTTTTCAGATTTTTTCTATTAATTAGTATTTAAAATGTCATGAAATCAAAATCATGAATTGGATAATCTATAAAAAAAAAAAAACACCTTTCATTTTTTTGCCATATCGCCTAGCCCTAGTGTGCCCTAACTTGGATGGGTTAAATGCAGAGGACAAATTCTGTGAAGTGAAAAGCCTTCACTTTAAAGTTGTGATGGAGTAGCGACAAACCATTTCTTTCATATTGTGGTGTACATCCAAGTGAAACGACTTATCGGAACAAAAGTTGAGCAAGGACTTCTATCCATTGGGTGTTGATTGGATTTTGGGGAGATAGAGGCAGATCTGAATGCAAGCTTACGGTCGATAGTAAGAAAGGGTGGAGATTAAGCAGACTAAATGATTCACACAGGTGGCAAAACAACTCAGCCAAGACATGACACAATGTACAAAGTTCACAACATTAAATCTTGATTCTAAAAAGGGGAGCAATTCGTTTTATCTGCAAAGATATGTGCCTATCCCAGATAGCACTGTTGAAAGCAACGGTTTTAAAATCCCATTATGTTTCTCCTAGGGCTTTACCTGCTCTACACTATAAGGATCTGCACACCTGTATCATAAATTGTATTGTATCGTGAAATATAGTTGGCAACACGCAGCCCTAAATATGACACTTAAAATTGATTCTTCATTGCAGACAATAATCTGAAAGTTGATGAAACACTTTATTATGATCTCAAATAGCATTTTTAAGTACAGGTAAAGGCACACTACAAATAAAACAGTCAAACTAAATGCAAACTGCTGCATCATGAGAATCGTGAATAGCTTCTCTACTATGTAATTAACCTAAACTGGAAAGCATTCATCAGCAGTACATAAAAAAGCTTTATGGCCTCGAAGCTAAGACTATTCGAGGGTCTTGAACTTATTTGCAGCTTAGCATTCCATCTTGTGCATACAACAACTGCATGGCTTTCAGCCAATGATTGTCAATCTACTAATGCTCCTCAAATTACCAATGTCCAATGTAACATTAGCAGATAAGCTTGACAACACGTTGGACAGAAGGGAAGGTGAATGTACGAGTGTGTGAGTAGAGGTGAATGGCTCCTTAATCATCAGATTCTCTACTCTATGCCAGGTGAATTTCTCAATTTCATAGTCAGCGAAAAAAATCAGCGGGAGTTACACCCCTCATCCTCCTGCACTATGGTCCAGTACTCATACAGCGGACAAGATCTTGTGTCTATGAAGAAAGGTAGCTTTGAAATTTCCTCTGTTTGAAAGGATTTATGAACAACCCTAGAATGAATCAAAAAGTGTAAAATAAGCCTGGCTCACCAGCATCTGCATTGCAGTCCACACTTTGACAGAGTAAAACATATACAATAAGTGGCTTTATTCGAAAGTATACTGGTCAAAAACAGAAGGTTAATCTATGAACTAAGAACAGCAACAAGAATCGGAGCTAGCCAAAATGTAGTGATGTCAAATGTAGGCAACATACATGACCATTTCTACATCTTGGAAAACACTGTAAATATACACACACACACACTCTCTCTTTCAGCTGCAAATACTACACATTCACTGAGAAATAAAACAAAATGGCACTAAAATAGTTTACTGTGAGTGAAGGGGTCCTATTATGCCCTTTTACAAAGTCTTGATTTTGTTTTTGGGGTGTACCTGTCAAAATCAATATGTTTTCATGATTAATTGTGGTGTTAAAAACTCAGTAAACCATCTTACAAAAGCGATAGCTTACAAAAGCAACAGAAAACAAGCTGTTCTCCATAAAATCTGCAGTGCACAGATAAACGTTGGGGTTCTAAATGTTCCTGAACAGTGTTTAAAAAATAATTTTAACCACTCTAAGGGCCCTATCATAAACTCAGCACAATGCAGTGTGTTGTAAAGCGTTTTTTGCTAGTTTCAGTCTGACGCAGTTATCATTTTCACGTCCTGCGCCATGTTGTTTAAATGGCTAAATGCATTTGCGCCCATGGGCGTGATGGTCTGAGAACGCGGTGTGTTCAGGCGCATTGTTGGCGCGTTGCTGTTTTGAGGCAACTGAAATAGACTGCGCCATTGACCAACAAAAACCTGGTCTAAAATCAATGGCGCATTTTTTTATTTTTTATTTAAAGGCGGGTCCACAACGCACGTACACTCCGCTTATTGCACACACAGGGACATGCAGCAGTACACAAACTAGCCAAATATTAAAAATAAAAGGATTACAATGTAAAAGATTAATATTGTGTCCATAAAGATATGGTGGAATCCGGCTTGTCCCGTAGATAGTCTGCTTGCGCACTTTCCTCTCGCACGAGCAGGTCTGTTTCCTCTCTGGAGAAGCGTTCAGTCTTTCCGCTTGCAAACTCCGCCATGTAAATAGCGAATCTGCCATGGCATGAGTGCAACTGGCTTTTTAAAAGGAATGGGAGATGAGACTGTTTTTTTGCACGTTAAGCCCAAAACACACCCATAACTCATTTAGAAAATAGGGACAACCATGTGCCGGTTAGGCCGACCATTTTCCCGTCATTAAACTAGCAAAAGTGGATTTGATTTTGGACACGCCCTAAGTGCACTTGCACCATGCGCTTTAGACCATGCGCTTAGATCGTTAAAATAGGGTCCTAAGTTTATCAGCCTTAGAAAGTAAAAACAGGGCCCTAAGTTCATTAGATTTAGAAAGGACAAACAAAAAGTGTCTTCTCTAATGCAGCTCAACCAGACCTAACAGCCTTTTTTTGCGTATTCCGTGGGGGCAGATTATTTAAATTAGGAACATTGTGACTTCATAAGAGCCGGAAAAACTATGTTGTAGTCCAAACAAGTCATAGTTTTTGAAAAGGGGATTGTTAAATAAAATATCTCCCTTTGGACTGGACTTTGAGCTTTGCAACCTTGCAGATGTTTTTTATACAAACTAACTAAAGTTGAAAAAGTCGAAAAGCATAATAAGTATGCCAATCTTTAACTGTACACCTATTCTTTTACATTGTTATGTATTATATCACTTCACTGACTGCCTTCTCACTGTGTAGAACAATTTTACATTTCTGACACAGCAATTTTCCCTATAGCAAGCTATCCTACTTCCACACATTTGAATAATTCAGAACTGTGATACGCGGGAGAATTTTCTGCAATCCGTCACGCTGTACAAGCGAAAACATTGCCTGGTTATCTCAGAAATGTGCTGTCACCTGCCGTGATTTCACCTGATGAGAAGATATAGACAAATGAATTTGTTTCGCTTTATTTGTGTTTTGTGTCACAGTGTGTTTTTGATTTGGCTACACTTAATTAATTCCAAAGATACTGAAACGCTTAACTAATGTTGACATGCTTTTAATTAGCATAAACAGGCAGATACACTTGCAAGACAAAACAGCCCTCCGGACAGGGAGACATAGGCTTTGCTTTTTCTCTCCCTTACTTTGATTGTCAGGAGGGGGAGTCAAGTCGACAGGCCCGGAGGGAGAGCGGCTGACAAGAGCAAAGAAGTACTTGCCATTTCAAAGCTCTCTGTGTTATCCTGTTGTTTTTAGGCAGCAACTTTTTGTAAAAAATGTATAAATGAACAAAAAACACAAAATCTAAAATCACTTGTTTTAAATGCTATAAGTGAATTTAGACATCACAACATTGTAATGTAGCCTACAATTTGAGATTTGCTAAAGATTAACATTTAAAAGTTATTATTATTAAAGTTTTTAAAGATTAACCTTAAGTTAGTGCGTGTTAGATGATGGAAAAGGTCAAAAAGAGGAAATCCTACTTCCTTTTTTGTGACCACTACTGCCACTGCAAACCACATCTTGATTGGCACAAAGGTTAGCACCATAAAAATAATATCAAATTCTTCACAGCTTAAGGTAAAAGCCTGTGAAGATGGGCTCTTCGGGCTTTTAGGCTACTATAATTTGTCACAACGACAATCCTAGTGTCTCTGAGCACCTCTGTAAGGTTAGCTGAGTTTGCCATGTGTTTCTGACTGCCACACATGCCCTTTTTTGGGCTTAAAAGAGTGTGTTCTTTTCCAAGAGCCCAGGAGCAATTCCATCTAATCTACTTCCCCTCATCTACATCCTCAGCAGTTCTGTTAAAAATAGATTCAGACTAATCTTGAGATAAAAATGTGTAAAATTTGGCAATATTCTGGGTTCAATTAGTACTATGTGTCTGCTCCAAAAGGATTATTATGAAGACAATACAATATAGAGCAAAACAGCATTGCATTATCCATTGTGGACGATTATTGGACTAACTGGTTAAGACTATGTGTGGTAAATGGCGACTTCTTGTTATTTTATTGCCACCAATATTCATTCAAAGTCAAATTGACATTTAATCCTACTATTAGGTTTAGGGCGGTAACACTTCTTATTGCAATCGGGCCCTCTGAAGCTGCCTTTCCTTTTGCAAAAATATAATACATTGCTCAGTTTAAACCTTTTATCACTGCTTCAATAACGACAGGTGTGGGAGTCCTCATTAAATGCAACTTCCTCATGAATAATTTTAATAAGCTAATGTTAAAGTCATTTCGCCCCTAAAGGCAAAGCCTGTCACCAGCCTTCAACTGGTTACTTATCAAAACCGCCTTTTACAGTTAAATCCTCAGCCCTTGCACGGTTGTTAATAGCTATGTTGCATTTCGCCCTCAAACATTTCATGTCACAGACTGAAAACATAAAAGTCTTTCAGGCTGCTCATGGTAAACATTGATTTTGTTCGCTTCAGATCTGAAGATGTATCAAGCATGTGTGCATGAGGCAGGTATCGATGCAAGGCACATGCTAATTTATTTTTCATAAATTCTTATGAAAATTCTCTTTCCCAAAGAGCTTGCCGTTGTTGTGAGAGTACATTACTCAGGCTTAAACAAGAAGGCTAAAACTCTAGAGGCAGATTGATTTCACAACCCTTTCAATGCTAAGGCCTCATTGATCTGGCTTTCCTGAGCGCCTGACAGGGAACCCTGATGACAAATCTAAAATTTCCTCCCCCTGTAATAAAGCGGATTGAGCTTTGTGTCAATTGCGACCAGCAACGTACTTTCCGGCCATGTCCATTTCTCAAAACGGGAAATGTCAGGAAATGAAAATTGTTTCAGCAAGAAGAGCAATCTATTAAACTGCTTATAAGCTACCTTCAAAAGGAAGGCGAAAAAATATGATTAAATGAACTCGCCCGTCTTTCTGGCAAAGCGTGCAGCCACAGCCAATTCGTTCATTTTGGGGATTGAACTCACTGCAGATTCTGACAACATGACAACTGAGATAAAAATCACACTTGTTAGAGGAAATCCTAGATTGCAAGATTTATTTGAGAGACACAGAAAGCTACCTTTCAGAGGTGATGCAGAGAAATGTGTTTGAGCTTACAAACTGTGTTCTGGGGCTGCCCCTGGCCAAAGACTAGTAGTCATTAATTCAAGCCATTGGTCGACTAATCGCATGTTTACATTAATTAAATAACTTAAACATATGCTGAGGGGTTGGGATACTAAACCATGAGCCTTTAATAGGCTATATATAGGCATAATATAATAGCCTATTCCGCGCTCAAGCGCACACATAAAGGCTGCCGCAAAGCACGGCCAAAAGTAATGATTATGAATGTGTCTGAAAAAAAATAGCAAGGAGACATTTTAATTATTTATTAATAAACTAGTGTTTTCTTAGTCAGTGTCGACTGCAAAGATAAAGTTGACGATGCTGACTCACCAACTCCGCAATATAGCGGACACTTAGTATAGAGGAAATGCAACTTTCCATAATCAGAGAGTACTGTATATGTTTTCGATTCGAATTGGTTCGTTTAAAAGTAGACATTTCAAGCTTTCTATAGATATCATGTGTATTTTCATGTGTGTGAGGCAAGTACCCTATACGCTGAATTGCGGTTCATTTTTGTGACGAGCTCCAGTTGAAGGAGACTGAGACGGCAGAAAGCACATCTTGTTTGTTTTCTTTATATTAAAAAAGCACAAAGTTTTGTTGTTGATATGAGTTTACACAAATGATTGCACGGTGCCTCCATGTCGTGCAAGCACGCTAATACTTTAGCTTCAACATTCCCCCCAAACACTTGGATATGCATCAAATAATAGCGCACATTTATCTAGGTTAACTAGGGCCCTATTAAATCCATTTATCTAGGCAAAATTTTACAGGCAACAAAGATCTACTGTCCGTTGTCTATAGCATAGTGATGTATGAAGTCACTTTCAAACCAAGCAGCTTTCTATTTGTCATGCAGCAAAATCTCATGACCAACTTGAACATGAATGTTCACAAAATTCCCTCTCCCGCTGGACTTCACCAGTAAAATTTCACCAGGCAAAGGTAAATGTGACTGCACCTTTAGTAAATTAAGCCACGTTAAGCGTTTAAGAACTTTGCGCTGTTTTTAGTGATTGAAATACTGCGGCGGGTACTGTATGTGGACAAAACTTGCAGTTTGTTCACATATCTTTATTTTCCATCTTTAGAGAGGTTATTTAAATATTCATGGCTTGAAACATATGTAGAATTAACAGGCCTGAGCAGCAGTTCTATGGATGTTTAGCCCTCCAGGTCTCACGTTACTGAAAACTATGAATCAGGACTGCAGAGACATAATTACAGGGCAGAGCTACTCACCAGTTGGTGCCAGGAGCCTTGGGGGTGGTGGAGGAGGGGGTGGAGGCGGTAACGGTGGGTAGGGCCTACACTGGCATGGCAACTGGCAGCTTCCTTCCAGCAGTGCCACTGTGGTTCGAGAGCATGACTTCTGGAGCTCCCCTCTTGCAAACTAGGGTGAAGAAAACAGCACAAATTAGATTAGTGTTTTTGTCACTTTCATCACCATGCCATGTATAGTGCAGCAAAAACTTGCATAGTAAAAAGAGATTTTTCGCAATAGTACTTGGAATTTACAATGAAGAGAACACCACAAGCACTCTCTTTTTTCTCTCGGCACGCTGGCGAATGGGAGCTCCCTCCCACTAAAGTGGAGAATGAAGGGTGTGTGGAGGCTGAGGTCTCTCAAAGAGAGCACCCACCCACACCGCAGAGCCTCGGACCCCCAGAGGAGTGGGAGTATTGAGGGGTGAACCCTGACACTGCCTCCCCCTAATAGGCCATCCTGGAAACACTTTTGCTAGTCTTGTGAGCACTGTTGTCACAGGGGACAGTAGTAAAGGACCAAAAGCCAAGTCTCCAGAAAACAGTTCAATTTCAATGACTTTAACCAGTGCTGGAACTGAGAGGAGAGTAGAATAAAAAGTATTCTAGTAGTAAATACAACTATTAGATGAGTAAAATCAAAATATTACAAGTGCATTCAAGTGAAATCTTCAAACACTATTCCCCAAACCTTAGCATACTGATTGAACCGTCATAGGCTAATGACTTTAACTATATAATATAAATGTAATATATATATTTAAATGTAAATGTATAAAATAATAGCTATATATTATATATATATATATATATATATATATATATATATATATATATATATATATATATATAAATCTGATCAATCTCAGCGCAGTAACGTTAGATAATCCAAAACTGTGACCATTATGCACGTGCATTTTAGCGACGGTTCGTTATTGTAACGTTACTTCACTATGAATTATCATCAACGACTGAACTGCTCATTCCAACTTACCTGCAATAACGGAAGAAATACTGAGAGAAAACAGTGACTGAACAAAAGCGGCAAAAACCCCAAACTAAGCGGCAATGAATTTCGGATAAACATTCCTCTTCTGTCTCTTCACAGTCCACCTGGTGAGGACGCGAGTCTGAGGCGCATAAAAGTCATTTATTATCCGCTTCTCAAGGCTTACCAACGATGTTTTCCCCGAGTTTGAGCAGATATGGTGTCTGAAACATGCTCGTCCAATTAGAGCGACAATAATTGGTGACATGGAAGGGTTTGAAGCGACATAGGAAGGACGCTAGCGCTGTTTCTGAGGAAAGTTGTTGATCCTCCGCGCGCTGCCGTGGCGCGTGCCGTATCCACACAAGAGTTGCGAAGCAAAGTTCTCTCCGCGCGCGATTCTATGTGAGTCGAGCGTTGAATCAGGATTCATTTCTTGCCAGGCATGATGAAATGATGTCAGTACACGGCACAGAAGTTACGGATACTCAAAACAGCACGGAGAACACACGTTGACTCGGTCAATCGCGCGGACGCCGGTGCTCAAATAGGTCCCTAGACTGTAGATTCACCTCTTCATTACTTCTATAGCACCAGCTGACGTGAAGGCGTCCAGTGAGAGACGCGCGCCAAGATAACGCACTATTGTTAATGTGATAGCCATTTACATTAGCGACGAAATCACACGTTTTCTATCGCTTCTGGATTGAGCTAAAGAGATTTATTTAACGAGAACCCTAAGGGTTACGTTTGGTTAGGTCACGGCGTTAGACAGTGAGCATGTATTCGGGGCGAGTTGAATGTACTCTGCAGAGTAGACAGACACAGAGCACATGAGGCAGTAAGGGAGAAAGCCGAGGGGGAGGGGGGCAGTTTGCCATCCACAGCTTTTGTTTAGGTGGCAGAATTTTAATTTTAGCTTGGCTTGCGTGGTAAATTAAATGACGTAGCTAGTGTGTGTATGTGTGTGTGTGTGTGTGTGTGTGTGTGTCTCCATACTATGTATTACCATCCAAATGGGATTTGATTAACAGCAGAAACAAAGTTCTAATTAAAAGACTTCAATAAATTAAAAATGACATGAAAGCCAAAATAAATAAATCGTAAATGGCAGTAAAAGTGGCAAAGTATTGGAGCAAAGTATAAAGTCACGAACAGGAGGTGCAGGTTTTAGTAGTCTAAATAAACACTTCTAGTTCAATTAGGCTTGTGTCTGAATCATGATTTTTGGTTGATGGAACAAACGCATTGGTCCTTTCTAATTAGGCTACTGTATGATACAATCTAATTTACATAATGCATTGGTGCTAAAACTAGTTTAGACCAGTGCAAAACATGTGTGCTTTGTGATATTACATAAGTTTATGTCTTTGAATTATTAGGTCATAGAGGCAACACAGCATACTATTTGAACATTGATATTACATTCTGTTAATTTATAAGAACATTTTCATTTATAAATGTATATTTTCTGTTAATGTATAACTTTGTACCAGAAATGGCAACCTTAAATGTAAATGTACAGCATACTGTCTGTTTAGTATGGCTGTACTGTTTTGTATCTGGATGTCAATCATTTAGCTTGCACAACATCAATAATACTTTCAATCTTTCCAATCCAATCCAATCTTTTAAAAAAAATAATTCAAAGATGTTTGTTTAAATATATATATATATATATATATATATATATATATATATATATATATATATATATATATATATTGACACAGTCAAACCAAAATTTATTCAGACACCTTCAACATGTCTCACTTTATCACAGTTTATTCGCTATAGTTTAGAAAATGGTAATAAAATATGACAAGAACTCAGAGTTATCAAATCAGATATTTCACTGGTTTTGGCCATCCTTATGTTAGACTGTCTGACAAATGAATTAGGTTGAAAAGCTGTCAGCTGGTAAATTTAAGTACACAATTAGATAATACCAATTTAGGTCAACCACCAATATGCAAAATTCTGTTCAGTCTGTGGTGTAAAAAGGTCGCATAAGCAATTAAAGAAAAAAACACTTAAAAAACATGGTCAGGTCATATGAATAATTTTAGGTCTCAAATTTTAATACATTTTACTATGAAGAAGTTTTGGGTATGATATGTCACAGTTTACTTTATTTTGCTGTCCTCACTTACATAAATTAACTAAAGTGTCCTGCACCCACTTGTTAAAAATATCAAAAATTATATCTGGTATCTGAATACATTTTGGTTTGACTATATATAACAGTATATTGTCTACCTGTCTATATGCCTAATAAGGATTTACCGTAAATTGAATTGAAAAAACAAAGACAAAAATACCAATAATTTTGTTTATATATCTTTGTAGTTATTGACAAATTATTGGGAGGATCTTTTTTGTTAATTAATTAATTCTCCCACCTCTTCTTCTACCAAACTGCAGTGTGTGGTGACAGCTTACACTTTTGCACTAAACCCCCTCCTTCATCGGATTTAATTAGACTGCGGAGCCCTCTGATGTGATCATCCTAAATGAGGTTGCTCCAGTAAATCACCAAAGCAATAAATTCTACCCAGAATAAATTGAATCTTAATTTATAGGTCTTGTTTTATGGACTGAGTCAGAGTCTGCCAGCACCTCAGACACCGTGTCTCCAATGTGTTGCTTCTGTTTAATCACAGCGATCATTCATTGGCTCTTAAAAATGAACTGGCTGATATTTCGATTTATTCACTTGGTAAACACCACCAGGATTATTTAGTGCAGTTTAAACTCACCTTTAACTAATGATCTGAAAGTAATTACAGTAATTTACAGTATTATTTAGTCAATATTTCCTTTAAAAATCTTTCTGCCAGTGCCTGGGTATACTTCTCATAAATGAATCAGAAAACCAGTGCGATGCTATTAGAAATGCAGGCACCATATGCGTTCTCCTAAGTACTGGACAAACGTAGTCGATAGGAATCAATGTGAGTGCTTGGTTTTAGTGATAGGCTCTAGTCCAAGTTAATGCCATTTCATTAGTTGAGACATGGCATCCTGAAGAGTAGATTAGTAGGAATAGGGGTCGCAGAACAGGGAGGGATGTATTCAGACAATAGCTGATCCTACAGCTTGATGCCAGGAAGTCCTGCTTGGTCTGCAGCGGCCCTCTCCCCTGCCTGCTGACAACCCTAAAAGGTGCTTTAATCTGGTTAAAAAAAGAGATTGATGGCTCTTTGTACATTGAGGTAGATCTGTCCGATTGTTCATTCAATTGAGTACAGGCCATTAGGCCTGTGTTCAATCAAGATGAGCTCACGCTGATTATTTTCCTTCCTCTCTGTCTTTTCGATTTCTGTCCCTTATCTCCCGGTCTTGAATTCTTTATTTGTTCTTCCTCACCTAAAGAAACCCTCAGTCTATTCTGGGCTTTTTTCTGCTGAAGATTAAATTGAATTGTGAATCAAACTGGCTGTAGTGGGTATTCACTTGGCAGATTCAATATGGTTTGAGGGAACCTTGGACCTTAACAACCCCATGGTTCTGTCTCAAGTTGGCACCAGCTTCATGGCAATAAAGTAGTTTTGCAGGCCATCAGAGTGCTCTCAGTAGACAATATGTCAATGGTGTTGTTATAAAAAAGATCAAAGAGACCTCTGGGAATTTGTACTTAGGAAATTTTATAGCTGTACTCAAGAAAGATGATAGCATAACACAATCTAAAATGATCATAAACAAAATACTTAGGCACTCACTCAGTCTTCAGCCTATTTTTGGTACCTTTACTGCATGAAGACAAAAGGCACCACAAGAGACAATTATATCTGTGTTGATCTGATATATTTAAATTTCATTGATCCTGAGAGAACAATCTGAAATTAGTCTTTTGGTCACTTAGTGCATAAACTGGTTGTTTTGCCGTGTTAAATCATTTATCTGCTAATGTTTCTGACAAATATTCATTGATGAATATGCAGTCACGATAAGATAATCTATGGCTCAATGCAATTCATTTGAGTTAGTCTAATTAGTGCTTTTACTATTTTTAATGTAGCCAGATATTGCTTTTGAGTACGATGTCTCTCAGTCAATAAACGAATAATTTTTTATCCGTTTTGGGACAGATTTGTTGTCGAGGACAAAATGTTCATGTTCAATTTTAAGAAATAATGTGGCTTCATCCATTTTCTGAAAAGTAATTAAAATGAGGACCATATCTTGCATGTCATTCATAATAAGCGCATTTGCAATTATCATTTCTAAATTGAATCGGTCACTCATGTGGAAATACTACATATATTTTTATGACTGAGGAATTAAGCAATTCAAAAGTGTGCTTGAAAACCTTATTGATGATAAGCCACATGACGTTGTCCTCTAATCATACTCAATTCTAACATTGAACTCAAAGAAAAGTCTTTAGACATTGACCAGACTTGCTATGAACCTCATTTATGTGTTTTCCATAAATGTTATATTGAATATGACAAGGACATATGCTAAAATGAAGCCCCGCATTGATTTCTAATTTTATATTCTGTTAGTAGGCTATGTCACAATATACTGAAATCAAATCAGCTGAAACTTCCACTACACGCTGACTTTAAACCAGGGGTGCGTTTCCCGAAAGCATCGTTAGCCAACTATGGTCTCAAGTTCCGTCGTTATCAGCATAGTTCAACGATTTGGTGTTTCTCGAAACCATCGTTCCAACGAACGTTCGCAAACAGCATCGCAAACTTGTGTGGTTGGAACGACAGCTCTCGAGCTGTGGTTAGAAGCATAGTTTCTAGTTTACATGAGATGTAGACTGAATAAATCCTTATCTTTAGCAAAATAAGCAAGCTGACATTCAGTAGCCTACAACCCGTGTTATTTATTTATAATAGGCTACATACAAATGTAATTTACGTCTTTTAGTTTGTCAAGAGATTTAAAGCACCGTTTTTGAAGACTGCGCATGTGCGAACGTGCTCCACTATGTAAGAACGAGCCAAATATTGAGTCTGGTAATAAAGCAAAATAACTGAGAAAAATTAGAAATGGTCTTCAGATGCCATGTCTGTAGCTTATATGACAAAATCTAGCGTTAATTCGATCTCAAACAGATTAATTAAAATAAGTTATTAGTCCACCACGTGCGAAACGTCATAAACCAACGTGGTTGAACGATACTTTGCGACATACGGTTTCGGGAAACAGTCATGACTAGCTAGTTGATTTCTCCATCGATGCATCGTACTATGGTAGTTAAGCAGCGAGCTATATAGTTGTACGGGAAACGCACCCCAGATATGTTATTATTTAGGTAACTTGCAATAAACATATTGTCTGACTAATTTGATCAGCAATATCAAACTGTTGCTTCACCTTAAAGGAACACTCCACCGTTTTTTGAAATAGGGCTTATTCACTTTCTTTCCTACATTTAGATAGGTGGGCAAATGCATTTTTGTCTCAGTGCATGCATTGTTTTAGTTTGACAGGGTCGGCGCTAGCTTAGCTTAGCATAATGAATGGTATCCTTTGTTGCCAGCTAGCATGTCCTGAGTAAAAGTGATATAAAAAATAAAAATAAACCACCTAATTACTTCTTGTGGCCTGCGTATTCACAACAAGTACAAATAGTGATGCAGATTAACACTAGGCGATTTCCTAGGCAGATATTGACTTATATATTAAGGACTATATTAGGGGGAAGGACAGGCGAAGCACTGCTACTTGGGCGTGATATCTCTGCGCCCAAGTAGCAGTGCTTCGCCTGTGCTTCCCCCTAATATAGTCCCAAGTCAATATCTGCCTAGGAAATCGCCTAGTGTTAATCTGCATCAATATTTGTACTTGTTGTGAATACGCAGGCCACAAGAAGTAATTAGGTGGTTTATTTTTATTTTTTATATCACTTTTACTCAGGACATGCTAGCTGGCAACAAAGGATTCCATTCATTATGCTAAGCTAAGCTAGCGCCGACCCTGTCAAACTAAAACAATGCATGCACTGAGACAAAAATGCATTTGCCCACCTATCTAAATGTAGGAAAGAAGGTGAATAAGCCCTATTTCAAAAAATGGTGGAGTGTTCCTTTAACAGCAGTTGAGCTGTAGGATTGCAGTTTAAAATAAAAGAGCACCTCTTCATCAAGTCATTGCTTTTCTCTGAAACAGGTGCATTGCAAGAATGCTATCCTTGATTCCCGCTCTAATTGATAAATTGTATATAAGTTAGGAAATCAAGACTTTGATAAATTTGTATACAGTATATGTGTGTGGGTAACTTGTCAGTCCATTTTAATGGATGAATCCCGTGAGGCCATGAATCCCGGAACATAAACAAATGGACTCTGACCATTTAGAGGACCATTTTATTCACATTTGATTTGCATGAACACATTTTGGTACACTCTGAAATGCTGCCTTGTGAAAGCCAATCGAACTATGCTAAATAGAAGAAAATGCTAAATTGTAACATTTTAAGTCCCGTTTCAGAACAAAGCAAGTGAAAATGCCTTAAAAGTATAGTTCGCCCAAAAATAATGTTAACATTTACTCACCCTCAATCCATGTAAGGCTGAATAACATAGTGAGAAAAAGATTGTGGCCTTTTAGATGAATCAAACAACAACAGCCTACCTCTTACTCTTGTCTTTCAGATAAGACTTCCACACCACTGCATTACTCCATGTCAGCTCTAATAACATGTTGCAAATCATTTCTTTGTGCTTGCATGGTCTCTTCATGATGTAATGCTCTATTGAAGCCTGTGGAGAGCACTTGGATATAATGCAGCTGAAGCACAGTGCCCAAGTCCTGGGGGGGTTGCATGGGTAGACTGTGTCCTGAGATGGAGGGGGCAGTGGTGATAGATGATGTTGTGACAGCCATTCGTTTCTTGCTGAGTTTTTTCCGCCCCAGGTCAAGGAGTGAAGTGCAGTGGAGTCAGCACAGCCATGGCACTGTGATTTAAGGCCTGTGCTTCAACAGTAAATCGATCTGAGTGGAAGAGACTGAGTGGCCAGCAGCAGAGAAGCGAATCCAGCAAGGTATCCCTCAGCTCCCAAAGAGCACATTGCACTTTCTGACAGTGTAGACGTAGCGCTGCCAAAAGCCTCTGCAAGCCCATGCAATCCTTGGAGTGAATCGCTACAGAGCATGTCTACAGAAGAGTCTGTTCTGCGATACAGTAGATAAAAATGATCAGCTTTCTTGTGCAACATTTGCCAGAATCACTGTTTTCTTAGTAAGCCATTATTTGTTGTACCGGAGCCATTTAAAGACTTTAAAAATTATATAAATATTGTATAATATTAACCGCTTTAAAGTAATTTATAATGTATCATTTCTAATTTTTTATGCGATTCACTGTGAGCAGCACCACTTTGCAGTGTATATCTCCACCAGCAATGTCAAGTTTAAAAAAAGCACTATAAACGTAATCGATGCAACTTGGGCAATATAGAGGCAATACAACTTGTGTGCTATACAAACTTTTATGGTCCCTTTTTGTCAAATGAAATACTTCTGTGAGAGTAGTAGCCTACATTTTCATTGTCTTAGACACAGAGTATTTGCTCTGTGACTAATGGTCTTTTACTTTTTTTCACGAGCCAGTTCATCTCTCTTCTAACTGTCAAGGTAACTTTTAAATCTAAGCTGAGAACAGCTTTAAGTGCCAGTGCTGAAGTATGCTTCACCCACTACTGCGAAAGATAGTTAATGGCACTTTACAGATAACAAGTGATCTACAGGAGCTTTTAGCATTATCATTAAGAGGTATTGCATCATATGTCTTTGCATTCACCTCTTCCGTTGATCTCTGCATTTAAGCCAATGAATTTAAGTATTTCTAAACATGGTGAAGTCAAGGTCTTGTAATAGCCATAAGTAGTAAGTACTTTAGATGCCCATGGATTAGATCTTGCGGCATGAGCAGAAACTCATTCTGAGTTGAACTGATGTGAAAATTACAGAGTCATTTACTTTTTTTACAGTAATGAAATACTTGACTGGACTGTTGACACCTCATGACTTAAACTAAAGCAATAACTTAATGTTTATAGAATGATGTAAATGTGCAATCAAATTGGGCTTTTCTTATGTCCACAAATGTCAAAGCCAAGAAGCATCCCAAAAAGTCCTTTTAAAAAAAATTGGTCATCGGTACAAGAATAAGTGTAATATCATGAAATGTATCTATGTGTAGCTTAAAAGAAATGATTGCGCCAGAATACAAGGTTCATACTGAATGGTTGTCACTGGAGAAAAAAATAAACACTTTTTGGAACTTGATGATGTATAGTTATGGCATCGGAGCCATACTAACCAGAAAAAAAATTGACCCAAATTTATACAAAATAATTTTCACGTCTAAATAGGCAGCTGTCTTATCTTCACCAGCATGTAAAAGATCTATAGGTTTATATACTCTGTATTGGCACTTAAGTCCATTTTGTCCAAAAACATTACACATGGTTGTTTGAAAGTGGCTAGTAACAAATATTTGTTATAAGCTCTTTCTTTAAAGGTATAGCAGAGGATTTTCCCGAATTTTAGAAAAGAACCGCCCTCTCCACTTTTTGAAAAAATGCACATGCGCAACACTCTACCTGCTATTAACGCCTATTAAACGTGTGCACGAGAGAGCATGCAAGAGCTAATCATAGCTTACATTAACTTTTACTAGCAGTGATTTTAAATGGATTTCTCCAAATAGCATGCCAAACTTTACCTGTCAAGTAGAAACTTCGCGACTGAGGCATCAGTGGGAAGCCCAACCTGTGTTTTGAGCGTACGCCATCGTGTGAATCGTGTGCACGAGCACGTACGACGGCCTTACGTAAACATATCACCAGAATGATTGACACTTAAGCCTGTTTTATGCTTCTGCATCGAACTGCCGCCGTAGCTACGTCGTAGGCTGTGTGTAGCGCGCGTACCCTACGGCGTACCCTGACGTGCACCTCTCCAAAAATGTAACAACGCGTCAATTCTACGCGGACACAAGCGCTGTGATTGGTCTGCCAGAACCCCTCCCTCGGGGTTTCAGACGCTTCCTAGGTACGCGTCAACGCGGACAACGACACAGAAGTATAAATTAAAACCAACACCTTGCCTACGGCGTATAGGCTCCGGCGTAGGTCCGACGCAGAAGTATAATGAGGCCTTTAGGAGGACCAATAGTCTTGATGATCCACCCGGAAAAAGAAAATCCTCCGCTATACCTATATTTCCTGATCAGTGATATGTGATCTTTTTCATTTCAGATCAGTGCATGTCAGACTCATTTCTCACATTAAAGGGTTAGTTCACGCATCACACACATGACCAGCGTCGGCCAATAGTGAGCCTACGTGGTGACGTGCAACACAGACGCGCTACGCTTAAACACTACGTGAACTCACTCGAGGCCCAGAGAGAAGGAAATGAATAGTGGAATAAAGTCGTTATTTTTGTGGGGTTTTGCGCACAAAAAGTATTCTCGTCGCTTGATAAACTTAAGATTGAGCCACTGGAGTCACTTGGACTATATTAACGATCTCTTTAATAACTTTTTTGCGCCAGCAAGTTTCATTCCCTTAGAAGCCTATGGAGGAGTGAGCCAGCACTCAGATTTAATCAAAAATATCTTAATTTGTGTTCCGAAGATGAACGAAGGTCTTACGGGGTTGGAACAACATGAGGGTGAGTAATTACTGACAGAATTTTCATTTTTGGGTGAACTAACCCTTTAAGGCAATTAGAATTTATACTTACAACATGTTTACATTACATCCCAGAGCTGTTTCTGTGATTACACTTCAAATTGAACCATTTAGGCCACAGTTACATTGTTTATCGTTGTTATTGAACAATAAAATAGCTACATAACATAGAAATTAAAGTATGACACTGTTCAAAAGGTTAGGGTCAGAATTTCTTTATTTTGTGAAATTTGACTTTTATTCAACAAGGACACATTAGCTCGATCAAAAGTGACAGTGAACAGGGTTTCTAAAACACCCAAATGTGCAACTGGGACACATCATCAGTGATAAAACAAACTGTTTTCAACATGATAATAATTAGAGAAGTTTCTTGAGCACTAAATCAGCATATTTCTGAAGGATCTGGGGACTGGAGTTACGACTGCTGAAAATACAGCTTTGACATAACAGGAATAAATTACATTTTAAAATATATTCAAACAGAAAAAAAAAAACTTTTCAAAATCATTAAGAATTCTTTCTGACCCCAAACGTTTGATCGCTTTTGCAGTATATATTTTTAAAGCCATTTATTTGGAAAGAATTGGCTTTGTTTTTAACATAATAGGTGCTAGATGAATTGTTAGACCGAAGGAATTGAATAAAACATGAGCAGAAAATGTTGTTTTAGTCTTATTTTTACTTGTGCTATTATGGAGTAGTGCCAGGGATGATGGAGTCTGGTGTGATGAATTGCTGACCTGACCTTTGTCCTTGCCATTCTGATGCATCATCGCCTGGCTCAACAGCACAGGTCAGTACAGAGAACAAATGGAAAGATTATAGGGGAGAGCAGGAGGTGAGCTGTCAGAAAAATACAATGAACTTAAATGTCAGAATGTAAAATAACT
This sequence comes from Rutilus rutilus, assembly GCF_951802725.1. Classification (NCBI taxonomy): domain Eukaryota; kingdom Metazoa; phylum Chordata; class Actinopteri; order Cypriniformes; family Leuciscidae; genus Rutilus; species Rutilus rutilus. The sequence continues at coordinate 30,712,660 of NC_140220.1, read as the reverse complement.
CACTGTAATGAACACACACACACATTATGGGGGCCTCATTTCCTTTTGTTTCTTTTTGCTTTCTTTTTATCTGGCTTTCCCAAAATAATGATGTCTATTTACAGGGATAGTTCACCCAAAAATATCCATTCTATGCCAAGACAACTTTAAGCCAAATGATACCTAGCTAATATCTGACAGACAAAAGGTGAAACGAGGCGCTCTTGCATAAATTATTTTAGAATTTTCATTGAGTAGACTATCCCTTTAAAGGGGTCTCAGTTTGGTTCCTTTAAAGAGGACTCAAGTGTGACAATTGCCTTAGTTAAATCTATTTTTTCTTTGAAAAATGTCACAGTATCAAAATGTCAGACCATGGCAAAAGATCAAACATGGCTTAACTCCAGAGACCTTCCAGAGATGTTGTGTGTGGTATCGCAGGTCTGCAGAGGGGAGATGTTTAATTTCCTGAAAACTAGCAGCCTAACATCAATAGCAAAAATTAACATGAACAACGTGATGCAACCTTCTGTATTAGTGTCATCACACAGTGTTTTTAAAACATCAATTGGTGCCTGAGATATCAGTGTCTGTCCTTTTGTTCTTTTGAACGGATTAATGACTTCTTTTCATTTATTATCTACAGGTAAGGGCCTTTGAAAAGATGGATGCATTGTTAGCCCAACCATTATTAACGCCCAGGCTCCAGCTCGGCCTTCGTGATGAAAGAGAGCAAACTGAATGTGATGGTAATAGACATAGATCCACAGCTGTGGGATTGAGGGCCTCTCTTTGTAACCAAGCTTCTCTTTCAGTTTGCATTATTGAACTTCGATAGCCAAGAGCATCTTTTGTCTGTCAGGCATTAGCTAGGTATCATTTAGACATAGATTAGAATTGGGTTTTAAATGAAATTCCAGCACAAAAATAAGTTCATTCCTAAACTTTTATGTCATAAAATCTCTTGGTTACCACCCTAAATACTAAAAAGTCTTAGGGTTCGTTTACATGACACCGTTTTCAACTAAAAATGGAAACTTTTTATGCATTTTTGCCGTTCATTTACACGACAACTGCGTTTTGGGGGCCTGAAAATGCTAACTTTTGAAAACGGCTCTCGAAGTGCACGTTTTTGAAAATGATACTGTTATCATCTCCGTGTAAACTACAAAAATGCGAATTTGTGAAAACAGTGACGTCATGCGCATGCGTATTACGTGTTTCGTCTATAGGCACGTATGATTCTTTACAAAGTGACATTGCCACCTACTGGCCTGGCATGCATGATATAGAGTTTTTAGTCGTTTTCGCAGATCCGTGTGAACAGGGATAATTTTGACAACGTTTATCAGCAATCATCTGTGTGCAAAAAACTTTTTCGTTTTTAGTACATCGTTGTCGTGTAACCATACCGTAGTGTACTGGCATGTCAAAAGGTTCATTAAGGATGTGTCTATGGAACACAAAAGCAGACATTTTGAAATGTGCAGAGTTTGTCCATTCAATGAAAGTCAATGTTGTTTTGGACCACATTGATTTTAAATGAAGTTCCTAAACGCAAGTTAGGGAGGAGTGAGCCCATCTAATCTTTCAATCAACAGCCTGAGTATATAAGCAGCCGCTTACCTCTCTCTTGCATCAGCTGTTCCAGTATCCCTCCACCTCCCCAAACTCCACCTTCATCTCAGGTACCTTGCCCTTCAATTATCATATCCTACTTTTAGCCACTGGGGGGGTATATCAAAGCTCGAGTTGAAGCTGCTTCATCGAGCCCCTCTTCAGTGGACAGCAAGCCAAATAAGTTTAACCTAATATCTTAAAGATTTTATGGGCAAACAAACTCGTTAACTGAATGGGCAAGAAAAACACACAGTGTTTCAGATATCTTCTTTTGTGTTCCACATAAGGAAGAAAGTCATCAACATCAGGCTGAGTGACAGATTACAGTACATTACATAGTTAATATTGTGTTGTGTATGTTTATTTATAGAATGAGCTACAAAAATTATTTGACAGCAATTATTTGAGTGTGTATCACAGATCCGCGGTTCTATTTTTAAAGCCTTTATTATTTTCTTTGTGACTGGCAGGATGGATATCACCACCCCAAGGCCTGTGTCTACGGATCTAATCTGACAGGCAGCATCTCAAAGCCTCCTCACTCCCCATAGTGGATCATGGATTGTGACCAGATTTGGTCATATATAGCAACATTTAATGTGGGGGGGATCAGTGCCATTCATATTCACTGGAACAATAAAAATGATTGAAAATGTATTTGAAAAGATTTGACCATACAAAACTTTCAGCCATGATAGGATGTTGCTGGGTTGTTAATTAAAACTAAAACCGTAAAAAAAAACATATACTTTAAACAAAACATACATTAACTGAAATAAAATATAAAACTTTTAGTTAACATTTCTCATAGAGCTGCACAATTTATCGTTAAAAATCGTTAAAATCGCACTCTCAATTCAAATACCCACGTGATCTTATTTCCAAATGACAACGATTCAGCTAATGTCTATCAAGCCTTTGACAAGTACGATCACAGCGGAACATTCAAATCTGCGTTTGAGCTAATTCTAATTATCACAGAAGTACCGGTCTGATGTCTACGGTAGCGATCAAAATAAAGTAAATAACCATTTGAAAGTAACTTGACACTTCAAATAAAGATTGTATTAATTAGATTGTTAAGCCAGAACGTGGCGACAAGTAACTGTTAAAAAATGACTGTGTCTAAAAGCTTAAAAACACTGTTTTCGGAAGATGCATTGCAAGATGAAGCCAGGCATCAAGGCATGTCTGAATTCAGTGTTAGCTTCACTTCCTGTCTCCTGAGATCCCTTCATCTGATTGATTTTTTAATGCAGCATGTATCCTTCGCTGCCTTTGATATCACACAATCCTGTGCGTTCCATTCTGAGACAGTTGAGCTAAAAAATAAAGACGCCATCTGAAAGTTGTGGTTGGTGGTCAGTTTGCAGTTAAATGTAAGTTTTTGACCAACGTTATCCACTTTTGACGTCATTTCTAGTGAGAAATTAGTATTGTAGAAATTAAATATATTTACTTAGTTTTCACCAAAGCTCTCTCTATTTTGTTGTATATCATTAAACCATTGTGTTGCCTCCAAAGTCAGTTTTGTGAGTTACCTTTGTGCGCAAACACTGCCTGCAAAGTCATTGCCTGATAGGGCATTGAGGCAACAAGTCAAGTGCCTTATAGCTTTTGGATGCAGCCAATGTATTTGCCATTGAATCATTAATTCAAGAGATTTGTTCAAACATGTTGATTCACAACATATTAACAAAAACTAATAAAAATTATGAAACCACAACAAAATTACCAAAATGTTTAATTTTATTACAGTGAAAACATAAAATAAAATCTAATTCTAAATAACAAAAAAACATAATAGTATATTGATACAAACATGACACTGGAGTGTCGTTATGTGGTTGCTAGGGCGTTTTGAATGTTTTTTAGACATTTTACTTTACCAATTTTTTAAAGAAATTGTAATGTCCAATAACATCAGTTTTGCCAAAAGAAGCAGAAGCTGCATTCATGTCTGTATAGCACAAATGATGCTTGATAAGTTACACACTGACTGCTTAAGGTTTTGGGGTTTGTTAGCAAATTAGCATCGTCAGGGAAGTTGCACATTTTTCCCAGCAATCTTAATGTTGTACATTTTACAAATGCAGCTATTCTAGCAGTAACGTGCGGTGAAATCTTGTCATGGGTAGGCTGTGACCTATCAATGTGGCATATATGTTTATATATTCATTCAGTTAATGTAGCAACCCAAGTTCATATCAGGCATCATCACGCTGCCTGCATACAGCAAAGTCAGTCATATGTGAGGCTAATGCACAATCAAATCTAATAATCAAATTAATGGACACATCTATCTTATGACTTATACAACAAACAAATGTTTTGTGCGGGAACCCAGTAACGTTAAGAGAGGGAGGCGGCGCGGTGTCAGCGAACTGAAAAGCAGCCTAGTCACTATTGTAGTTTGTATTAATGCCATGGTTCAACAAATAATGTAAAGGTTAAATAATAATTCACTTAGACTTTATAAGAAGCAATTGCGACTTTATTTCACACAATTCTGACTTTATATCTTGCAATTCTGACTTTATAACATGCAATTGCGACTTTATTTCACGCAATTCTGACTTTATATCTCGCAATTCTGACTTTATAACACGCAATTGCGACTTTATTTCACGCAATTCTGAGAAATAATGACAAGATTGCGAGATGTAAACTCGCAATTGTGAGATAAAAAGTCGCAATTATCTTTTAAAATGTTTTATTCTGTAGCGGAAACAAGCTTCCATACCTCCTGGCCTCTTCCTCCCATCCATCCTCCCTGACGCGTTAGTAGGGCCGGCCCAGCTATCGGTAGGCGCCGGCGGTGCCGCGGTAGCCTACTCCTGAGAAAACGTTTTGGAAAAGACGGGCTATGGACCCAACCAACTCTATAGGAGGGGAGGGGAGAACTCCCTCACATGGTACAACCCATGCAGAGGCTGCGCGCTGCGGTGTCAGAATGCGGAACGTCCGAACGTGTGTAGCCTAATGTAACTAACGTGACAAATGTGAAAAAAGAAAATTTAAAAGTGAAGCGGCCCACCGGGAATTCTCCCGATTACCCACCCCGGGCCTGTTGACAGCCAACGCTAGGCGCTGCTAGATCGGGAAGCGCGGATTGAGTGAGAGCGAGTGGATCACGTGACATGAAGCAAGCTCGGTCTCTGCCTCAATGTTGATAATTCAAGACAGCATGAGAACTGACTGCGCATGCGCAAACCTACATAAACTACGTTCTATGGACCAAAGAGGCACTGCTAACCTCTGCCTCAATGGCCATTGCCTTGCATTTCCTGCATGAAACAATGGTTTTAGGAGCAAACAATGGCAAAATGAGTATATTATATGTGTATTCCTGAAAATTTTTGTTACAAAAATTAATATTTGGAATAAAATAAATGCAATTAATAATGTGGTGAATTAATAAAGTTCTTGGAATTAATAAATGTAATGTCAACATTTCCTTTGGTGAGGCACTGCCTACCCTGCCTACCCTGACCGCACGTAGCCTATCATCATTCGGTCTAAGAAATCCTTTCACTGCACTGTTATAGGTTAGCACCAATGATAATTTCTTCAAGATGAGAGAAATTGACAAAAAAACCACACTTTTTCCGAGAGTCATAATGTAATAGTTTCTGAGAACTGAGACCCAGCTGTGAGAGGAGTCGGGAAGCCTGGGGAGGACAGAGAGCATTCGTGATTGTGGTATAAAGGAAGACAGTGAGTGGGTTTATGCTGCCAGGTGCATCTGGCAGGGTCAATTATGTGACTGATTTACCTCGTCACAGCGGTATACACTTGGCTGTGGATAACAGGGCATGAATCACTGTCCTCCAGAGGGGGGTCATCACTTTGAATGTAAACCTGTGTCCACTCTGCATCCCAAGTTTGTGATTGGTAAGATTTTTGAAGTTTCTGTCTTTTGTATAGACCCCTTTTGCGCCTCACAATTACGTCACGGCGTTAGCTGGAGGCAAAACAAAGGGAAAACTGGAGGCAGCCAAAACAAACCAGCACTGATTCGGCTACATAAGAAGCTTAAAATAGTATTATTATAATTAAATGTCATCTTGTTGTGTTGTTGGGTGAAAGAATAGACGGAGCACATGCTCCAATTTGAAATTTTATCGCATAATATTTTCTAAACTATTGTGATTATTTGTGAATCATCTATGATTGTATAGCCTACATTGTTGTGTTTGATTGTGACTAGACTTTTTGAAGAACCTGGTAAGAAAGAATAATCAAATACATAGTTAAAAAATGAATTTGCTGTATCTGGAATTTTAATTTCTAGAAAATATTCACATCATTAAAATTGCACTGTAATGTCACTCTTTACATGGTCGTCTTCTGGCCTTGGCGCTGACTAGGCAGAGCTTCGGATCGTACCACACAACACAAGTCTTGTACGTGACCATTCAGGCATCTAAAGATGTATATGCCCTCAGTTTCTCTGTATGCTTGGTTTCTCTATCAGGAAGGTGTAGATGTCAGGCTCAACTGAGGTAGTGTTAACGTTAATCCTGTCAGATCGTCCATCCATTGAGTGTGCGCGTACGGGTCGGCCAATCTGGTTCCGTCCGTTAAAATTAACTTTTGCAAATAACAATTGCGGTCCTGGACAGTGAGTGACCTTACACATTAAGATACAATCTGATTTTCTCCATTTCTCAGTCATTGTTAAAAAACAAGCTAACAAAACTTGCAAACTATAGTGAAGCGGCCAGGGGAATCGTTATGCCTCCACCTATGAATATATTTTAAAATAAATGTAATTTATTCATGTGATGGAAAAGCTGAATTTAGTCTCCAGTCTTCAGTGTCACATGACCCTTCAAAAATCATTCTAATAATGCTGATTTGCTGCTCAAGAAACCTCTCGTTATGATCAATGTTGAAAACAGTTGTGCTGCTTAGCCCAATATTTTTGTGAAAACTGATCTTTGAATATGAAGTAAAAAATAACAGTGTTAATTTAAAATATAAATCTTTTATAATATTTTAATTATTTTGTCACATTTGATCAGTTTAAAACATTCTTGGTGAATAAAAGTATTAATTTCTTTATAAAAAAAAAATATATACATACACATATATACACATACACACTCACCTAAAGGATTATTAGGAACACCATACTAATACTGTGTTTGACCCCCTTTCGCCTTCAGAACTGCCTTAATTCTACGTGGCATTGATTCAACAAGGTGCTGAAAGCATTCTTTAGAAATGTTGGCCCATATTGATAGGACAGCATCTTGCAGTTGATGGAGATTTGTGGGATGCACATCCAGTGCACGAAGCTCCCGTTCCACCACATCCCAAAGATGTGACACCCCATTTTAGTACAGTGAACTCATTGTCATGTTCAAGAAACCAATTTGAAATGATTCGAGCTTTGTGACATGGTGCATTATCCTGCTGGAAGTAGCCATCAGAGGATGGGTACATGGTGGTCATAAAGGGATGGACATGGTCAGAAACAATGCTCAGGTAGGCCGTGGCATTTAAACGATGCCCAATTGGCACTAAGGGGCCTAAAGTGTGCCAAGAAAACATCCCCCACACCATTACACCACCACCACCAGCCTGCACAGTGGTAACAAGGCATGATGGATCCATGTTGTCATTCTGTTTACTCCAAATTCTGACTCTACCATCTGAATGTCTCAACAGAAATCGAGACTCATCAGACCAGGCAACATGGTCACTGCCGCATACTGGATGTTTTTCCCTTTTCACACCATTCTTTGTAAACCCTAGAAATGGTTGTGCGTGAAAATCCCAGTAACTGAGCAGATTGTGAAATACTCAGACCGGCCCGTCTGGCACCAACAACCATGCCACGCTCAAAATTGCTTAAATCACCTTTCTTTCCCATTCTGACATTCAGTTTGGAGTTCAGGAGATTGTCTTGACCAAGACCACACCCCTAAATGCATTGAAGCAACTGCCATGTGATTGGTTGATTAGATAATTGCATTAATGAGAAATTGAACAGGTGTTCCTAATAATCCTTTAGGTGAGTGTATATATATATATATATATATATATATATATATATATATATATATATATATATATATATCGATATATATATATATATATATATATAGAGAGAGAGAGAGAGAGAGAGAGATATATATATATATATATATATATATATATATATATATATATATATATATATATATATATATATAGATATATATAGATATATATATAGATAGATAGATAGATATAGATATAGATATAGATATAGATATAGATATAGATATAGATATAGATATATTAGTCAGTGATGGACTGGGCAAATGCCACTATAGATGTTTGCATTCACTTTGAGCATATGGACCTACTATGTGAGTGTGTGAGAAAGAATGAGAGATAGATCCAGCTGTTTACATACTTGCTCAAACTTTGAATCATTTTGTCCTTAAGGTTAAGTAATTTTCTGGCAGCACTGTCAAGCTCAATGTGCACATGGACTGTTTGTTCCCATACAAAATGAGATCTTCCAAAAAAAAGGCACTAGTATTAGACACAAGGACATGCACTGGATAAAAATATTGTTGAATAAATCATTGAAAATGTATAACAGCATGGACACATTAAGTCTTGGAAAGTGAGGCTTGATGTTTCTGCACTAAATCTGGCAGTCACAAACAAACAAACACCAGTAATGTTTCAAATCTGAGCTCGAATTAATGAGATGCTGCAAAGCCCGAAACCTTAAAATAGTTTAATTACAGAGCTGATTGATTTTACAAATAAATGGACATGCTGGTAAACCACACATGAATGCTGACAGGCAAATTAAATATTGCAGTAATGTGTAAGCTGACCACAGATTTTATCCAGTCTAACTGAATCAGTCACAAATCTGGTAGCAGTCAGTTTCTCTGCTAATATGAAGGACACTTTGCCCTAGTCATGCTTTTGTCCTGATCTCACTCATCTCATCCATTAAATCACTGATCATCTCTAGTAGTGCCATCAGCACATAAATGAGGTTGGAGGTTGAAAGACGAATTACACATTAAGGTATATATATATACTACAGGGTTTCAAATGCCTTGTACATAGCTGTGCTTCAAATACATGGTTGGTTGGAATATTAATGAAATATCCACACTTTACACAGAGAATATCCAAAATTTAACAACCAAATGCATCCAAAGCTACAGCTGAAATAAGAATATGACTGAAATTTCAGATAATCTTCTGTTTCCAACAATGCAACCACAACCCCACTTATTCAGCACCTTTTCAGCCTTTTCTTAGTTACTTATGCATGCAGAAATCTGACATTTCCAAACAGTAAAAATTGCGAATGCATAAAATCCCCAGCTGTCTTTGATCTAATTAAGCTGAGTTTTCATTCCTCGTTTGTCATTTTGATTCAGTCTATAGCACGCCAGTCAGGCAGAACCATTGACTGATCTCCGCCTTGAAATCAGATGTACCAAACGTGATTGCACACATGTGACTGTGAGTGATGTGTGAACATATGCCCATCAGCCATGAAGCATTATACAATAGTCAGTTCTGGTGTTATACCAAATTCTGTGAACGTAATAGGCACTGTTGTCATCCTATCCCTAAACCTTCCATCACTACAGCACCTACTAAGGTCACATTAATTCAGTGCAACATTTGTCCTCAAATCTGACTGGTCAAACAGCGTTCCAATAGTTCCAAACATAATAGTCTAACAGCATGGGACTTTTCACTGTTTGTATCACTCTGCTTGTCCGTGTTTGCATGTCCCTTGACTTTATCTGTGTTTTGTTCAAAAACACTGTTTTATTTAGATGTTATGAGTGAGTCATTGAATCCTTTACTTAACCGATTTGATAAAAAAAAAAAAAAAACTGATTCATTCAGAAACAAAACTTTACATTTATGCTACATTTAGTCATTTAGCAGACGCATTTTTCCAAAGCAACTTACAAACGAGGAACACAACAAGCGATTCTTGTCTTTGTGAGTGAATCCTTAAATCCAATTTATTCAAAAACACTGTGTATCTGAGGGTGCTTTCACATCTGTAGTTCGGTTCATTTGGTCCGGACCAAGGGCGAAAAATGATACTTTGTAGCATTTTTCAGGCGTTTTTTGGTTCCTTTACACACCACACTGATCGCTCTGGTCCGAATCAGTTTATGAGTTGATAAAACGAACCAAAATGCAGTCACGTGACAACATCCACATCACTCGTTGGCCAGATGTGTCTTGAACGCATTTCCATAACTGCACTTCGATTCGTCAGAATTAACGTGCGGGAAAATTCCAACAGAACTCCTGGAAGTAAACAAAGAGGTGGAAAATCTGTCAGGAAACATGCCGCTGTTTACTATGGAGAGACAACTGCATGGGCTGATTGTATACTTGGTCATATTTTATTATATAGTTTGTCTACACCACTTTAGACAAACAATAATATTTGAGAATGAAGTGAGGATGCGGCTCGAAAATAATGTTATTAGCTTCTATCAGGCTCCGCACCTCCTAACAACTCCAAGTTTGTCCGCGAGCTGCCATGCTTAAAGTGCAAACTGTCCCTAGACAGTAAAATAAAGAAACTGTCAACAAACATTTATCCTCATCCCATAATGCACTGTGCAGCTGCCTACGGCAACTGGTTTAGTCCAAAAATGCGCAGTTCTTTGGCAGTTGGTTCTGTTCGAGGTCGGATCACGCTCTCACCACAAACGAACCGCTCCAGAGTTCGTTTGAAAGCTTACCGAGACCACCTCTTCGAGGAGGTCTCAGTACACTTGTTTGGTCCGCTTTTGGTGCGCACCCGAGTGCGATTGCCGCATTCACACCTGCCCAAACGAACCGCACCAATGGGGAAAACGAACTCTAGTGTGATTCAACCGAACTAAATGAGTCTCCGAATCCCAAATCCCCTTCACTCCTTACCATGACGGCAGACCATGTTGCTTACTACATTACTCCACTAAATAGTCCACTGAATGAGTGAATGAAATGAGTGAGTGAATTTGGACACTGCGGAGTGTGCAGTGGAAGTGCTACTGCTGATGCCATATTCTGGCGAGGCCTCATTCATGAAACATGAGCAGGACAAAATTGTAATCGTTCATAAAGCCTTTCATGAAAGCCAAAGATTCATGAAAATGTTCATATTATCAAAATGTTTGTTGGTATGAAAGAAATGTACACCTGCTCCCTACCACGTGTAAATGGTGCGTAAAACATTAGAACATTCTGTGTTCTTTCAGGCAAACAAATGATGCATATGTAGCATAATAATATTTCACAAGTTCGTTTGCCTTGTCTTTTTTGGGTTTTTTTTTTAGCTGAGAGTTGAAAACTGTTCAACTTTGGGTAAAATGCAGCACTCGTCACTGTCACTTTTTACCCAGCCATCAAATCACAGTGGAAGAGGGGAGGGACAAATACTATATACCAACCATTCTTCTTGTACAATGACTGAACAACAATGGAGAAGATAATATTGCTGGCTATTGCATTTTTATATTCAGTAATATTCTTCAAAATGTGATAATAGTAACACAATACAGCCATAGATATTCCAAATCATAGCAACCAAAGCATCTCAGCTGGAAAAACGTTCTGCCTCCAAAGCACTCTCAAGCACCACCAGCAGGCCGTTTTTCATAAGAGAACCAGGCATTTTTTCAGCTTGATAAAATGCTTTGGTGGATGCATGTTGATCGAATATTTATTGTTAGGCATATGGCATATTACTCTCTTTTGCACATTTATGCAATATAATGGAGCCAACCCTGAGAAGGGAGTCCAGAAGATTCCACAGCATTCCTGGACACGTCATTTGCATAGTTGTACTTCATAGGCTGGAATTATGCTCTTTACGAATGATTGGAATTCATTACACACGTTTAACTATCAAATCTGATGTTTACGAAGCGTTTGTGAATCCGGAGTTTAATTTTTGGGAAGGTCCGTTTTACGCGCAAATTACTCCAAATTTACTCATATATTTACGAAAGTTTCATGAATAAAGCCCATTGTGAGGGAATCCTTGAATCATTCACACAACAGATTCTCTAAAAAAAGAAGAAGATGATTCATTCAGAAATGAAACACCGACACTGTGTTGCTCAGGGATTCAATGATTCATTATTTTTTGACACTATTTAGACTTTAGTTTCATTGCCATTGTAAAAATACAAAAAAATTATACTAGGCCTACATTATTGGGTCTAAAATATTAACTTCTTGTTTATTGAACTGTTGTAAAAAAAAGTGTTGCAGTTGTGTTATTGGTCTGAATATCAGTAAATGTTAATGTTGCCTTTTATTTGCTGATCTGAGCCACACAATTCAAGCAATTCATTTTAAATTCATTCTCAGAAAAGGGACGATGCGGTTTTGTTTCTGCAAGTCACAGGGTCACTGTTAAATGCAGCTTTGGCAAAAATGTAGCACAAGGTGCTCTTTAACAGATGTTCTCATCAAGCAGAAAATAATTGCCAACAAAAGGCTCTTGATCCAAAAATAACACACCATCCTGTTGTGACATTGTGGTTAAGGCTTGAACAAGTTAGAGAAATGGCACCGCTGTCTTTTACACAAAGGCTCCATCTGCTGGGGGCATTGAAACACCAAATGATCTGGATGATCTGGGTACCCTTAAAATGACACACTTTTGCTGTCTTTATGCTGATTTATGTTGACCACCATGGCTGTTACTAACAAAAAGAACATGTGACTTTGCAACATATGTTTAATTTCGAAGCCTCTTTGAATGGATTTGATTTGTCAGCTTTTTCATATCACAAAGCTACGTGTAGCCTTTAGCAAACCCAGCAGTGAGTTCAGTGAAATGTTGATAATAGCATTTATCTCTCTAGTGAAGCTGTGATAATGGCAATGCAGTTTCAGCAATGATTTTTTTTCCCCCTTCCAAGTCTTCATGCTGACTCTAATTTATAAGAAACAAAAGTAGGCTTATGTAAGAGACTTACTTATTTTTATACTGGTCATAAACTGAGATTTGTGTCTATATTTATGAAACTTTTAGATGACTATTTTTAGTTTGAAAGTAGAGACCTACAATGAAAAAATGGCTTGATGCCTTATTCATTTGGCTAAATTTAGAGGGGCTGTATTAAAACAGGGCACTCAGCTACGGTCTGATGCTGCTGTGTTCTGGGTTGGACAGGATTCCATTCTATTTATTCTGTGCCCCGTGTGCTATTAATAATCTGCCACTCGGATGTGATAGTGACTTGTTTGGGGAATGACCCTAAATATGGATGTGGTTCATTTAGGGCTATGCCTGTCTGTGTGTTTGGGTGTGTGTTACATAAATTCTTCATAATGCTACACTGTCTTGACTTGACAGAGTAAAAAAAAGAAAAAAAAAAGAAGTAATTTCAAGACATGCCCAAGATATTCTAAAACATTTATTAAAATATCAAATTAAATAGCTAATTTTTTTAATTCTTGAAAAATAAACTAATATATCTTTATAATCTAACTGGTGATATACATTTCATCACATTTATTAATGTAAAATAAATGTGGGGGGGGGGGGGGGGGGCAATGCATCTTAGAGCAATGCAATCTTAGAGCAATGCAAACACATTGCATGTTACTGAATTTATTGTTCTTAAATGGGTCATGACATGTATTATTTTATTATTTTAATATTGTGAAATATTATTACAAATTAAAATAGCAGTTTTCTATTTGAATATACTTTAAAGGATTAGTTCACTTCAGAATTAAAATGTCCTGATTTACTCACCTCCATGTCATCCAAGATGTTTATGTCTTTCTTTCTTCAGTCGAAAAGAAATTAAGGTTTTTGAGGAGAACATTCCAGGATTTTTGCCCATAATAGTGGACTTTAATGGGGTACAACGGTTTGAAGGTCCAAATCGAAGTTTCTCAATGCAACTTCAAACGTAATCACGTTGAAAGGTCACGCGTGTTCTGGGTGAAAAATTCCATCTCATTTTCTCCTCCAACTTCAAAATCGTCCGAAAACTTTGGTTTACCTTTTTTTTTAAAGGGTTTTTGACTTAAGTCTTTGCACGTTCGCTTTGTAAACACTGGATCGGTACTTCCGTCTACGTCACGCGTGACCTTTCCACTGATAATAACGTAATGTGTGGCGCATCGCAGAGCTATTGCAAGACCAGCATTTGTGGTTAAAAAGTAAATAAATAAAAATAAAACAATTTTTAAATGACCGATCGTTTCACAAGATAAGACTCTTATTCTTTGGCTGGGATCGTAGAGCCCTTTGAAGCTGCATTGAAACTGCAATTTGGACCTTCAACCCGTTGGTTCGCGTTGAAGTCCCCTAGGCCTGTATGGAGAAAAATCCTGGAATGTTTTCCTCAAAAACCTAAATTTCTTTTCAACCGAAAAAAGAAAGACATAAACATCTTGGATAACATGGGAGTGAGTAAATTGTCAGGAAATTTTAACTCTGATGTGAACTAATCCTTTAAAATATCATTTATTTCTGTGACGCAAAGCTGAATTTTTATCAGCTATTACTCCAGTCTTCAGTGTCACATGATCCTTCAGAAGGCTCCATATCATTCTAATATGCTGATTTATTATCAATGTTGGAAACAGTTGTGCTGTTAAAAGATTTTTTATAATCTGTGATACTTTTTCAGGATTCTTTGATGAATAAAAAGTTTTTATTAAAAAAAAAACAGCATTTAATTAAAATAGAAATCTTTTGTAACAATGTAAACTAGGCTACCGTTCAAAAGTTTGGGGTCCGTATTTTATTTTATTTTTTTATATTTACATTTACATTTATTCATTTAGCAGACACTTTTATCCAAAGCGACTTACAAATGAGAACAATAGAAGCAGTTAAACTAACAGTGGGACAACAATATGCAAGTGCTATGACCCTTCTCAGTTTAATCTAACACAGTACATGTTAAAAAATTATTATTTATTTATTTATTTATTTTTATAAATAGAGCATTTAAAATAGAAATCTTTTGTAACAATATAAACTACCGTTAAAAAGTTTGGGGTCAGTATTTTTTTCTTTCTTTTTTTGAAATAAATTAATTTAATAGCCTACTTATATTTAGCAAGGATGCATTTGATAAAAAGTTATATAAAGATGAATAGGCTTGATGAGCATAAGAGACTTCTTTTAAAACCTTAAAAATAGTAATGTTTCCAACTGTTTATATTGACTCGTACTATATATGGGGAAACATATTATTTTTAACTCTTATTCTGATCCTCTGTCTAAAATTGATCCATTTTTAAGGGGCAGCTCCTTTAAGGCATGTCCTTAAATGGCCACTGTCTAACCTCATTGCACAGGAAGTAGGAACAGGTCATCAACGCCCTGAAAATATTATCCATAAAAGCCAATGATGGTTACTTGCGGTTTGCGGTGCAGCTGCTGTCAGATTATCTGGATCTCAGATCCAATACATTTGGCTGCTTCATCTGTCAACAAAAGATTTTTTGCGAGCTCTCCATTTCATTGCGCCTCGTTTACAAAACAATCTGCAGTCAAATGCTCCGAGCAAACATAATCCTACAACGCGATCCAGGATGCCTTTAAAATAAACCAAAGCGAACGTCCCTTTACTCTTCCATTTGTCCTGTTGTCAGCAGAATCAGTCGTGTGCAGTACCTCAGAAATTGAGTACTGTATCAAGTGTAACCAGCATCAATGATTTTAACGACTTCCATTTGCTTTTGACGCTACACTGTCACAGTATGCTGCTTTTCCTTCATCTTGCCTTGGCACTGAAGAGCGACCGTTCACGTGCGATCCACTGACTTCACTCCTATTGGTTGTTGCTCCCGAAAGTTGCTCTTCATTTGCATAAAGTTGTAGCCTGGCAAGCCAGACGTACATCAAGATGTTAGGTCTGGTAACTCACCATTGGCACGGCTCAATCCGAGGGGCGGGATAAACGGTTGTCTCTCAAAATCCCTCTGCACGCAATAGGATAGCGCTACAACCAATCAGAGCAACGAAGAAGGCTAGTTGGTATATTAAACTTTTGCCGTATCCAGTCGGCAAAACTCCGAACACATCTTCCTTTTTTAAGTGCCGTTCTTTGCTCTTTTCTCAAAGAAAAGCTTAACTCCAAGTCCTCCAGAGTCGCGGCCAAAGCCGATTCGAAAGACAGTTGTTTTCAAGTAGCGACCAGTCGCAACTCTGTCGTCATTATGTTAAGCCCGCCCCGCCTACTCTATACACGATGTGATTGGCCTGACCTGAGTTTGGTTTTTCCAGCTCGAAAGTCAACGGAGAGTTGCTAGACCACACTGGCTGCAAAATAAATTTTCCTGCCACTAGGGTGTGTCTAGATTTCTAGGCTAATAAAGTTGAACAGTAGCCTGGGTGCCAGCCCGAACCCCGCCCACAACATTTTTTGGTCGGGAAGTTCGGTCTGGACTCGATCCATTGAGGAGTAATTATGCTCGGCTCCCAGAAGGCCGAGCCAATCAAATTGCCAGGGCGGGCTTTAATCGATGATGGACAGATAATCTGCGGTTACGTAATCACCCACGTCATCAAAGAGCGCTTGGGTTGAATTGGTTTTCAACAAAGATGACTGCAGCTGGAGAATTGAGATGTTTAGATTCCGCTATCGCGTCTGTTATAAAAGAAATCGACAGCGCATTAATTTTAAAAGACGAACAGAGAACCGCAATCAAGGCATTTGTCGATCGGAAAGATGTGTTTGCCGTCCTTCCTACTGGATTCTTGTACCGGTTGGAGTTGAAGGATTGGGGCAAAACTTCTTCAGAGCCCTGGGCGTCTTGGAAGGGGTAGGCTCACGATCTCTTTTCTCTGAAGCCTCAGATGAACACGCTTCTTCAGCCTGGTCTCTTTCGTCATCTTTCCATTTTTTAAAATCAGTCAAGTCGCGTTGCAACCGTGTTATAAAGTTGAGACAGGGCCAACAAATGCGAGTATATTTATTTGCTTTATTGTTGAGATCTAATCCTAAACGGAGAACTTGTTTGTATATACATACACCTTTTGTATTTCTCTCAAAAATGCTATTCATGCTTGTAAGTTCTTTTTACAACAACGGCAAAAGATCGTTTACACTCATTACTTTTCTACTTCTTCCAGCGTGCGTGCAGTTGAGCTCTGTTGACAACTATGCGTCGCTCAACATACCTCACTTACTGCGTTGCTCTGATTGGTTGTAGGTCTATCCAATTGAGTGCAGAGGTTGTTTTTTTTTCCTGGTTCGGTTAAGACACGCCTCATAATCAAAGCCCTATGGAGCAGTATCAGACTCACATTCTGCCTAGAATATGAGGATGACGAAGTCAGGCTAGTTGAACAGATCTCAACTATCTCTTTCTCAACCGTCCACAGAGGAGGAGCTGGACGTCATTTGACTCTGCAGTGAGTAGCCTACCACTTGCAAGCAACTTTACCACTTGGGGACACGCCCAAATCGCTGGAAATCGCCCACTCTCCATTGAAATGAATGGGATCGTGTTGCTATGATGCGATAATGTATAACTGTTCGCCAGAGCTTGATTAAATAAATGCTTTGTTTATTATGAGGACGTTTTAAGCTATGAAACTTGTAGGATGTTTTAATGGTACAAAGTCCTATTACATGTTTCATTTTAATATTGGCGGTCTTGCCTCAAGTTTGTAGTGATAATGAAATGTCAAATTTTTCAATTTGACAGGGATGATGCATTGTCACCATGAAAATGAAATAATTTCATTTAATTTTCCATTTTGGTACATTTAATAACAGCGTTATTAAATTATTTTCCATAATGAAATGGTTTGGTTTGGTTTTAATTAATTTTTTTATCATTTAGGTCATTTATTTGGGCTATTTAAAATTGCCCGAAAATAATCTTTCCATATTAGTCAAAGTAGACTTATGTCATGACCTCTTTAAATTAGCATGTATTTATATTTTTAAATGTTTATATTATATTTACATGTAGGCTATTTTATATTTTATAAATACTGGTCACATTGATCCCTATTGCTTTAAAATCTAAGCTGCCTTGTGTTCAAGGTTTCATTCACTACCAATGTTACACCACAAGAGAGCACTAAATCAGTGCACTTAATGTTTGCTATTTTCACTATACTTAAACCATACATTTCTGAACTTTCTAGTATATTCAGAATATTATTTGTTTTTTAATTTGTTCTTAGTATTTAAATTCCTCACCTACTAATACGGCTTAATGTGTGTGTTTTCTTTGTATTATTGACAGCGCATATCTTTAATGCATTTTTAGTTCACTTTCTATAGGGAGTCAAACTGTTGATGTCTTAAAAAAAACATGCATATAATTTTAGCTGTTTTGATTGTTGATATGTTTTCATTACCAATCTTTTTCTGCTCAAAAATATTACTTTAGCTTTTTAGGTCTTTATTTCATATCAAATAAAATGCTGTTTTCACAGATATGTAATATATGTCAACAAAAACAGGGTGGAAAATAGTCTTGTGAAGGCATAACAAAAATAATCACGAAAATTTAATTAAATGTACATTTCCCAGAGTGTGGGAAAGTGTGCGCCTTATGACACCTTAACTGTATGTGTATCCTCATAGCAAACAGATCCCAGAGAGCATTTTGCCTAGAGCTCACTTATTTATCATATGCTGCACACACACACATACTCACACACAACTGGTGTCACGTATCTTCAATCTTACTCATCCTTGCCTTAAGGCAACGTTGTGTGTGTTTAAAGCTCTGTGGTCACATTAAACCCTGATCACTGTCTATTTACATTATTGAGAATTAATCTCATGTAGTGTAATGCATGAATGCACAATCCTGGATATGAAATAAATCCAGTCCTTTCACAATTTTTTTTATTAATTATTATTAAACAGAAATGCTGTTAGTCTAAAGCAGACAACTGCAGCTAGACAGTCCTGCACAGTCTTATTTGGCTGTGACCAGGAGGGAAAGAACATTCTGTCCCTAGTTGTGGGAATATCAGGAAACAATGTTTGCTCTAGAGACAGGATTGCCGCTATTTACATGTTAATCTTTGAGAGATCAGCTGCAGCATGCCAAAAAGAGAAGGAAGCATAATTCTTTTCTCTTTTTTTTTTCTTTTTTTTTTTCAGTATACATCAGGTGCACGTTATTAAATCATTCTAAAATTAATTAAATATATACACCAGCATCACTCGTCACACTTTTAATCTTTGTACACTATGGCATCTGAAAAGCAACAGGAAACACATGGGTTAGTGATGGGTAATCTGCTAATGATAATAAAGCTCTGCTTGACTTTCCATAATCAACAGAGCCTAACACAATAAGCAATGTGTTTTTCTGGGGCAATTAGCTACAGGTCTCACAGTACTTGGGGGGTCTGGTTGTTCCATTTCACTGTGGGTCAGTTTGGATTTCACTATATTTGGATGCAAAATTCTCTCCTAACTGAAGACACTGGGATGAGTGACGCACTATTAAGCCGGGGCATCACTAAAATGTATGCACTGTAAAAAAAAATCTGTTAAATTTACGGAAAGAAACTGGCAGCTGTGGTTACCAGAAATTCCCTTTAAAAAATACAGTAGCAACATTTTAGGTTTTACAGATTTATCTTAAAATGTACAATAATAAACCGTATTTCATTATCTGATATAATGTTAATTTACTGACCTATTGAAGTATTAATATCTGTTTTGTACCATAGTAATACACTGACAACCAACAATCAGCAGTAATGAGAGTCACATGATTAATCAAAGCTCATCACTAGTTCTTCCACAAGAAAGTTAATATTAATATATATAGAAGGTGCACAGTGTCATTCACACAAACATTAAACACCATCATGGTAACACACATGAAATTTTAAAAATACAATAAACATTAATTTAACAACATTAAATGTAACATAAAGCCCTAATGTACATAACTGATTATAAAAAAACTAAGAAAACTATGACGAAACATAGTTATTTCAACAAAAATACATCAAATGTGAAGTGTCACGCAGGGAAATGTGGGAATGTTAATTTACGTTTGTTTTGTTAATCATTTTTACTTCCAAAAACTGTAAATTTAACGGTATTTTACAGTAAAATGACATTAAATGTACCATTAGATCTATCACAGTTATTTACCGTATATAGTAAGGAAACTTTCTGTTAACCAATTAACAGTTTTTCACTGTAGCATTTTTACAGTCTTTTACTGTTAAAATCACGATAATTTTTTACAGTGTACGTATTGTACAATCAAGCTGCTGCTTTAAGTTGTTAGCTACACTAGGTAAAGACAAAAAGTTGCAAATTACATTACTAAAGGTAATGTTGACATAAATAAAAATAGGGTATATAGACTATCAAATAATATAATTTAGGCCTATAATTTAATCAGATGCATATTTTTGCTCATTTAACAACAGTTAGGGTAACAGTACAAAACTTGAACAGGTTTATATAAACACAACAACAAAAACCGAGACAAAAACAGTTGTAGAATGAATCATAATTATTGTGAATTGTTATTGAATGATTTTTGTGAAACTAATCATTGAGAGGACTATTTGGGATGAAACGATTCACTAATGTATCGGACTTTCCATTGCTACATATTGAAGAGAAGACCTTTTATCATAAACCGATTTCAGAAATCAGAGAGTGTGACCAGAGAGGTCCAGGATGAATCGATTTACTAAAATGAGTCAAATTTTCCATTGCTATTGGAGAACCGTTTTTAGAAGAATGAATCACACTAGTTATAGCCTACATATGAGAGAGAAAGAGTTCTGCGTTTGATTAAAACAGCGATAACGTAAAGTAGCGGGAAAGCTAAACTGTTATGACAATAGCTGTTTGCTGTCATGCTGCTATTAAATGTAACTAGCAGCATCTCTAGTTTTAGATAGTCAATACCCAAGTAGGACCCAGAACCTTATATTAAATGATGAAAAATTATGATGTAACAGCAATACTGACCAGATTAGGTTATTTTGTTATATATTTTATTTTATTTATATATTTTGACTAGAAACGCATCTTGCTTCCTTTATGAAGATTTGAGAAAATAAACAGTTGAAAAGGATTTATTTAAACTAGGTTAGTACATAAATACATTTATGTTGCCACAATGAGGCTGAATCTCAACATTCCTTCTGTTCTGGAAAAATAAATAAACAATGGGGATTCTAAAGTGCTTGAGACAAGGGTCATAGCCTGTAGAAAATGGATGACCTACTTAGCAACTCATTTTAGTGACTAATTGAGTCCGATGTCGAAATCTCCAAGACTTGGTTCTATTTCGCTGTTCCAGACCACCAGAGGCGGTCAATACATGGTGGAAGAAGGAGTCACGTCTCGCGCATCACATCGATAATCTCGTATCAATTCAGTCACACGTGACTTTGACCGATGACAAGCTATATCAGTTTCCGAATATGTCATGGTCGGTCTCTTTAAATCGGATATAGGCAACAAATCAGAATTGGACATCAAGACCTGCAGTGTAAACGATTCCTTTGTCATTCTCGCGGAGAGACATTTGGCATTTGCTCCCCGCTGTAGCTGTGTCTCGAGAAACACCTTGCACATTCACAAGGCTCTATAGAATTAATGTGACTCCTACTACTTTTAACACTTGAGCTTCATATCCTCGTGATTTGGCTACATTCGTCTTCCACCATGTATTGATCGTCTCTGGCGTTATGGAACAGTGAAATAGAACGCTGGTTACTGTGGTTCTATGAATTGTGAAAGACCGCCATGTCTCTGATCACTCGGCTTGAGAATAAGAGGCCGACCGTGACGTATTCGGAAGCTGTTATAGTCACGTGTGACTGAATTGATACAAGATTCTCGATGTGATGTGCAGGACGCGACTCCTTCCACCATGTATTGACCATCTCTGGCGGTCGTCCACCATTCATAGAACCACGGTTACGACCAGTAACCAGCGTTTAACAGAGAAAAGATACAAGGAATTTAATTGATCCATTTTGCTGAAATAAGTCAATTTCCTGGCTGCAATCCCCATTCATTTCCCCCTTATAGTACACATGACTAAAACTAAACCCATGCACAGTGTTGCGGAGGATTTTTTGGAAATAGATTACAAGTTACCCAAATGTAATTAGTGTATCTATTTCAATTGTTTCGCTGATCCAGAGATGACGAAGATGAAGGCAGGTTGCAAGAATAATTTATTTATCAAGAAACTCCAACAATGCTGAAATAACAAATATTAGATATGGCATGGTTACCAACCTTATTCAAGGAGGAAAAACGTTAGCTATATATTTTCTGTCAAAGGGTTCATAAATAGATGTGTGGCTGGTATGATGTCTTTAGCAAGCTAGCAGACTAGCTAATTTGTTATGAATGGAGATTAACATCGTTAAATAAACTACTGGACGTGCACCAAGCAATACAGAGTTAAAATAAGTCTTGAATACACATTAGCTGCATGGTGTGGCAGGCGGGAGTAGGCAATGCCTTTCCTACTTTATTAATGACTGCTTACACAGATGCTTCTTCAGGTTCGACATTGAAACCTTTGATGTCAATAGCATTTTA
This sequence comes from Rutilus rutilus, assembly GCF_951802725.1. NCBI lineage: Eukaryota > Metazoa > Chordata > Actinopteri > Cypriniformes > Leuciscidae > Rutilus > Rutilus rutilus. Next base: position 30,690,515 of record NC_140220.1, on the reverse strand, counting down.
GTTGGCAAACTTTGCACTGAACTGTTATATTTGCACCCTTTTCTGATTTCTGGATGAGATGATTTTTACATTTTCAGCACTTGAACGAATTGTTATCACTCGCCATGGTGGCAACTCTCAGACTGGTTGTAGCAGTAGCCTAATACAACTTTGTAATATATTGTAATTCTTCTTCAGGCACTTCAGATAGCCAGCTAACAGAGAACGTTCTCAGAACGCTGGCTAATGTTCTGGCAATGTTCTTTCAAATTTATGAACAAAAATTCTCCAGTAATGTTAATAGAATGTTCTTTCAAAGTTATCTGGTCTTATTGCTTTTGTTGTTTTTTGTTGGATGTTCATCTAACATGTTTTAAATGTTAGCCAACTACTTGTTTCCAAATGTTTTTAATGTTTGCAAAATGATCAAATTAAATGTTTCATTAACATTTGCATAACTACTAAGAACTGGAGGTTTGGAATGTTCAGAGAACATTCAGATTTAAAAAAAAAAAAAAAAAAAAAAAAAAACTTGTATCTAATATGAACATTAGCAAATCATTCTTGGAACAAATTTTTGTTAGTTGTGTGGCTAAAATTAATATCATATAAATAAAAAAAAAAGCCTGTACATGTGAACAGCACCATGATTATGACCGTCCTTAGCCCATCACATAATGAGGTTTCCTTTGCTCCAAAGAGGATTGAAACATTCATGGACAAACATTGACCGTATCATGTTAGTGTTTGGGATGTTATCAAGCACATCAGTGTTCTGTGTGGTTTCCTCAAGTATACAGACCTTTCGAGATGCTCAATGTGGGTGGTAGCTTGCCATTTAGCCGGCAGCTATCACCTTGCAACTCTACTGAAGCTTAGCAGAGATGAGTCAGTACCTGAATGGGAGACTCCTGGGTAAACCTGGGTGTTATTTAGACCAGCAGGGGGTTTGTGCAGGTCCCAAAACCCCTAAAATAGTCACAGGGACACTGTGCTGTAAAAAGATGAGATGTTGAACTGAGGTCCTGACTCTTTGTGCTCATAAAAAAAATCTCAGGGTGTTTCTTAACATTAGTAAGGGTTTAATCTGATGCCCTAGCCAGATTTGCAGACTGGCCAGCTGCAGCTCTGTAAGGGAATGTGGGGCAGTGCCCCACCCAAATATTCATCCAAAACATCTATATAAACTGATTCAATAATAAATTGTAAATTCATTCTCAGGCAAAAAGGTACAAAAGCTGTCATGGGGCGGTACCCTTTCAAAAGTTAGAGTCAAAAGAAGATAGTTTGCAGTTTCATCACCAGAAGTCAGCTTCAAGAGTTCGTAGACCGCCACGCTTACAGTTACAAAGATCACAGCAGTTATACCCTTCACCAAGGTCTAAGGTCTAAGCTATACGTCCTTGCTTCAGGTTGAATGATTCTGATTGGCTAAGAAATAGATAAACATAGTAGTTTTCCGCACATACACAGATAGACTGAAGCATATCTCCATCGATTATGCGGCTGACACTCGGACCCTGAAGTTAGGCACGTCATGACCTTCCAGGTCGCAGATTTGGGATGCTGGGCACCACCACTCAATCAACTCAAGTCAATCTCCAATACCGCCAGTGGTTCCTTAACCTGTAACCAAAAAGACTAACACACACACAGCTTTTCCAAGGTTGGATTTGGCCAGGCTCTAACTATAAACAGGAGAGTCAAGATAATACGTTATTTCTCTCAAGGATAGGACACTTTAGTCTAAATGGAAAGTAAGGCTTTAACTGAGAAATGGTCCCTTAAACTATAGACTTCAAAGACCCCTGTATGTTTTAACACGTTGAAGACCTTTCTCAAACACAAAACGAGCCCATATCTCATTTCTGGAAGTCGGGCTAAATAGGCAAGCACTGTTACTGCATTCAGATATCAAATACAGGCCATGTCCACACTAATACGTTTTCGTTTGAAAAACGTATATTTTTCTCTCCGGTTTGGCCTTCCGTCCACACTGAGACAGCGTTTTTATTAATGAAAACGAAGCTTTTTTGAAAACGCACTCCAAAGCGGATACATTTGAAAATGCCGTTTTTCAAGTTGTATGCCTAGTGTGGACTGTGAAACCGGTGGTATTTTAAAACAATGACGTAAATTTAGTCATGTGACGCATATTGTACCAATAGATATTCATGTTTCTACCAGTATTGTGCCTGTTATGTGCTATTCACTTTCACACTGTTGCTAAAAATATTCTACATTGCACACTCTTCATATCACAGTCCTGCAAAGATGACAGAATTTACTCACATTTGCTGTCCTGCGGCAATACATGAGTAGCCTGGAAATCCAGACCTAAATCTAAAAGATTAATGGTCTGGCGTCGACTAATGAAAATCGGCCAGCTCGAGGGGCGGCACCAAGCATGCATTTGAAAATCTCACTGCACGCAATTGGATAACACTACGACCAATCACAACATCGCTTAGCTACCAGCGGAGTTTACTGGTAGATTAGACTCTTACCGTATCCGGTCGGCAAAACAGCACAAACGCCCTTCTTGCAGCGGTCGTCATCTCGCCTCTGGCCCGCCTATATCAGATAACCCGATGTGATTGGTGCAGCTCAGATCGAGGGGCATATTTAATGATCATCATTACTCGACACCAGAGTAACTCGCTGAGCAAATTCAACTTGTGCTCTCGCGAGAACTCTACCAGGGTAATACCAAACATGTGGTGACTGCGTGCGACCTAGACCGCATCAGTGAATGGTGAGATATTTTACTAAATAAAATTATCCTGTCAGAAGAATTGCGCGATTGCTTCATTATTTATTTTTCCATCTGAATCATATCAGTGATCTTTTGTGGGGTTTTACACATGCGAAGTAAGGTGAATTTAGCGTTTTCTGGCATTTTTCTAACGTTTCTCATCCACACTGAAACGTCCGAAAACGCCTGAAAACGCTAGTGTGGACGGAGGGCGTTTATAAACGAAAACGCCGTTTTCAAATGTATCCGGATTAATGTAGACGTAGCCACAGACATTAGAGAATACATGAAAATAACATTTCAGTAATCACACTGGTAGCTTCTATAACAAAGTAAAATCTCATAAGCCTAGAGAAGTCATTAAAATCATTTGATATTTAGAAGGAAAAATATTGATTAATACCTTGATTATAATCACTCATTAGATATACATTTAAGCAGCAGTAGATTCCAGATTCTCCCCTTCAGGGCATATTAGTACCTTAGGGAAGGTAATTTTAGAGAGGTTAGCAATAGCAAGCTAGCTTTGAAAGCATAAAGCTGCATCCCAGTTCGCATACTATCCAGTCTAAATAGTATTCGAAATTTGAATTAGTGTGTCCCAAATTGTAGTATGTTGAAATGAGTATTCCATACCCGGATGGGGGTAACTGCAGTTTCAATGGTGACAGGATGCACGTAACTAAGCGGCAGAGCTGTCCGTTAAAGTTATGACGAAGTAGTATGTCCCGAAGCTTGTCTACTCTACTGCTACACACTCAAAAGTATGTACTTTTTATTTACAAAAAGAGTACATACTTTTAGGGAGTATAGGCTATAAGTAGTCAAATTGGGATGCAGCACAAGATCCCACCCTCCCTTCAGAACGTCTCCAAAGCCACCCCTCCTCCAAAAGACATGAACGCTCACAGCATCACGAGAGGCGGCGTTAAATTACCTCATGTCTCAAAGCACATAACATTACAATAATAATGAACGCAAACAACTTACAAAGCTCTTACTTGTACCACCTGACTGCTGCAGATTCATTTTGGCATTGATAGTGTTGACATAGAAACGGGGGACTGATTAAAAGAATTCTATTCTGATTCTATATATACCGTGTATACTTCTAAAAAATGCCCCCAAGCCAAGAACATTTATCACAGTGAAACACAAGTTTAAAAACAGTTTTAAACAAGTTATCAATCAAAACAGGTGGTTTAAAAAAAAACTTTATTACAGGAAAAAAAAGCAGGGCCACTGCTTACAATGGCATTAAGGGCCACAGTCCTAAGGCATTAAACACCATGAAATGATATTTCTCATTAGATTCAAATGGGGCCTTTTCTCCCTCTCAAACAATTGTTTAACTGTATTATTTTATTATTGGATAATTGTATTGATGTATTGTTGTGCATACTATTATTATATTACTTGTGATGTTGTATGTTATAAAGATCTACATTTTTCACTGGAGGTGAATAATGCTTTAGAGGCAGCCAGGTCTGTCTGTGGTACACAGGTGTGCTTTCTTCAGGATGGTGGGGGTTTTGCTCTCTGACGATATTCTGGGATGTGGTGCAGAATCCACCCGGCAGGGGCCAGGAGGGCAACGGCAAACACAGACATAATCAAGAAACTTTGCTGCAGAAAAACACAGGAATGCACACATGAAATTGAACAGCTTTACATACTGACAGAATTTGCACCACTATTTAATTCAAAAACAGTAATATTGTGAAATAATATTATTAAATGTTTGTCTATTTTAATATGTTTAAAAATGTAATTTATTCATGTAATGGCAAAACTGTATTTTCAGCAGCCATTACTCCACACTGTATTTTTTTTTTTTTTTTACAATTATCTCAATTTTTAAAAAGAAACAAAATATAATGAGTTGAGATTTTTTACAGTGCGGTCTTCAGTCTCACTTGATCCTTAAGAAATCATTCCAATATGCCTTGATTTGGTGCTCAAGAAAGATTTTACATTATTATCAATGTTGAAAACAGTTGTGCTGCATGATATTTAAATATATATATATATACAGACCCTTTCCAAAAAATTTGAATATCATTTAAAAGTTTATTTATTTCCATAATTCCATTCAAAACGTTAAACTTCCATAGATTATAGATTCAGGGCCCACAACTTAAACGATTTCAAGTATTTAGTTGTTTATTTGTACATAATTTGGGCTTCCAGCTCATAAAACCCACGAAAACAGGATTTAAATTTTTTTGAATATTACATGAAATCACACAGTAATTACACAGTGATACCATGGTCATTGAACCAGGTTTTGGTTCTTTTGGCAGTGTGGGCAAGTGCAAATCCTGCTGGAAAATGAAGGAAGCATGAAGTGCTCTGAAAATGTCCTGGTAGACGGCTGCGTTGACTCTGGATTTAATAAAGCACAGTGGACCAAAGTCCTCTTTTCTGATGAGAGCAAATTTTGCATCTCATTTGGAAACCAAGGTCCCAGAATCTGGAGGAAGAATGGAGAGGCACACAATCCAAGATGCTTGAAGTCCAGTGTGAAGTTTCCACAGTCTGTGTTGGTTTGGGCAGCCATGTCATCGGCTGGTGTTGGTCCACTGTGCTGTCCACTCAACGCAGCCGTCTACCAGGACATTTTCAGAGCACTTCATGCTTCCTTCAGCAGACAAGCTTTATGGAGATGCTGACTTCATTTTCCAGCAGGATTTATATATATATATATATATATATATATATAAATTTGATGTTTCAAATGTTTTAAACTTGATTTGACATTGTAATTCTGTTCTTGTCCAAACACAAGGATTATGTTCTCCAATACAAAGAGTCATCCGAGATAATTCCACATTCAAAATATTTGTCTGCCTTTTTTCAAAATTTACACATATCCATCAAATTAAATTGAATAATCCCTACATATTATTCATATTATGAATTAAATTAGTAAAAGCTTGATAAAACATTTTGTGTAAATCTTAATGGAACAAGAGAATGGACCATTTAGTTTTATGTGATTCATATTCAGAAACGTGCGGTGGGAGAAAATGTGTTTAAAAAAAAGAAAAAAAATTTATTACGTTTTTTTTACTCATTTAATATTCTTAATTCATAATATAAACGGATTATTTAATTCAATTTGAAGAACTTTTACTATTAATTGAAATGCAAAGTTTTTTTTAGTGCATTATCTCCATTGACCTCAGTTAAACTAACTTTGACTGATCCCATGAATCTTTGCAACCTTTTAGGATTTTGTAATTGTTTCACTCACCCCAGGTCCGATCTTGCTTTTGGGTGGCTTGCTGTAGATGCTGGAGTTCCGCTTCTGGACGATATCCCTCGCCCTGTTGACTGTCACTGGTTGCACAGCTCCCCTCAGAAAGGCCAGCATCCCTCCAGCTGTATGGATCAGCACTAAGTCTGGATGCGTCTGAGAGAGAGAGAGAGGTTAAGGGAGAAGGAAAGAGGGGATGTTCACTGAGTGCAACCGCTGGGTTTCCTGCCTCAGGACTGCTGAAGAGAAAATAGATGTATCCTGTCATATAATGGACTTTATCTTCCAAAACCAGCCCACTCTTTGGGAGGGGCCTAGACAATACGACCCCTACTAACTTTTCTTTAATGCCCCTTTCAACAAGATGTGAAATGAAACAGTAGCATAACGTCATTATTTATCAAAGAACCAAACATGACATGTTATTGTCCTTGATTTACATCAACTATAACCCATATAGTTATTCTTAACCTTATAGACAAGCAAAGCACATTTGGCTCATAATACATTGCTCCCACAGATCGTAACTATGTTTTCTTCTACAATTAATGTCTTGTGTGATTTACACCATGGTTTGCAGCCGCTGTTTGACAGCCTGTGAGTTCACAGGAACATAGGTAGCGAGAAACACCTGGCTCTCTGCTTAGTGTGCATTTAGGGCTGTGTCCAGTACAAAGAGTTACAAATGACAAGAGATCTGATTAGAGGAGCAGATTAAAGGGAGATAAAAGTGCAGAAAGTAGTGCAGCTGGCTGTGTGTTCTGTCAGCTGTCAGTATGGCCTGTGGTATATTGTACCTCATTCATGCTGGTGATCACATTACAGAGGCTTGTCTTTCATGTTAGAACACCGCTTGCCATTCAACACTTCCACAGTTTGTCCACAGTGGATACACCCTACTCTTTGTTTGGTTTATGTACTGGGTGTGAGCAATCTTTTTGTGTCCTGTTATTATGCTATTTTGATATCTTCTGTGGAAAGAAGAAATTGTGGCTGAGGATTTTTTTTCCTCCCAAAACCATTAAACCTAGTTCTACCAGAAAGACTCGGGAGAATAAATACTGTAACAATTAACATTTATTAACAGCCCAACAAGCAATCAAGTTCTTTGTCCGTAGCTTGCAATCCGAGGGTCCGGATCTGCATATCCTGCCTGAAGATGAAGGCAGGGGCGCAGCCGACCCCCTGCGAGGTATAGGAAGGGACCATCCTGGTGGTGGTGGGGTGGATGGAGGGAAAGACCCGTCTTGGAGGTGGTGGGGAGGATGGAGGTGAATGGAAGCGTCAGCATCTGCGAACTCAGACGTGTGTAAGTACCAATCTTTTATACCATAAGTATAGGAATATGATTGGATAGATGAGAAGGTAATAAGTGACGTAACAATTGAGTCTTCCCGGCAGAACTTATGCTAGAGCTTCATTGATCTGAAAGTAGGGGGGAAAACATCCTGAAAACAAGGTAGCTTTTTGAAATCATAATCTCCATACCAACCTTTGTTGGTGATATGTGAAAGGTGTGTATAAAGTTATTGAAATGACAAATAAGTATTTTTTTTATTATTAATTTAATCTACATTTACATAAATTTTGAATGATGCCATGAAGATTTATGAAAAATTAGGCCATCATTTGAAGTCACCTATAGTGGACATAGTGGAAAAAAGACTGATGACTGAGTAAACATATTATATTATATTATATTATATTATATTATATTATATTATATTATATTATATTATATTATATTATATTATATTATATTATATTATATTATTGGAATATAATAATTCTTACTAATTCTTAATATATATATATATATATATATATATATATATATATATATATATATATATATATACAGTATATATATATATATATAAATAATATCATAGGTTATTATTATAATTATAATTATAAGTTTATATTATAACATAGGCTATATTATATTATTATTGTATCGTTTTTTTTGTGATCAAATGTTTATTGAAGGGAAAGGAACAACAAAATATTAAAGCATTTCAAAATCACAACAATCAGTCAAAAGAAAATATGTATATCTCTCTCTCTAACACACACATGCACAAAAACAAAATAGACATATACATTTGCAATATAAATATATATGGAGAAAGAAAGAAAAAAACAAGGGGAATAACTCATTTTCAGGAACTTGAATTAATGAGTAGGCCTACACAGAATTAAAACAACTTGAATTAAATCAGGTAATGAAAAGAGACCATCTCACCCAAGCTTTCAGTGACTCAGGCACAGTGTGCCAGTTACAGAGAGCCTTTTCATTCGCACCATTAACTCGAGCAGTAGACAGTTCTAGAAGAATCACATCCAAAAATGTAAGAATCCAACATTTAACAGAAAGTGAATGAGGAGGCTTCCATCTCAATGCAATCATCTTTTATTATTATATAGCTATAATATATTATTATAATACAATGTATAAGAACAGAATTTATTTGTAATAGAACCTTGTCTTTACTGTCTCCTTTGATTGATTTAAGAATTAATAAAAGTATTCATTTATTTAAAAAATCTTACTAACCCCAAACGTTTTAAACAATAATGTATAGATATATAAAAAGCGAATTATTTGACTGAAAAATCGCCTTTAATGTATCGCTTCACTACATTTCGACACTATTGTCTTATTTGGCCCATAGGTCCAACCAACACAGAAGGTTGATTGGACCTTTTTGCTGTGTTGCCTAATCTGAGCTCGAGCAGATAGATGGCGTAGCGACATTGCTAACCGAATTCTGAAGCTTAGCCCTCCCCTCATTGTTTTACTGAATAAGAGGAGGATACAACACTACATGTAATATTTGCTCACGGAAACTGAAAGCGAAGAGCACAGACTCTAATTGAGCTGTTTTGTTGTTGAACGAGGCATTAAAAGCGAGTAATGTAGGACGGATGGTGTAACGTAAAAGTACTAGCAGCCTGCTAGCGCGTCATATATGTGTTTGTGTGTATGTGTGTGTGAACCTGGGACGCGCAAGAGGCTTTTTTTTTTTATTCAATAACACTACGAAAGAAAAGTGCGAGCGAATTTGCTCGGCTAAGCAAATATCAGAAGTCGCTGGCTTGGATGTTGGCTCGTTTTATGAGCAAGAAGAGAAGAGTGGAGCAGTAAACTTGACTCAGGTAGGGCATTTTTTCTCCTTTTTTGCTTTGCTTGCTAATCTGCCATGGCGAGCTGCTGAATTAGCTACATTTACAGTTATGCCTTGTGTATTAAAATCACTACAGTCCTTGACTGTTTATCCGTAATGTTGGTTATTATAACCTGCTAAACTTCATATAGTAACCTATTTCACTCTTCCACACAGAACTAGTAAGCAAAGCTTAGTTATTATGGTTAGCTTGCATGCTAAACCAAAAGAAAACATTAACACTACGTAAGTTCTTTAGTTTATTGCACAAAGAGGTTGAAACAACCAGATAAGCCGCATTTTAGTAACTTTTTCACCCAAAAGAGCTGTTAAGAACCACCTGAATGCTAAAACCACATAAAGCTAGGCTAGCTGAGAATGCGTAGTTTTCAGTTATTAGAGATGTAATGCCTTCATGTATGCGGACACGTCATTTAATAAGAGGAAGAATCATACTAGGAGTAAGCTTGCATGCTCAAGTGGAGCTGTCAGTAGCTACCAGCATGCTGTAACCAGTTTGGTTTCAAATATGTGACTTGCTTGATTTAGGAGATACTCTTCCAGTTGCCCAGCATAACATATTGATACTAATGAGATCAAAAAGCTTACTTTGCATGTTTGAGATGTTTCTGCTTATAAAAAACTTGTATAGTCCCCACGAGAGAGGTTTTTTTTTTTTTTGTGCATCATCTAACAGGTTCTCCCTCACTGACCTGCCTTTATTTGTATTTAGAAAAGAGGCAACTGGACTCTGCCTTATTTTGGACCTCTGTAATTGGACAGGGTATTGTTTAGGAAAATTAGTGGACAGGAACATATTCCCCTGTCTTTGTCTCGACTGTTTATTTCCTCTGGAATTCTGGAAGTCATCAGGGTCTAATTAAAGGTAAAGTTTTAACTGATGACCAAATTGGTTTACATCAAGTCCCATCCTGTTTGCCCCCCCCCCCCCCGAGTTCATTCACCTCTACAGTATCTCTGAGTTTCCCACATGGAGCCTCTTGACTCCTGTGTTCACAGGAGCCTTAAAATTTGTTGTGAGATTTGCTAATGAAGAATTGTTTTGCAACCCAAAATGCTGGATTTCAAGTTCCCTTGGTTATCAGATCACGCCCCCCCCCCCCCCCCCCCCCACACACACACACACACACACACACACAAAGAGTAGAGACGGTGTGATTTACTGATAGCCTTGTGCCTTCCCATGGGAATCAAAGGTAAACGTTTTAATGAAACAAAACCAAACCAATTCTGTGCGGTTTTATCTGCCGCTTTTTTGTTGAGAGAACGTCGTCCTTAATATAGCTCAATCGGCAGCGTTGTTGTTCATCAACGTGGGTAATTCAAGAAACAGTTGAGTGAAGAGAGCAGTTTGTGGTTTGGGTCCTGCAGTATGTTGTAAACGTGTTGTGACTGTGGTCAATGCGTAGGGGTTTCCCCCTCTTTTTTTTCATCTTCCTGTGATGTAGGCCATCCTTTCCTCTGCTGCTGTGCTGCAATATGTGCTTGTGCCAACAGTTAAGTCAGATTTACGTCTGACGGTGCTGCAGTTCTGTGTTAAAGGGATAGTTGACCTGAAAATGTGAGTTCTGCCATCATTTACTCACCCTCATGTTATTTCCAAACCTGTAGGACTTTCTTCTGCGCCAGATATGAGATTTTTTTGAAGAATTTTCTTGAAGATCAGTGACCACAGTTCAATTGGAAATATAAAAGTTGTCCATATGACTTGTGTGCTCTATACTACTAGTCATGGTTTTTAAAAACTGCAAGTCACATGATTTTAAAAGTCATTATTCACTGATAATCTTCCCATCCAGTGAGATTATAATCTAAAAACTGCTGAGATTGTATTCAAGATAGATATAAAGATATAAAAAAAATTGCATTCCCTGATCCGGTGGTTCACAATGATGTTTGTGTTAGCACCTCAGTGAAAAATGACTTCTGTTTTGATCTTTTCCTCATAGCTTTCTGTATGACTTTCGTATGACTGGAATTTAATGCAAGAGTCAGAGGAACTGCTTTTGCTGTGTATTTTTTTTTATGTTGTTTTTGGTTCTTCATTTAGTGCTATAATTTTGTGGAAATGAGCTGAGTAAAGATTCTTCAAAACGTTAATTTTTTTGTTTTTGTGAGCTGTTTTAGCTGGCAAAAAGCACAATGCATAGTGTGCATGGCACTAGATTAAACATATGGGCAGTGCTTAAGAACAAACAATTTTCTTTCTGCTGGTTTTATGTCTAGTCTTTTATGCTCACCAAGGCTGCATTTGATCAAAAATACTGTTAAAATTTAGCAGCCATTGCCTATTCAGTGTCACATGATCCTTCAGAAATCATTCTGACATTCTGATTTGGTGCATTTCTTCATTTCTTCATATTTTTTTTTTTTATTCATTGAAAACATTTGTGCTGCTTAATATTTCGGTGGAAAGTTCAAAAGAATAAGCATTTTTTTGAATCAGAAATATTTTGTAAAATTATAAAGGTTATTGTCACTTTTGATTAATGTGTCCTTTTTGAATATGAGTATTAATTTCTTTAAAACAAATATTTGCTGATCCCAAACTTTTTGGTTTTTAAACCCATTCTTGATGGATATATTTTCAAGACTATCTCCAGTCATTCTTGCAAACCTATTCTACATTAGTCAGCTGGATATAATGTTAACTTGGTGTCATTAAAAAGTAGAATTTTCAACTCGTCCAATTTGTGACAAATGTTTTAGTTGGCAAGACATTGAAACACATGTACACAATCAGTGAATGCAAGATGTAGTGACAACGCAGCACTGACCTGATAGGACAAGTGACAGTTCTGCCAACTGTCCCAAAACTGTCTCGCACTGAACCGTCAGGCCATCCTCATCTTGAGTGCCTGTGGGATAAAAGCTTCACAGCTGACAGTAGATCTAGTCAGTCCATCAAGAATCCTTATAAAATATTTTGCTGTTATGAATTAGTTCACTGTCTCTCTGCAGCAATGTGCCAGGGTTTTTCAGACTTGACTGTGTTGTGTGTTGTACTTGTGTACAATGTGACATGAGAAGTTTGCCAGTTGTAGGCCTGTAACCTTGAAAAGCATCAGACAACTGCAAATCAGTTTGCATCGATTAACCATGCCCTAGGTATGATACAAAAATAAGGTTTTATTGAGCTTTTGTTTACAACACATCCATAATCTTATAATAATCTTATTGCAACAAAAATATGATGATCTTATGATGTGATAAGATGTGTCCTCATGTTCAGTACAATGATGTTTCAGCTCATTTGGCTTTTGCATTTCAGACAAACAAGGAAATATGCTGCATTATAAGGACTGCATCCTTGTTCATTTGGACTTTGCTGACATAATTGCTATAATGACAAAAAATTGTAGTTGGCTGATGGGTGTAGAAATATTAATTAATATATATATTTTTTTTCAGTGTGCTGTCTTTGAAGGTCTCTGTAGTTCCACAAGCACACTGGCTTGACCTCTGGCTGCTGTCACTGGAGAGAGAAATTGGATGGGGAAAGGAAAGTGGGACATGTTTTCATTTTCCACTCCCCCTTGTTGTCCTTGGCAACCACCCTCACCCCCACCCCTCCCCCTTCTCTTAAAATGACAGGCTGACTCAGGTCCCAATATTTCACCTTGTCCAATGGGTTGTTTGAGCACTCTCTCTTTTACAAACACACATGGGAATTAAGTGCTCACTTCCTTTGTCTAGCCCTCATCATTATCATCTAATGAAACCCAGTGCTGTTCAAGACCAAGATTTCAGCAGTGGATTTATTTCAAGTGTTGGAAGTGAGCTTTAATGCCGTTTCACCAATTCTCAGAGAAATGCCATTCTCTAGATGCATCATAAAAAGTAATGGTAAATTGCAGTGCAGAAGGGGTTTACTATATGAGCCACCTCCTGTGCCTGTTAAGTGTTAACTTGCAGGTTGACCATGATCACATGTAGCTATTTTTCATAGATGGGAATATTGTTGACATTTCAGGAAGTTAAACTTCTGTGCTCCACATTGAATCAAACTCTGAAGAGCTTAGCTGGATGGTTTATCTTCTTTTTTCACACTTTTTTCTATTTAATTTATTTTTTTACTATATTGAGTATCCTCAGGCCTGATATGGCAAGCTGTTTTAACATTTAGGCTCTAGGCTCATGCCACTTGTACTTCTTTCTTTTTTTTAGATACTAGTATCTGTACTAGTCACAGTTGGAATACATACTATCCAAAACTGAATAGTTGATAATATCTGAATGACAGGTCCTATTGAAGTTAATTGCAAAAATGAACGATAATTGCTGAAGCTTTTATCATCGTATATGGTATCATCACTTATTGAATTAGGTTAGAATAAAGTGTTGTCCTAACAGGTTTACTAAACATTTTAAAGAATATAATATTATTTTTATTAAGTATAGATACATGTATAAATGTATATTTTATTTAAATGTTCAAAGCAAACAAATGTTTCAAGCAGATCAAATAGCAAAAGAACAATAGGTAACACTTTACAATAAGGTCCCATTAGTTATTTAGTCTATGCATTAAGTAGGCATTTCTAAACAAAACAAACAAAAATCCCAAACAGTCAAAATAGTCATCTTTGAGTATATTGGGCCCTCAAAGCAGTGGCTTCTGAGAATTTTTCTATTAATTGTATTTTTTTTATATTAGATAGATACATGTATAAATGTATATTTTATTTAAATGTTCAAAGCAAACAAATGTTTCAAGCAGATCAAATAGCAAAAGAACAATAGGTAACACTTTACAATAAGGTCCCATTAGTTATTTAGTCTATGCATTAAGTAGGCATTTCTAAACAAAACAAACAAAAATCCCAAACAGTCAAAATAGTCATCTTTGAGTATATTGGGCCCTCAAAGCAGTGGCTTCTGAGAATTTTTCTATTAATTGTATTTTTTTTATATTTCAGCAGTTGAGCCCAATTATACAGTATATGAATTAAAACATGAGATCAGGGGCCGTATTCACAAAGAATTTTATCTTACCACTAGGAGTACTCCTAAATCGCACTAAAAGATTTTAGCTAGGAGTTTTCTCTTAAAAGTTATTCACAACGCCTTTCAGACCTACTCTTAATAAAGAAAAATGACGACAACTAAACTAAGAGTGAGTCTTCGTTGCTATGGATGACGTCATTACTCATGCACGAGCTTGACTGAAGTGACCAGCTTGATTGGCTGATGATTGTAATGCGGGAATGATTCCAAACACCTCCCCTACGATGATGAGTGACAGGTCTGAGAATGCGTGCGCTACACAAGTAGTGCGAAGGACGAAGATGATGAATAACTGAATAAATAGCCTAAATGAATAAAGAGTAAGGCAAAACAAATAGCCTAGCCTAATGAAACACATGGATTGATGCAATATCTTTGCAACATTATTGAATAAATCTGTCACTATATGCCTCTGCCTACGTTTGCAAAGAGAAGAACATTTTAATTTGATTCACAATGAAACGTTACAATTAGTTTACATGCAATGAGTAGCCTAGTTTTGGTTGTTGTTGGTGGTGGCGTTATTGCATCCCTAGTTACGCCTAAAATGCAGAATTGTTCCCTCGCGATTGGAAGCTCCTGTAGCCGCCGCGTACGCATTTCAAAACATCGCAACGTGAAATGCCACAAAAAGCGGTTTGTGAATAGGTCTTAGTGAGTTAGGAGTCCTCTCGACTTCTTTTAAGCTGTCCCAGGCTTAGGTGCTATTTTTAGGGCTAAAATGCTTCGTGAATTACTCTTAGTCAAAAAAATTAGGAGTCCTAAAGTTACGAGTGACACGCCCATTATTTTTAGGAGTTACTCCTAAATTCGCCAGTTAGGAGCTACTTTTAGCCTTAAAATTCTTTGTGAATACGGCCCCAGATGTTTTATCAAGCTATTATTATTTTTACATTTAGATTAGTGTTGCACGGTGTACCGATACTTCAAAAGTATCGCGATACTCGGAAATTAAAAACGTCACGATACCTACATTTATCAGTATCGATAGGCCTACTTAAAAAAAAAAAAAAAAAAAACGCCTCCCTATGGACGTCTGTGTTTTTTTCCTGACGCACGCAGCAAAGAACCTGCCGCTGTCAGTGTCATGTGACAAAACACTACAGCGAGATGACTGCATGTGCGAGCACAAGTGGTCCACGACTCGTAGAAAAAGATGAAGCGAGGAGTGACATTGGAAGTACATTGCCTACCTTGCTCTGTTGCACGGTGCACCGATACTTCAAAAGTAAATCGGAAATTAAAAACGTCACGATTCCTTAATTTATTAGTATCGATACTTCTAAGAATGACCGCATTCCAGATTTGTAAGGCCGGCGACACACTGGCTGCGTGGCGTGTCAGCTTTTTATTTCGGCTCCCATGTTAACTGCCTGTGTGACACACGCAGCTCGAGACGCGCGGAAAACGCGTGCATGCTATAAATAGAACCGACGCCTATTTTTCACGCATCACGCAAGCGTGTTGGAAGCGTTCTCAGGCAAAATAGAATAGGAAAAGATGCTTCTATGTCATTTTGACACGAATACATATTAATAAATGACATTTTGATGTTTGAAAGTTTTGACATAAATACAATTATGTAATTTAAAAAAATATTATCGATTTTCAAATATTGCACCTCTCAATACAGAACGAATTATTCTGTAGCCTATTTTGCGTCCACACTGCCGACGTTGTCTTTACTGCCCATATATTTATGTTTAACATTAAGTATAGGCCTTCCACAACTCTCTCCTCACGTCAAATATATCACCAATGAGGCTTATCATATGTTCCCAATATTAAACACTGTTTAATATAATCGCTGTTCATATTTTTATTCAAAGTTCAGAATCAAGATAAAGCTCTTATGTTTCTTATGATAAATGAGATAATGCTGCTAAATTTATTAAAAAAAAAATTACCTTGAATGTCATTGCTCTAATTTATTTTTTATATTTCATATTTTGTTCAAATGTTTAATATATCTGCTGTTCATATGTTCATTTATTAGTGTGTTATATGATTAGAATGTTGTCCCGGTTTTAAAATAAAGCACAGCAATGATATTTGAGAGTGTTTCTCCCTTTTCAGGAAAAGTATCGAAAAAGTATCGAAATCGCAATACTTGACTTGGTATCGGTATCGAAACAATAATTTTGGTATCGTGACAACACTAATTTAGATACATATGCAAGGCAGAAGGCCATGTGAAAGAAAATATACTCTATAGTAGTGCTGGGTCGTATGACCAAACATTTATATCACGGTATTTTTAAAGATTATACCGGTTTGACGTTATATGACGTTTTTGACAACATTTTCTACTGATTGAGAGAGGAAATACTGCAGTAGATTGACTTAGAATGCCCTATTTTACTGTCATGAGTGAATATTGTAGAAACATTCCACACTAATACAGGTTTAATAGTTGATGCCCCACAAAATGATGCTGTTTACAAAGAGGTGCCAGCAGGAGGTGCTTTAGGAGCGGCAGAAATAGCGGTTTCCCCCGTAACGGCTGTACACAAACCAGCAGCGCTCAAAAACGCTGCTTTATCAGGAAAGATAAAGAAAGAAAAAAAAAATCTAAATAACATCGAAACTTTTCTAAAGACAGTCAGTTCCCTTCAAAGACGCATTCATATGAAAACACCCGCGCCCAGGGCAGGACTTAGGGGGCTGGGGGCCGCTGGGCTTGAGTTTATGTTTGGGCCCTACTTGTGCTACAAACATCATTATGGAGTAGCACAAATTACACAAAGGTTCCTAGAACAATTAATATGCAACATGCCTATAGTCAAAGTTTAGTGGTAGGCTAATATTAAATAGTCATTTTAATACAATATAATGCAGGATGTGCTCTGCTGATCAAAACTCTAATAATAAAGCCAAGAGAAAACAGTATTTTTAAATTCATTGTCATAGCTATCTGTCCTCTTATGTCAGATTCTTACATTTAGTCAACAAATTCAATCAGAATGCAGAGACACAGTGTAAGGCTATTATGACAAAATAAAAGGAAGCTGGTACCAATAAAATCCATTTTTGGATTGACACAGGCTGTTTAGACATGGTATGTATGGATTTACACAGCAAATTATAATTGCATAAATTATGTTAAGAGATCTACTTTTTAACTTTGAAACTAACACTGCCAGTAGGTGGCAGCAAGTCTCCATCTTAATGAGGGAGTTGTATGCTTTATTCAACCGATTCGTTCAAAAATCCTAATGCGTTTAACCTAGCAAACGACTGTATTTATGAATGGGTAGCCTAATTGAACCATTTACTCGTCTGATTCTGTCAAAAATGCTGATATTTTGAGGAACAAAACACTTGTTGCTCGGAGGCGCTGCGGTTCTGCTGTTTGTTCTGTTTTCTTTGACGGAGCAAAAACAGAATGAATCTATAAAAGTTACTCATTAACTTTATTGAACTGTTGTATAAATGGCTGGTGTGATTAACTCACAATTCATAAGCTTGTGTTATAAATATATAAAACGGGAACTCGTTAGGCCAAAAAAAAAACTTTTACATTTTTTTTCATTTTGATGAAATGTATGCCTATTCCTATATTGTGATGGCAGTGGATAGAGCCCTCAAAACTCTCTAGAGCACATCATTTAGTGAAAAAATTAATAGAAATGATCATTCTCTGTTAAGCAATGAGACGTGACAACGCATTCTCATCCTAGGGCGTCATATACTGACGCTTTTGACATTTTGTCTACATCCAACGCACATGGCACCCTTTAGCGTCAATATGAGACGCAGATAGCTTTGTTCGGTTATGGGTAGGTTTAGGTCTGGGGTAGGGTTAGGGTTAGACTGCTAGGAGGCGCCTTCTGGCCCATATCTATCTGCGTCTCATATTGACGCTAAAGGGTGCCATGTGCGTTGGATGTAGACGAAATGTCAAAAGCGTCAGTATATGACGCCTTGGGATGAGAACGGGCTGGACGTGAACATATGAGAATGTATCAAGGTTTTTCTAAATGTGCGCTCTTTTGGACTAAAAGCTGTTTAAAGTAGCTGATCGCAATGGAGCAGATGCGGATCAGTGTTATTCTTTGTGAAATAAAGATACATATCAGGTTGCGCCGTTTGATAGCCTCAAAGCTCTCAGTCGGAGGATATTAAGGCCCGGGTATTTTATTCCGTTACTTCCGCTTTAGCAGTAGCTCTGTATATTTCTATGACATCGCTGTGGAAGAGTAATTAGCTGGTGAAGTGGATTTACTTATTGTAGAGTTAAAGGGGTGGAATAATGTCCTTTTCACAAGATGTAAAATAAGTCTTTGATGTCCCCAGAGAGTGTATGTGAAGTTTTAGCTCAAAATATCTCATGTATATTTTTATATAGCATGTTAATATTGTCACTTTTTGAGGGTGAGCAAAAACTCAGTTTTTCTGTCTGTCCCTTTAAATGCAAATGAGCTGCTGCTCCCAGCACAGGGGGCGGAGCTTAAACATCTCATGTCCTTTTACCTCACATAGACATGCACTGAACATTTCAAAAACCTTTAGCCTTTTATGTAACGTGAAAGACATCCCAGGATTCTGTTTACCCGGGGTTTAGAATGACCCAGGGTTAACTATTTCAAGTGTGAAAAGCTCTTATGGGCCTTAAGTCTGGACCATTTTTATATTTTGCTTAAAATAAGTAGGCCTATCTACTAAAAACAAACAAACAATGTACATCATAATAAAAACGTGCTTATAATGAGCTGAAAACAAATATTCCCAATTAAAATATTATCATGTCAATTGCGATTAATCGTGCAGCCCTATCCTGCATTCTTATTTTCTGCAGTGTTTTAGCAAAAGTATCAATCTATATTGTTTCTGCTTCTGTTGTTAAAATAACAGTGTCATCTGCAGCTCTTAATGTGGTGCTCGGGAGAAAGAAGCAAAGCGCAATTTCTAGATAAAAATATTAGAGGAAATAGCTCTCGAAATATCATTACCATAAACGAACAGTTCCATTGTGTTAGAACAGTAAAATGGTATTACCGTTGTCATTATGTTTCGTGGTCCGATTTGGAACCGCTGTCCGCTCTTTGAGGATGCCTAATCTAATAAGTACTATCTTTTAAAAGGTCCCAGTACATAAAGAATAAGCACTAGTACCTAAAAAATAGGCATTAATATCTAAAAACAAACAAGTACTAGTAGCATGTAAATAGATACTAGTATGTTTGATTAAATGTTAAAACCGCTTGCCATATGCCTGAGGGTTGTTTCAGTCATTCAGGAATATTGCGTTGCGAAGTCTCTAAGTTAACTCTCATTCAGCATTACTTTTGTGGCTTGACATCACTCTTGTATGAGACCTCAGATCTTGCATGATTTTATTCATTCATTTTAAAGGCATGAAATAGGCAAAAGTGGTTTGTTGGAGTGTGTGTTCCGAAACCACAACTCACTGCTGGAATGCCCTGCTTGGAGAGTTGCGGTCAGGGTATTTAGTTTTAGTGTTTTTTATGTTCGTTTTTTTTTTTTTTTTTTTTGGCCCAGACTGACTGGTTATTTACATTTTACTCTTGATTAAATCAGATTTTAATTAGGGTAAGTTGTGTTATTGAGATATATTGTGTTATTGAGGTGAGATATATATATATATATATATATATATATATATATATATATATATATATATATATATATATATATATATATATATGTATATGTATATGTATATGTGTGTATATATATAAAAAAATTTATTCAGTTTTTATATTTTTAGCACATGCTTTTAATTGACATGCTGTGTTGTAGTTGTTTGTGTTAGTATGCATAGTACACTACAAAAAAACCTCAATACCCTTTAAAACACAGCCAATATAGTAATACATTAACAGATAGGCATCTTTGGCTGTTGCATTGTGTCTCACACTATTTGTTTATTGCAGTCTGATAAATATCTATTTGTTATTTAACCCTCTGGGGTCGAAGAACGCACCGGCGTGTTCTACAGATTTTTTTTTTTATACTACAACTTAAAATAACTTTTTTACAATAATCAAACATGGTGCGCTTTTGTCTCTGTGAATATCTTTCAGAAATGCGCCACAAAAATGACCTGAAACTTAGCGAATGCTTGCCACACAGACTAGAGATATGTCTTTAGAAAGCTTGAAGCTTCTACTTTTAAATTAAGCAGGTCATATCGAACAACAAATATTCTGTAATCCGTATGAAACCAATGAGGTACACTTTCTCACGTTTCTGCTCAGTATCTGTAATGTGTTGCATTATTTAGCCTAATGATTTATTGTTAGCCTACTTAAACTTATACACATTTTACTTGTTGGACTTTTACCAAACTTTATTACCAGACTACAATCTCTAAAACCGAGTGAAACACAAAATATATATCAATATACATCAATAATTATGATCATTCATGCCTCCTCGCATACAGCCTTTCTGACACATAACGTGTCTCACAAATTTGAAATCAATAGATTGTTTTATGTGAATGAGTCGGCAGGATGATTTTCACATCGTTTTAAAGCAAAAACGGCTACAAGATCCGGTTTACAAAAGTCTTGTGAACGAATATTCAGTATGGGTTTTATGGCCTTATTTCAGTGACTTTTCTGAACTACAAACTTTTACATAGCCTACAAGCTGCTCACATATATTGTAGCAGAGCTTGTGCTGAATACAGTGTAATCAGACTTAAGTCATGAAAATGTTAAGGAAATAAATAAGCACAAATGTCAGGGCATGTCAAAGTACCTCCAGGGCCCAGAAAACACCTCATACCCCAGAGGGTTAAATTTTCCTTGTGAAACCCATCCAATCTAGGTCAGGTTATCTCAAAACTAGCCTAAGCATACAGGGCTTTCTCAAGACAGTTAAGGCCCTGTCCACACGGAGACGCGTTTAGCTGTATCCGAACAAATTGTGTATCGTATTGGCGTTTCGTCCAGACGGATCCGGCGTTTTCGGAGACTGAAACCGCTATTTTTTTTAAACCGGGTCCCAAGGTGGATAAATCTGAAAACGCCACCCTTGCGTTTTCGTGTGTGCGGCCAATCCGTACATTTTGTGAAACGATGATGCCATCACACCAAGTGTCAACTAGTCAGACACCGCTAAGTCACAGCAACAACAATTGCCGACTACATGCTTGTGTCCGTGCTGCAGAAGCTAGCCTACTGGGCCTCTTTTATTTCTTTCTTTATTATTTACTTGAATGTATTTTTATTTCATTTCTTTTTTTTACTTCTTTATTTGGCGGCTGGCCTATTTATATTTTCTTTCTTATGCTATGATGCTTGTCTGTTGTCTGATTAAGACATTTCGTATTTTGTAGGCAAAAATAATATTCGACGACCGCTGGGAATTATTTGATTATTATTCAAAAAACGCACCCCTGCCCCACATGATCACCGGTAAAACGGCGTTTGCTCAAATTCCACTCTGACATTAAATTTCTCTGTACTGTAGGCCTACATGTTGTAGCCATTAAAGAAAATGTATTTAGTTTCATATTTATGTGTAAATAATGTTATTTTTTAATTTCATCACATGTTGATTATATGAAAAGTGAACAGCATGAGTAAGATTCACAATATATCAGGAGACATAATTTTGACCACATTAAGTTTTGTTTTGTATAAAGCCTTTCTTCAAAGTGAATTTCGTTTTGTATAATTTGTATCTTAATTTTAATCAATGTTTCATCAACCAATTGCCTGGATTAAATAAATAAGAAGCAAATAGCAGACAATTTAATCAGGACATGGAGGCACCGGCGCGATATAACTTGCATTGCTCGTGAACTGGAGCTCATCTCATAAATGAACCGAAACTTAGAAATGTATCTATAGAAAGCTTGAAATGTCTACTTTTAAACAAAACAATTCAAAACGAAAAGAAACAGACAACTCTCTTATGTAATTCGTATGAAGTGTGCATTTCTCTCTTTAGGCACGTTCACAATACTGCGAAAGTGGCGAGTCAACATCGTCAACATCTTTAGCCGAGACTGACACAGAAAACTTTAGTTTATTAATAAACAATTAAAATGTCTCCTTGCTATAGGCCTATTTGACACATTCATAATGATTAGGCTACTTTTGCCGGTTCTTTGTGGCAAGCTTTATGCGTCCGCTAACTATCGAATATCGTGACTCATATTTTGTACCAGGCCATTTATGGTTGTTCATATTGTTCAATAAAGTTCTTGGTAAAAAAGAAAAGAAAAAAAGAAGCTACTGTGCCTAAATATTATTGTATACAGCGCGCAAGGTTTATGCGCATGCTCTAAGTCTTCTTCTCCGTTTTTAGTGTATGTCTGTGGCAGAATAACAGCGCCACATACTGGTCTGGCATGTATACTACATCGTTTTGAGTCGGTTTCAGTGGTTTCGTGTGTACGCAGATATTTCTTGACGACGCCGTGTTTACGTAATTTTTTTTTTGGGACGGGGAAAAAAAAACATCGGATAGGGAAAGCTCTGGCTTCGTGTGGATGTGGCCTTAGTTGCCTAGTCATTCAGCCAATTTGCAATTGATTTAGAAAATATGCAGATTTGCATATTGTTAATGCTCAGTTGGTTTTTAAGTAGCCAATTGTTTGTTTTGTTATTTGGAAATGGTTTGCACACATAGCCTAATAGC
The DNA here is from genome assembly GCF_951802725.1 of Rutilus rutilus. Lineage (NCBI taxonomy): Eukaryota > Metazoa > Chordata > Actinopteri > Cypriniformes > Leuciscidae > Rutilus > Rutilus rutilus. Next base: position 30,667,708 of record NC_140220.1, on the reverse strand, counting down.
TTTTCTAGGTGTTATAAGTAGACGAAACTATCCACGTGGCCGTCTAAAAATTCTAGACTGTAGTCTCAGCAGGGATTTTAGAAAACTTAAATTTTTGACTGACTGGCTTTCTGATGGCAATGATAGGAGGCTCTCAGTGACCCATTTAAGGTTTTTGATAATGCATTAGCTGTCTACCCCACATCAGGCTTCACTGAGACTCCACGTGCCACTGAGATGATGGTGAAGACTTCACTCCATCAGACACACTTAGACTCTGAGACACATTGGGGCTCCTGGTCATCCTTCTCACTGCAGGCTATGTCTTTCTTGCGTGTGTCTATGCATAAACTGTTTGGGGGTGTAGGTTCACTGAAGTTATGGTTCGGTACATACGATTTCTATACATTTACATGTCTGTCCCCTTCCCAGATTCCTGATTGCTTAAAATAAAAAATAAAGGGATTCTAATACTCTAATTGATAGATTGATCAATGCTGCGCGGTAAAATGCAACGGCTGTTTTTTTTTTCTTTGATTAATGTGTTGTGCGTAGCCTATGATGTCATTTTCTTTTCGAGTGACGGTTTAGGATGCACAAAGTTCAATATTACACTTTTTCAAGAAATCACGGAAGATGAGTGAGAAGGAGAAAAAGTGCAAACTACATCTGCCTACTTCACCTTTCCACGAGGATATAGCGTGTGAAGCAGCGCCTGTGGCTTCCCATTTCCAGGACACGCCTATTTCATCAGTGGACTGTTGTGAGACTTTCACGATACAAATCGGCACAATGGCAAATGATTTTGTCTCATTATAACAACGTAAACAACTTAAAATAATCCGTCATTTATGGTCATACAGATAAGAGTAAGACATCATTAGTCTACACTCATAATAAAAACAAAACACTGTGCAATACAACATTGTGCTTTTGAAAAATAAAGAAAACAAACAGGATAACGCTTTCTGCCATGTCACAAAAATTTATTGAAACTCCGCATACTAGCAAGCTCTTGCGTGCCATCTGAACTCTTGTTTTGGGTTGGTGCGTAAATGGTTTAGTTCTATTTTTCACACAGGCAAGTAAAGTCTAAGAGTTTATTAACCACTTGCTAATGATAGACATTATTTAGTCGCCCAGAGTGAAGGGAGTGTATATGCGAGTGATTTACTCGTGTTGTTGAGGGTTGATTTACTGTTACACCCCTACTAACCTGTGATTATGAGGAACAGATTGTACTTGTTCACAATAGTGTTTAATCGCTTCAGTGCTGTGCACAGGTCACTATACAATGAAATAAGGTATAATGTCCTTCGATTTGCTTTGTAAATTGTAAATCTTAGATTATTTGTAAATCTAAGCTTGGGTATGCTAGACCATGTGTATACATGGGTAAAGTGCTTTTCTTGAAGTCACAATAGACACTTTTCCACTGTTGGGTCAGGGATTACAGCGTGCCGGGCGAGGCCAATAGTCTTGGATCTCGAGGCCAAAATCAAGCTATGTTTCCACTGTCGGGCCAGTAGCCCGCACCTTAAAACCCACCCTTAACACTCCCTGGAACAAATATCACGCAACCCCACCATTTCACTAGCATAGTGTGTGTATCCGGTGTGTGGTGAGCGCACTGGCGCCGTTGTACTGTGGCTGCCGTCGCATCATCCAAGTGGATGCTGCACACTGGTGGTGGTTGAGGAGAGATCCCCTGATATGATTGTAAAGCGCTTTGGGTGTACAGTAGTACATATGAAAGCGCTATATAAATGCCCGATTCTATTCTATTCTATTCTATAGGCGTAGCTGACTGAAAACTAGCTAGATCGCAAAATGAGCATGATAGAAGCAAACATTTAGTCTTTACTTAAAGACTAAAGACTCCAGCTTTGATATTTGACCAATGATTACAATAAAAAAAAATCTTAGTGCCAATAATATCAATACATCAATAATTCTGAATCAAACTGGTATACTTATGCATACTTATTCAGTCGCGCCTGCTTCCATTTATTTGTGATCCCAGGAATGCACAAAACAACTCCATTAACCCTAACAGAAAACAGGAGTTATAAGTTAACCAGGATGCATGTAATTTGACATGCAGATGCATGCAGTTTCTTGTATTTTTCATACTTGTATGTGTATTTTATTATTGCAACGGTTAGCATGAGCATAGTATATAACTATATTTCTGCTTCATATACGGTGATCAGAATCTCGATTTGATCACAATCGGAAGTTATTTTATACACTCGATGATGTCTGAAAGTGAGTTTTGAGCTGAAAATTGTCTTAAAAGACTTAAATGTTGAAACCTGACATGATAACGTGGGAAATGAGCAGCGGTGTTGACCCTCTCCTGACTTAGAAAAACTCCGCCTTTGTTCATGACCACTCCTCAAGCTTTGGACCGAGGTATTCGGCGGGCCAAAAACCCCTGGCCGTTGCTCCCGAGGAAGCCCAGAGGAGGCCCAATCAAGCCCCGGAAGTAACAGTGGAAACATGACTGACTCTGCACTGGCACATTCGCTTTTGGCCCGACAGTGGAAATGCGGCTACGGGGGGGCAGTCAGAAGTCCCCACCTCCAAGTCCTGTGATTAGTATTTCCCCTACTCTAGAATTCAGAGAGCCCCCCAGCACTCCTCTGCTTTACAGCAATTAGGTTTCATGGTCACAATGACTCATCTTAATGAGAACATAGTCATATGAACAACTTTTGTCTCGCCCAGTAAAGCCTACTCACTTCCTTTGTTTCATCTGGATCGAAGCATTTGTCCTGATAAAGTGAACGCCTAGGCTACCTGTATATGGACTGGCATATCAGGTCAGGTCTTGCTCAGCACAGAAATACTTCACAAAAGTATCTCCTCAGGGAGGAAGAAGATCCAGTTTCAATTTCATTCTTGACACACTTTTTAGTTGTCCAATGTGGTTGGAGTTTTTGTTTTCTTATGAAGACCAAAAAAGCTGCCATCCCAATTTTTCCTGTCTTTAGATCAAGCTCTTAAACTGTGGTCTTAGTGGATGCAGATGTCAAATACATTATAATGCTTGTCAGTCCTGTGTTGATCTAATTCTCTGTGGTTTTTAAGAATAGCCAAGGTCCTGCTCTATTTAAGTCTTAAAGTCTTGTACAGCAGAGCGGTCTTCAGAAACGGCATGCTGCAGTGTCTGGTGGGTACGATTACATTTATTTATTTTTCTCTTGTACAGCAGAAGTATTCTACCAAGACTGATAGTCCAGTAATAACTTATTCATTTTAGTCAATAGTACTTCACAAGCTTCAGGTGTCAGAAGTTCACAACTTCTAGGAGTGACTTTTAAAAATAAAATGAAGCAATAAAATACCCATTTAATATTTCATAAATCAGGTTTTAAATTGACAAATTAATAGACATATTTAAAACTATTTAATTAATGTTTTAAAATGTGTACTAAAAAAGTATTATTTATCTGCTATAAAGAGTTTAAAATATTTTTTATAAATTTATTATTTAATCATTTGACTACATTTTAAAACATGATTTGAATAGGTCTATTTATTTGTCCATTTCTTTATTTCCATTTTTATCTTTGAATTATTAAATTGATAAGTGTCACTCCTAGTCCTCCATACGCAAAACAGTTTGGAGTCATGATATCAACATGGAGCTTCCAAAGGAAATGTATGGTGGCCTAATCACTAAATTTAGACTGGCTGATTGTGGAAAGTGCAGCTAAAAGCGTAGATATAATTACATAGAAAGGACACCATTCATTAAGGTAATTCTCTCTATTGCTTGCATTTCTCTCTGTCTTGCTGGTCTGGTGCAGAATATGAGTGGAAGGTAAAAAATGGATTTCGATTGTTCATATTGTGAGTTCCACATCTGGTTTAGATTTGGCTAGTGCAAAAGAATCCCACACAGGGTTCATTCATCCCAGGTTTAGTTTAACATTAGGTACGTTTCTTGCACTTCAGAAATTTGATTTTATTTGGACTAAAGCATTAATTTGTCTTTTTAAAATGTCATATAGGCTACATACTTTAGTCTGACTGAAGTTCTACCAGTCAGTTTTTTTTTTAACATATCTAGATAATGCAATTGTACCTGGACTTCATCCAGCAAGACAGGTGATATACAATGTGTTTTTTCAAATATTAGATTTATGCATTTTCATGTGTATTTGAACAGGCAGATGAAGACTGTAGTGTAGCTCAACTAGGCAAAAAACCCGCTGTAGCTCTACGTATTTACTGCGCATGTATGCTTTCTGTCTCGGGGTGTTAATGAAATTGAGCAAGTCAAATATTTACATTTGGTTATAGATTTTTGCAATGGCATATTTGCCACTGCCAGGCTGTACCATACTTTGCCTCACCATTCCTGGGTTTTAAGGAAGCAGTGTTCTAACCACAGCCAGGCTACCTTCCACTGTCATATCATGTGGCTCAGTCAAACATTTGTATGATCTGGGAATTCCACACCATTCTCCTCCTCCTTTCCTTTCTCCTCCTCCTACATTCATTCATGCATCACTGAAAGGGTCATAGGCTGAGTCTACTGGGAGTGCGAGCTGATGAAAGTCCTTTTAAAAATTTAACAGTGGTGGAATCTTGCCAAGGACGGGGACAGAAATTGTACCGTTTTTCAGATTCCTGGTTTTACTTTATTATCTATTCTATTAATTCATTGAAAATATTTGGGGACAGTGAAAACTGAATTATGCGACCCAGTATATGCTTTGCACTCTCTAACGCACAACAGTTATTTAGACTAATTAATATTGACAATGATATTCCAGCAGACTCATTTATGTTGTCATCTAAAATGGCAAGGGGTGATTTTTAAAGTATTAACAATATTGCTTGAGTCAGTGAGGTGGTAGATTGCAGTATTGATCAGCTGGCTTCTCATTCGGTCCTTCTGTTTTTATCTGTCAAAGTGTAGCACTACCGTTTACCTCCAACACTGTGATTAGATAATCCCAACACCCTTCAGCTAGGTCCTGCACTTTTCACTCGGTAACAAAGTGAAAAGATGCACACGCATAAAGAAGAAAAAAAAGTACACTTTTATTTTATTTGATGTATATTTCTAAAAAATGTATATTGTCAAATAGGCCTAAGTAACCTACAAATTTATATTATAATTGATTGACTCACACAGGATAATAGTGAAGTTTTGTTAAATGCATTTTATTGGGAAATCGCTATCAAATTTGTATGTAGAAAATCCAAAAGCTTATGTCGTTTTTGCTTAGGACACCAAAATGAGCATGACAATATTTCCAGCCCAAGTTTTATTTATAGTAAAGACATTCTGAATCTCATACTGCCATATGAGTTTGAAGAAATTAATGAAGTCAGCATGGCATTTTCCTTTTTGCGGAGGAGAGAGAGAGAGATAAAGATGCTTAGATGAATGGAAAAATAAGCACAAACAGGAAGCAGGCCAATTTGCAAATGAAAGCATAAAACGGATACTTGTCCTTCTGACATGTATGTAATAGCAGAGGTTGTTGTTAGTGTAAACTATTCTCACATCAGTGGAACTGTTCTTATGATGGTGCCATTGAGATAAGTCTCTCTCTTTGTCATGCAGGCTGTAATTATTTCAAGACAAAGTATTTTAAATATTTTATACCCATAAACCTGAACCTGTACATGATCTTCTAGAGCTAATCCCATGAAACCCACAGGTAATCAAATCAAGTTCAAATTTCTCCCCAACACCAAAAAAAGAAAGAAAGAAAAAAAAGAGTAAAACAAATATAATTTAGCATAAAAAGTAATGTACTATTATGATCCCTAACCTTTTTCCATTGTTACTTTCATTTTATTTTATTCAGGACACTGAAACCAGATTTTTGACCCCTAATTCTGAATACTGAAATGCATCTGGTATGGTTTTTTATGGTCTTATGATTTTTTTATGATTCTCATATGTTTGCTGTAATAATATTTTAAGTTAATGAATTCATATTTAAATATTTAATTTATAAATTAATTATATTTCATGTTATTTGAGCATATGACTGAATTTTACATGATGATAATGAGAGATTTGCAGACTATATTTATGCCAAATATAATTTTTTTTTTTAAGCGGTGAGGGGGATTGGGTAAAATGTGACCTGGAAAGCACTTTGTGAAATTTACCCAGTTACATATCACATTTCCATCAATGAATAACCAATAAAACACTGACGCTTCGCCTGCGAACAGTGCTGCATTATTTAGAAGTGCCTATCTGACAATGAATGCAAAGAATGATGGCAGGGAAAAGCTTTGGCTGATGTGTTTGTCAATTCTTTCCCTGACCGCTGTAGCCCAAGCATATTGAACATCATCATCAGTCAAGATAAATCCATATTAATTACTTTGAAATTCATGCCAAAGACAGTTCTCGTATATACTGTTTATTAACTTTGGAATTTTTGTGCTTTTGCTTTACTTCTTTAGGTCTGTTACACCTTTTATTAAAAGGAGGAACATCTTGTATTTGTCGTCTAAACATTGAAGTGACCCAGTGTTCCTCTGATGCTTTTTAGGTACCTTGCTATAGCAACAAATCAGACTTGCCAATTCTGGCATCTATAAAAGGCTACTGGAATGTGTCCAATCTCCTTAGAAAACATCTCATTGTCTTGTGCTGGCCTGACCTTTTAGGACCTAATTAGATGATGTTTTATGAAATTGTATTTGCTGAATCTCACATTTTGAGGACGGGTTGTGGGCTGAGTGCTGTGTGAAGCATTCCTCAAGCTCCCTCCGGAAAAGGGCGAGCCTTGTCTGTCAAGGCACAGTGTCTTCTGATAAAATGTCATGCCTCCTCCTCATCATAAAAAAACAGGTTTGGGGAGGGGGGGGGGGGTGGATGCTGTCCTTTAAAGGTGCTATAGCCTCTTTGTGTTTCGCTCACTGAATATTGTTGGACTTGACGGATAAAATTTGATCGCGTGGCATTTTCACTGTTTCTCTTCTTCGCCCAGCTTTGCTCAAATCTCTCTGGAATTTCAGTAGAAAAGCAGGGCAGGGTGGACCAGACGACCTGCAGCTGGCCTGGTGTGGCTTGGCTGTGTCCACGCTCATTAGTTTCACATGAGCCAGACCGCCACCGCTCACAGGAAACTGCCACGGGGTGCCCGTGACCCCTCCCCACCCCCCATCTCTGTCTCCCCACCTCAGAGAGAACTACAGACACCCTGGAACAGAGAGTCCTTTATACCAGTGATTTTCAATGGACATTGCTTATGCTCAGTGGTCTGGTAAAGTGTTGTACCCCAAACACATTTAACTTTTCTCTCACAGTCTCTCTACCCTCATGCTACCATGCAAACTGGATGTCATTGGCATTCACGTGTGGCAGTGGAATTTAGTGCATGTTATGGCACAAGAACCTAGGAATACATCCTACAATGTCTGTTTGTTGTTATTGGGTCAGGAATATTCCGCTTTGTGATTTGGAAGATTTCAACAGCATTTGTTGTCAGAATTATGTTTATTATCTAAAAAGAAATAGGGGTGTAAATCGGACAGTTAATCACGATACGATATCGATTCTCTCAGCCAGCGATACGATATTTGCCGATACCTAAAAAAATTCTACGATACGATTACGATTCGATTCAGGGCTATATCGATCGATTAATCGATATTTAGATATTATGTGCCAAGTGTACACAACCAGTTACGTTTATTAACTCACACTAATACATGCAAAAATATATAACATGAAAGTTTAATTAAACTCTTTGAAAATTGCACACCCTCTCCCAATTGGGACATTTACAAGTTGTTTGTTACAAGTTTAAAAAAAAACATGATATATGAAAATGAACAAGAACGGAGTTATCTGGTTTTGCAAATGAACTCTATAACAGAAGAGTTCATTAGCAAAAACAGATCCTCTGTTCTTGTTCATTTTCATATCATGTTTTTTTTTTATATTGTGCATTTGAATATCAAGCATACTGCAGCTGGGTTGTTTTGATTAAGTAATAATAACAAAAAAATACAGGTAACTTATAAAATTAAAGTTGTGTATGTATGTGTGTATGTATGTATAATTTATTTTTTTTGTGGCAAAAGCAGATAACTCCACATTTCATGTTTCAGAGTTAAACAAAGCCAAATAATTGCTATGATACATAATAAAACACTCGGTTAATCTTTGTAACGTTAATCTTCTCAGCTGACATAGACACCTGTCAAACTTTGTTGTTGTGATTAACGTGCACGCAATACAGAGAGCTTTTCCCTCACCACTAATGTGCTGCTTTAGCAAGAATCCGTAAAAAAGTTTCAGCTTTTATTTTCCTTTTACTCCCCGAAGAAGATATCATGGGTTCATCAAGGTCGCTGAAATCCATCCTCGATCACTTTTAGTCAGCTTTGACGAAACTCCTCTCAGCTAGCGCGTCTTTTCAAAGTGACAAGCAAGCAGCCTTGTCACCTGACCTGCACTGATTCGCTAAAACCATAGACGGTATATAAACTGGACACAGCGACCCCATAGGTTTCAACGGAGAAAAGTGAAGTCAATTAGAAGCTCTCACTTCCTGATGGCCGAGCGTACTGCGCAGACTCAAACTGAGCTTGACGACGTAGATGTGACGTGAGCAACCCGTCTGTCTTCTAGTAGCTGTGGCAAGAGAAATCTGAATCATTCCCTTCCGAAACATGCAGAGACGGAGAGTGCGAGTAGGAGGTGTCCATGAGCTAGGAGCAGGAGCAACTTTTACTAAGTATTCTGATTAATTACTTTGTCATTTTGCCTCCACGTCCCCCCGATTGCGCGCAAGCTTCTCCTCCTGTCCATACGGTAATTTCTCTACTGTGTGACAGAGTCGCATGATTATGACGCAATTGTTTGCCTATTTTCACAAATAACTGCATCTACGGGACCATAACGTAAGATACAAGGTAATGGAGCCTTTTATACATTTTTGTGTTTCTTTAGAAATAAATAATGGACAAATGGAGTCTTTAAATGGCTCAGATGTAAAGTTATTCGCTGTCAAAGTGACACCAAAATGAATGGGAGTCAATGGAATGCTAACAGCAGGTAGGGGTCCGCTAATCAATGGCGGCGCCCGGGGAAGCTTCAATGTTTTCTGAAACACTGCCCCCCTGCCTAAAACAGACTTTTCGGGGCTTGTCGTTTCTGCTGTAAAACATGAACTCGCGATGCCTTGACAGTGGAAAATACCGGCTTTTGTGACAAAGGGTTCAGTCAATCTTGTCAGGCGTCTATTTCAGCGGAGAAAAGTTACGTGAGGATGTGGAGTGTGTCAAAATAAAGGTACCGTATATCGATATTTTATGTGTGGTATCGATGCATCGTATCGTTAGACGTTTGATCGATGCATCGATCCATATCGATGTATTGTTACACCCCTATCAAAAAATACAATTTTGTAAAAAGAACTACTGTTTAAAAGTTTGGGGTTAGTAAGATTTTCAAAGGGAAAAAAAAAGAAAAAATTTGGCAAATATGCAATAAATTGTTCAAAAGTCGCAGTAAAGACATTTATAAACCTTTCTATTCATCGAAGAATTTGTTTTCAATATTGTAAGCTCACGCTCGATCGGCCCAAAGCCGGCTTCCGACCGATGCGCGGAAGGTCTTTACGTGTTACTGTCTTTTCTCGAGGCAAAGTATTTTTTTATTAAATGCAATACATTTGAAAATGTATTTTCTTGACTCCATAAATGAAAAGGTTTTAATGCTATCTGTGCATCATTAAATGTGAGCGAATGTTTGACTATTCAAAGAGACCATTTGTCTAGAGACCACCTTCCTTTGTGTGCCAGGTATCCCTAAACTCTTAAAAACGTATTATCTTTTGTTTTACTTATTTGGAAATGAGACATTTGTACCAGTCGCAATGAGACATTTCAAATGATACTAAATATGTATAATACTCAATGTTAATCATTCACATTAAACCATATATTCTTGGGTGAGTTTTGGTGATCTTTGCATGGGGGAGAAGGAGAGGGGGGATGAGGGAAAGAGATGTAGATTAGGATGACTCGGAGGTGAGACTTTCGTCTCGATAGTGCACAAGGGGGAGTTCAAATGTTAATTTCCAGAGAGGTCCTTTGTCCTCTCAGGGTCTGGTCGCTCTTCAACCAGACTGTCCGGCATTTTCTAATTTCTCAATTCTTACAATATTAAATGGGCTATATGTAAGAATTTTCATGTATTAATTGCTTTTTTTAATTGACAGTGTGTGAATAGGTTGTACTTGTAACGAAACTTAAAAAAACAAGACCTTCCCCAAGACCTGTGTTGTCTATAGCCGCTTTCCGACCAAGTAGTTACAGGATCTTAGTTCTAGGAACTGTCCACTTCTAAACAGTTCTAAGAACTACTCTCCCCCAAACTCGGTTTTGCTGTTTGCGTTCGGCACTGGCCAAGTGGCCATAGGAACGGGTAGGAGGGGTAAGGGAGTGACGCAAGCACGGTGACTTTTATTTTGGCGGTGCGACGGACCTTTATTTTGGCGGCACTGAGAACGCCAGAGCAAACAATGCTCGCATTCTCTGTGTTTATTAGTTAGCAATCTGTCTAACAGTACAGTTTAATATGTTATTAGATAGAACTGTTATAGAAAGTATATGGAAAAAAAGGTTATTAGCCTATGCCGTGTGGTTGATGTCCAGTGTTGCTAGCTGGGCAAATAAACATAATCATGTTTGGCTTGGTCCCCTCAAAGTTGCGTTGGATTTTCTCTTCAGCATAAAGGTTTAGAGGCCCATCTATCACTGTTTTCCATGTTTGTATAGTTAGTTTCTGGAGTAAATATATAGGCTATAATCTGTGTTTACATTATAGCTGTTTTAAAAATGGCGGGTGCTGGTGTTCCGCGTGCGTTCGGTCAATCAGCGTACACTAACGTCACGGGTAGTTCCTATAGTGCTGGTTTAGACCCTACTCTGAAGTAGGACCTAAATTAGTTCCTCCAAATAGAGTTCCTAGAACTAATCGTTCCTAGTTCCTGCGGTGCGAACACGCCGACATCCGGGTACTTTAGCCAATAGTTCTAGGAACTGTGAAAAGGTTCCTCCGGTCGGAAAGTGGCTTATGAAAGCCTGTAGATTTATATTTCCCAATATTACAGTTTTTACTGTATTTTAATCAAATATAGCCTATAAATATATTAAATGTGCATAAGAGACTTCTTTTTCAAATACATTAAAAAAAAATCTTACCAACCCCAAATTTTTAAGTGTAAATTAGTTCTGCTAAATTGTGCATTATTCGTGTGCGTAATTTTTGTGATTGTTTTAAGGTTTAAGGTTTGTCATCATGGCAACAGTCAAATTGTCAAGACACCACAAATGCTGTCGATTGAGCTTAACTTGTATTGAATCTGTAATATTTCTTTAAGGCACTGTTGCGATGTCTGATGCCCTTTTTATGGTGTGCTAAGTTGTTTTGTGTAATGTTTTACTGTGTAAGAACATCTTTTTATAAGCATTGCAGCGCTGCTTCATTTCTAACCACAGGGCCTGATTTAATCCACAAACACCCACCATATGGGGCACACCCAGTTGGAGTGATGATGGCAGCCTTTTTCAGGGGAGGATCCACACAGAAAGCCCCTGTCATCAGACATAGTCAAGCTGAAGAACAACAACCGAAATCTCTTCTCTCTGCGTAGCATTTAGGAATAGCCCAATATGAAGACAAATCACAGTGTTTCAAAAGCAGTGCTTGACTGTTTCAGACATTAAGAGCCTGTTTAGACAGCCTATCTGAAACAGGTGCTTCTGTTAAAGCTGACCTTTCTTTTATCAAGCTTATTGTGATCCTTCTAAACCAGAGAGAAAAAACATTGATCAAAGATCAATTTCCCTTTTCCACTGAAGTCGATTTAAGATTGGGAATGAAGCTTGGTCAGAGGCAGCTACAAGGAAAAGCACCTCTTGCAATTGATGAACGAGTATACCGGCTGATTTATGTGACCCAGTTTGAGGTTTGCAGACGCATAGGGCACACATTTCTCCTCCGTTTCACTCTGTGGTCTCTCTCTCTCTCTCTCTTTTTTTTTTGATTCATAGATTTATCCAAATAAAAGAAAACGTTGGCTTTCTGAAGCTTTAAATGTTGTTTTAGGTGGAAGCATACCTAGAAGGCTTTGAAAACCTTGAGGTGCATTATTGATACTTTCCCCTGCAGCAACGGTGTAGAGGCTCCCTATTGATTTGCCTAATGTGGCAAAACTGCTCCACTCTCCTGCTTGCTTGCATAACTGTTGTCTGTGTCAGCGCCTGTTCTGGAGCTCTGCAGTATTAAAGAACTGTTCATTTATTCCCTCTCTATTGCTGTCACTCACGTTGAGAGACAGTTGTTGCATCGGACACTGTGATTATCATTTTTCATATAGTGTTTATAATGAGCCTTCTGTCCCTCAATGTAGGCCTTATCTTTAACTAACGTTTTCAGTTCTTTAAAGCAACTTTATTAAACACTGCACAATGCAGTGCTGCTTCACCTGATGGAGGGTTCGGCTGTGCTTAGAGAATACAAATTCAGCAATGCTCGTCAAGTTCACAGTCGCTGTGAATTCGCAGTAATTGTAATTGTAAATTTGATGTGTTCTCCAGTGGCAGAGTTTGCCTGTTTATGCTTTGCTGGAATGATGAAATGTGTGATAAACTGTTGCACAGCTTTATGCCTCACTCTCTAAAGATTTTCTTTTGACTGGAGCTTGTCATTTTCTTTTTTTAGTTAATGATGTGACATTTAGACTCTTGTTTCAGCTTACAGTACCAGTGAAATAAGCTGTTAGAGAGGTGAACACATCAGCTTTTTTTATTAAGACCCACTGGATGTCAGAGACCACTCACATATGCAGGGTAAAAATATATGAAAAATGCATCAAATTTACTTTTTAATAGCCTTGATACTAAACTTCTCTGGTCTACTTTAGTTAGTTGCTTTAATGTTATTGACACTGTTAGGATTTCCTGTTCTTGTTTAATATAATTATTATTATGTCATGTCCTTATTTAATAATAGTAGCTATTAATAATAATAATAGCTATTATTATTATTATTATTAGGTGTGTGTTCATACACTTATCTCACGAGGCAAGACAATACAAAATATTGGGTTCACGAAAATGAGATGAGACTATTTTAGCTTTTTTATTTTTATTTTTATTTTATTTATTTTTTTGTCTTTTTATTTGGCTGAATGTCACAAAATGCAAAATAATGTTGGTGCATTTTGAAATGTTTTAACTAAAGGCTGGCCCACACTTAAAATAATTTTTTTTTTACATTTTCTCAGATTTTCAAAATGTGAGAGACCACAAACATGATGATAAAAAACAAAATCATAGATTTAACTGTCTTTTTCTAATAGTGTGTTGCCTGACCAAGACAGCACGCCACACACTAACAGATTCCATTCACAATCAACCAGTCCTGACCGTAAACACAGGACATCTAGTAAATGAACATGGCGGACTACGGGCATAGAAATGCCGATTAAAGGTATAGCGGAGGATTTTCTTTTTCCGGGTGGATCATCAAGATTATTGGTCCTCCAAAGTGGCAATCATTCTGGTGATATGTTTACGTAAGGCCGTCGTACGTGCTCGTGCACACGATTCACACGATGGCGTGCGCTCAAAACACAGGTTGGGCTTCCCACTGATCCCTCAGTCGCGAAGTTTCTACTTGACAGGTCAAGTTTGGCATGCTATTTGGAGAAATCCATTTAAAATCACTGCTAGTAAAAGGTAATGTAAGCTATGATTAGCTCGTGCATGCTCTCTCGTGCATATGTTTAATAGGCGTTCCCTCTCGGGAGCAGGTAGAGTGTTGCGCATGTGCATTTTTTTCAAAAAGTGGAGAGGGCGGTTCTTTTTCTAAAATTCGGGAAAATCCTCCGCTATACCTTTTAATAGCTGATTTTTACAGAAAATTTTGTAAAAGAAAAAGGTTTGGATGAGGTTGTGTTATGCTTCCCTCAGCTCGCTTTCTGATTGGGTATTGTTTCATTCCACATGACAAGCCACAGAGCGTGCGCACGTTTGTCCTCAGGGTCCCCGCACACAACAGGATTTCTGATTCACCAATTTGAGATCGATGCATCCCCGACGTTCTTCAGAGCAGATTCAATCACACTTAGTACACCTCACTCCACAAGAAAATAATATGATAAGATAATCTGTAGAACCATCAAGATAATCGAGACTTTACCTAGTATTGTCGGAAGGGGAGTAGTGGGCCCAAAATCGTCCTAATTATCTTGTAGTGTCTGGGTGCCTTGATCTAAGGCTGTCATGAACAAATATTTTGGTAATCGAGTAACCCGTTGATTATTTTGACGAGTAGCCTAATCAGATAATCTGATCATAATCTGACTTTGCATGCGGTTCATGTATTCTCGTCTGAATGTGCCACTTTCCGGTATGCCGGTTATAAATTGCAGTCAAGGATATTTTTTTTAATTCGAGCACTCGATATTGATCGAGGATTCGTAACAGCCCTAAACTAATTATCTTGTAATGAATGCCACTTTAGTTCTACTTTGAGTATGAATTATTATATGCAGTAAAAGACATAACAATATAATGCACGCACTGTAAAAGTTTTTGCCACAAACTCAACTCTGATATCACGAGACAGCGTTTCACCTCAATGAGAAATATCATGTTTTAATATTGCGAGATCTTGTGCGACATACCCCTAGTTTTTTTGGGTACCCCATTATTATTGTTATTTTTGTTGTTATTTAGATAGGAAAACCAATACATTATTGATTATTCATAATTATTAAAACACTAATTGCTATAATATTAATAATATATATTTTGTCATTGCTTGTCATTATTGTTTGTATAGTATTGTATGAAGACACAAATATTTAGAATCAGGCAATGTCAAAATAAAGTGAACCTGCAGAGCTTTCTTTTCACATGTTATAAATAATCCACACTGTTGACATAAAGCTGAAACCACTGCAACGTCATTTCTTGTCAGTCAATCCAAGATGTTGTTCAGGTCGCCTGCCACAGTGGCTGGCAGATAAGCAGAAATTACCTGCCACTTTGCAAAACATAACGTATTGGCTAGGGGCAGGTTTTAACCTTGCGCATCTGCAAAATTGGAAATATTTCAAGGACAAAGATCAAAAAGTGAAATGATAGCCCCTTTTTGCCAAGTTAACGTGTCATTGTTTTTGTTGAAAACTTTGTTGAAAGGGAAGTTTCATGCTCCCTCCCAACCATTCTTTCACAATTTGAGCCTGACGAATCTTGACATTGTCATCCTGAAATATGGACATGATGTGTCTTCCTACATGGTTAAGAAATGAAAGGCTACATACTCTATCAATTAGGGTTAGAAGAATTGTTGCCAAACATATAACATGCTATAAACATAATAATCACTGCAATCACTGATCCAACCATAGACACTTAAAGTCCCTATGAAGTCAAAATTAAGTATGTGTTCTGAGTTTGTCACACCACAGAAAAATGTGTTATTAGCCACCCAGCCAAATTTGAATGATAAAAAAAGCCGGCAAGCACATAAAATAAGCTATCAGGTTTTTAACATATTCGTAAATATTTATTGATCGCATCCAGGTAATACGCATTTCCGTGACGAAGGCATAGCTAGCTAGCAAACTGTAGGATGTAGTAACTAATAGTACTGACAGACAGTAACTCGCGATTGAGTTGCAAACTGATGTGAATGGGCTCCAGTGCGTCATCAAGTAGGGGCGTGTCCAGGAGCTCAGGGGCTCCAGTGCGTCATCAAGTAGGGGCGTGTCCAGGAGCTCAGGGGCTCCAGTGCGTCATCGAGCCCCCGTTTTAGCCCCGCCCAAAAAATCCGTAACACAGCAATGGTGAAAAACTGTTTAACGATCTAACTCCACAATTCAGTACTTCACAGTTCACATTCTTTGTAATATGATTTAGCAATACATTTCTAACATTTATAATGTGTTTAGAATTTTTTTTTTTTTTGAATTGCCTTTACAGGGACTTTAAGCATTTGCCTATTTAAATCCCCAAAAAATGTTTTTTGGTCCGAGCAGTGAATATCGTTATTGTGAAATAAAATTTCTCATATCGTGGAATAAGAATTTGGTCATATCGCCCACCCCTGTGAAGTAGGAAGTCATTGTATTTTAGCTAGACTGGGGAACGTTGCTGGAGCTGCTGTGCAACTGACCATTTATATGACCTGGATTTCCATCATCTGAAAGCACATTGCAATGCATTTACCCTGTAGACAGCTTCGTTCACACCCTGTCAGACGAAAAGAGTCTTGATCGTTCTGACCTCTGGGGATTTCACAAACAACACAGTCCAGCGTTAAGCAAGCAGATGGGGATCTGTGCACATCTGCTTGGTTTATCTGTATAGGTAAACGTAAAGATGATTCTTTCTGGCCTCCTTAGGCTTTCTTCTTGGCTCAGCCTGAAATGCTTCACTTTGCTTCTCTCTCAATGTCACACATTGGGTATGTAAAGCGTTTGTCTCCCCAAACTGTTATGGGCTCCCCCTTTGAGGAGCTTCCGGCAGCGCAAGTTTGAAATGTAGATAAAACATCTAAAAAAAACATCTAAATCACAAAAGAAATTGTGTTGTGCCGATTGTGTGAACTTGCAGGCTTGAGCGCTGAAGGCCAAAGCAAGGTCAACAGGCCAAAGTTTGGAGATTACAGAGAACTGAAAAGAGACATGAAGTACTGTAGACATTGTTTAGCTTGAGTAAACAAGCCAGTTGTGCCTCTGTGTCAGATTGCATTAGCATGACATCAGTGGGAGGGTTTGAGTAAGTCAGAATCCTCCGGCAGTATTGTAATGGCCTTCAAGAGCAGAAGTAAACATCAAAGCTCTTCCTATGTAGTCTGTTTGATTTGGTTGTAGTGTTCATTTTGTTTCTTCTTTTCAGATTTGAACAAGAACAGTTCAGTTCAATTCCATTTTACCTTTGCGCTTTTACTTAAAAAATAGAAATAGGTCATATTAGGCTATATTTATAAATTATTTTATTGTAATTTAATAACAGTTATTATTATTGCTATAATAGAAAGTTATGTTATATTAAGTGTTAAAAAATTTTTTTGACTTTTTGTGTATTAACTCTCCCCCTTCCCCTCTCTCTTGCCCAGGAATGACGGACATTGGTGCAGTGTCGCCACATTCATATAGGTCTGTTTGAGTGGAGCGGTGAGCTACAGTGCGTCGACGCTCGAACGGAATGATCCAGCAGGGTGACTAAAAGGAGGAAGAAGGGGGGAGAGGATGGGTGTGAATGCCTCCAGCTACCCTCACTCGTGCTCCCCTCGATTCGGGGGTAACCCACAGACCCAGCAGACCTTCATAGGTAAACTCTCATATGAATGCTGTTACAGAGATATTTGTCCTTCGTAGTTTAGCAACTACTGTGATCGATGACGATATAAAAGGTCTGACAGCCTGAGCACTATTACATCTTTTTTTAGCTATCCGATTGCAAATGTCAGCGGGATACAAGACCTAAACTCTTCGAATCACATTGCAATATGATGATGTGTTTTTCAATTACAAGAAAAGGAAATCTCTCTCAAAGACAGAAGTTCCTATTTGACTAGAATATAAAATAGTTCTACATAGTTTTTGTTAAAAAAACAACAACAACAACAAAAAACTCAATGATCATGTTTAGAAACAGTTCAACTGCACAGAGAAAAAGAATCTCATTAAATTATTGACTTCACCAGTCTTCATATTCTCTCACTGTAACATCTTGTCTGTATTAATTTAAAGGCTTGGAAATTGTATCACAACTGTCAGCAGTTGCTTTGTGTGGTTTTATTTATTTATTTATCCCCCCCTTCAGTATCCCACAGAGTCTGGCTTTTAACGGGATATTCTGATGTGAATATTTTCATGTTTTTGCTGTCTGTGAGATCAGTAAAGTAATGGTGCTTTCAAAATGCTAAGCCATGCATGACAGTGGGCCTACAATGAGAAATGGAACATTGGATTGAGACGTTAAGTGTCGTCAGGGAGATATTAGCCTTGCTGGGGAGGACATTAGATGACTTCATAGTTTCCTTTTTTGGCAGGTGAAAATTTAGAGATTTAGAGGGGGGAAAAGTTAAAAGTACACATTAAGTGGTTTGGGAATGCATACTTTCCTTTTTGAAGTTGGAATTGTTTATGCAGTGCTACGTCAAGTAGTGATCTCTTGCATGCACTATTTAATTTGTTTAATTTTCTAAATTTCTTCAAAAAATAGCACTTTTTTTTTTTTTTTTTTAATCTTAATGGATGTCTGTTATAAAGAGACAATTCTTGAAACGGAGTTCAATTTAATTTTGTAAAAAAAAATTACTCTTATTGCATTCAATTTTCCCCACCAGTCTTATGTTATTAAAAGTCAGTTGCATTTCAGAATTGTTCTAAAGCACTTGCAAAAAGGCAAAGCTCTGTGGTGTTGCATTTATTTGGAATAAACTTGAATTGTAACATAGGCAGACCTCACAATGCACATTTTCCTGCTGACAAATTTGAAGACATCCAGACTCTTACACGGCGTGTTTCTTTTCTGTCACCAGGCGCCTCCTATGCACCACAGGGTTATGGCGGCGAGTCCAAGCTCTACAGCCTAGAACATGGCCCTGAAAAACCTCAGGACAAGAAGAAAAAGAGCTCCGGTTTGGCAACTCTCAAGAGGAGGTTCATTAAGCGACGCAAGTCCAGTCGTTCGGCCGACCATGCGCGACAGATGCGCGAGCTCCTCTCGGGGTGGGATGTGCGTGATGTCAACGCCCTGGTGGAGGAGTATGAGGGCACGTCGGCACTCAAAGAGCTCAGTCTACAGGCGGGTCTGGCCCGGCCCGAGGCTCGCACACTGCAGCGTGATTTGGCCACCCTTTATCAGCACAAGTACTGCACCGACGTGGACCTGATCTTCCAGGATTCCTGCTTCCCAGCACACCGTGCTGTTCTGGCCGCCCGCTGCCCGTTCTTCAAAACCCTGCTTTCGTCGTCACCGGGTTATGGGGCTGAGGTGTTGTTGGACGTTGGGACTGCGGGCATGGATGCGCCCATGTTCTCCTCGTTGCTGCATTACCTCTACACGGGTGAGCTGGGCTCGGAGGACGTGAGGTTGCAGAACGTGGATGTGCTGGTGAGACTGAGCGAGGAGTTCGGTACGCCCAACACCTTAGAAGCCGACATGCGGAATCTCTGTGAGCACATGCCGTATTTTGACTCGCTGCTGAGCTTTTCCTCGGACTCTGAGCTGGTGGAAGCCTTCGGAGCAGGTGGACCTTCTCCTAGCGGCATGGGAAGTGGAAATGCAGGGGTGAGCCACAGCTTGCCTGATGAGGAGCTAAGGGCCCATAAGGCAGTGCTCTCGGCGCGCTCACCCTTCTTCCGCAATCTTCTGCAAAGACGCATCCGCTCGGGTGAGGAGATCACTGAGCGCACTCTACAAACCCCCACCCGTATTATCCTCGACGAATCCATAATTCCCAAGAAATATGCCAGAGTGGTCTTGCACTGCATGTACACAGATGCGGTTGACCTTTCACTGGTGCTGCGCGGGAGCCCTTCCGAAGGCAGTCTTGGTGAAGTTCAGGCGCTGGTGGCTGGGAGAGGATGCATGAGCCGAGCCGAAGAGGCCATGGAGCTCTACCACATTGCCCTCTTCTTGGAGTTCAGCATGCTTGCTCAAGGTAAGTCTTAGGGCCCTTTCACACCTACCTTGTTTGGTCCGGATTTTCAGATTTTTTGGTTTGATCCGAATCAAAATTACAGGTGTGAAACCTCCCCCGGACCACGGTCTGGACCAAACAGACAAAATTTGGTCAGACGAAAAGAGGTAGTCTCAGTCCGGATCAAACTGAACAAAGGTTTGGTTCGTTTCTAGTGTGAAAGCATTTTCTATATGGTTTGGACTTTCAGACCATTTACAGGAAGTTCTGGTGGTTCTCGCAGGATTGCTTGCAGTCTTCTCCTCCTTTCCTGCCAGCGACAATAAAATGTTCGCACTATGGACGTTCATTTGGCGAATTTGAACTAGCCTTGAGTATAGTTGGTGCTGCAGGTAGTAATGCCGTAATAATAACAGTATAGTGGCAAAAATATACGTCTGTTCATTCATTCTTGTCAAAGTTTTTTTTTTTTTTTTTTACTTCAAACAAACAAAGTCAAAGTACAGTCAGAACTGCAATATATACAAATAGAAAAAAACAAGGGGGGGGCTAAACATTATATAAAAATATCAAAGGATTCACAAACAGAAACAGTTTTAATTGCTTTCTTATTGTGGGAAAGATAGTCTTTTTATATATTTGCATTTATTTTTCAAGAACCAAACACAAATTGACGACAGCCGTTTAAAAACCAATCATTGTCAAGATGCAGCCCACGTAGATGATGAAAACAGGACGCAAGTATGTCATGTAAAGTTCTTCAGTGCGCTCGCATAATTGCAATGTGAAACCAAACCAAAACTTACCGAATGTATCAAAACATGAACTTTAGTTCGGACCTTGGTGCGGACTTTCAGGTGTGAAAACACCCTTAGCCTCCCTTTCATCCATTATTTCTAGTCTTTCTCTTTTGTTTCCTCTCGTTGCTCCACAATCGCCCAGCTTTGTTTACTGCTTGATTAATTCACAAGCTGTCAAGGGACAATCTGAGGAACAGGGTGGGGTTGCTTTAGTTTATGCGCCTCATGTTGGGATTACTGTTTGTGAGAGACTCCCATATGTACCCAACAACCATGTACTGCAACCTCTGCTCTCCTCTTAATACCCTCATCCAATTCCGCTTATATTAATATTACTTAGGGAAACAGGGTTTCTAAGGAATGTAGAATTTGTCCTGTTGTTAGGAGTGTATAGTTAGTAATGATCAAAGTGAGATAAATCTGCTTCAGGTCCGACTTTCTGAAGAAACCCTATATAAAACACTATTTACCTTGTGTAATTATGGCAGGAGGTAGAAGAATAGGTCATCCACCTCAACACTTGCATTTTAGATTTAAATTTCTAATTTCTTATTGTCAATGTTTTCTGCAGGGTTCAGCTGTATAATGTCCCGAGTCTGTAGTTTCTAAAAATGACTGGTTATTAAGCCAGTTCTTATTGGTTGGGCTGTGCTCATTGGTTAGTCTCTGTGATATAGCTGAAGCATCTTGATATTTTGTATGCCTTTTGATGAGATTTGATATGGCTCTCTATGTTTAAAATGGTTATGTATAGCCATTTATTTAAGTACATTCAATATGTTTTTTTGCTGGAGTTTAAGAGTGGAAAAGAATGGATTTTTACAGCATAATTTTTTACTAAATGAACCATAATAATATGAAGAATGCTATAGATTGTTTTCATTAATGCTCTAACACAACACTCTATGCACCAGTAACAATATACCTATAATGTTCAAAAGTGTGGGGTTAAAATCTGTTTATAATCAGTAAAGCCATTTATTGGCCAATAAATGGCCAATTTAATCTTGGCTTAATCTTACAAAACATTTAAACAATTTCTATTCAAATTTGTCAATCAATTCCAGAAAAAAATGATAATTTTCCACAAAATTATTAAGCAGCACAACTGTTTTAAACCTTGATAATAATAAGACATTTTTCTTGAGCACTAAATCAGCATAAAATGATTTCTGAAGGATCACATGATACTTAAGACTGGAGTAATGGATGCTGATCACAGGAATAAATTGGATTTTAAAATATATTAAAATAGAAAACTGTTATTTTAAATTGTAATAATATTTCACAATATTAGGGCTGTTACTAACTGTTAGTTTGTTAGAGTAATCGGTCAATTATTTTGACGAATATGAGTAATGTAAAAAATAAATAAAATAAAAACCTGGTAATAAAAAGCAAACAATAGCCTTTAAAATGACTTAAAATATATAATACATATATAATAACAATGAGGCAATAATAATTGGTTCAAAGACGACAAGTAATCAGTTTTATTGAACAACACTGTTAAAATGCATAACGTTTTATAACAAATGCCTGCAGAGAGTGCCAATGGCCTGGTGATTGTTGTTGTTACACTTTACAGCTCAAATCCTTGTTTAATATTGGTCAAACATTTAACTTATTTGGCCACTTCTTTATGAAAGAAATGCTACAGCCACTCTTATTTCTTAAACAAGAATATGTGGACATCAAAACATGCAAACTCAGAGCCAGGGTTTAAACTTTTAAACTTGCTGTTAGTGTAGGTTTATAAATGATTTACCTTACAAATCTGATCAAATGGCACATATTGTGTTCCCAGATGAACGTTATAAGCCAACTAAGCAGCATATGTAGAGATGGTGTTCGAGATATGCTTCCACGCACGTAAATGATAACAGTTTGTGTGGAGCCGCTCTGAGACGCAAAACTTTTTTTTTTTTTTTTTATCAAGTACTCTTAATTTAATTAAGGAATCATGACCACCCTACACAATGTTACTGTTTTATTGTATTTTTGATCAAATAAATGTCAGCCTTGGTGAGCATAAGATACTTCTTTCAAAAACATAAAATCATACTAACCCCAAACCTTTGAACATTAATATCAACATGACCAATATCCATATTAATTTGCATATTTATACATGAAAAATGCCACTCCAGAACCGTTTTTGAACATTTTGAGTGATTCTGAGTTCAGTCAGTTTACCTTTTGGGCCATTTTTGATACTTGAAAGTTTGGGAATGTTAATATAACGTTTCTGATTTAAAAGTCATGAGACGATGAGTATCACAAATCTACTTTGGTCATTTACATGGTCTTTTGGAAACTTAATGATCAAATAAAAAGGCATTAAAATCATTGCAGTATTCACTGTTACTTGAATTTTATTTCACCATCAAATTCTACTGACGATATAAAATTAGCCCTACTCACTGGAGGAAGAAATAACTTCCTTGAGTGGTATCTTAAGTAGTTCTCAAAGTAATTTACATCTAATTTATCTCTGCCTCCTTGCCCAAATCTGCCGGTGTATTAGTTCTCAAAAAGAGCCCCCGTGTTGCACATTTACTGGCTTGTACATCTCTTGCTTGCGTACTTTGTATCATCAGCCCCCCTATTGTAGAATTAGCCAGTTTATCACTATTTACAGCTGAAAGTGATGGGCTTCAGCTGCACTGTGCAAAGATATGTTTTTCAGAGAGCCAGCCATCCTTTCAATTACTAACTCTACAGCTCAGGTCTGCAGCGTCCGTGTCAGCTGATCCTTATGACCCATTGGTCAGCTGTGGTTTGTAACAGATAGCGATCCGATTCAGTCCTGTCAGCATAGCCTGATGATGAGCTCAGGAGGGCTTGTTTTCTTCCTGAACATGGTGCACCATTTGCCACATCAATTCTAGATTTCTTTTCCCAGTGACATGAAACATATGGCAATTAAATACAAATCGCTTGTGCAACCCTGACTTTGATTTGACAAACTTGTCTGATTATTGTCTGAAAACTTGAACAGCTATTTTTATATGGTACAATGTTTGTGATGCATGAGATTTTCAACACACAATTTTATGATTCCACATTACTGCATTTGCATTAGTCATTGCATTTGCTTGCTTGTTTTGTAAGGATTAGTCAGTCCTCCGTCAGTCAAAGAAAGCCCAAGATGGAGTACCTCGGCACTGAACACAAGCAATCATTGAGGTCATTTCAGTGCGTGTGTGTTGATAGCCTCCGGTGGGAGACAAAGGTGGCGATGACCTCTAGGAAATAGAGGCACAGCAGTCATTTTACACCCTGTCAGCAGCTGGCCAGTGGATGGTACATGGAAAAGATAATTAATGTGCTGACCAGACAGACACACGTTGATAAAAAGCCACCCATTGGTCTGGAACCGGCTCTGCAGAGGAAAATCACTCTTGTTCACACTAACTGCAGGAAATCAGCTCCTGCAGCTGTGGATCTTGTTAACCTCTTTGTTAAACCTAAGCAATTAATTTTAAGTCGACATATGGTGGGGATGCACAGATGCTATTAACTTGTATCAGTTGTGTATGGAGAGAACTTTCCTAAATGTTTTGTCCTTTCTCGCTTTGTTTGATTTAATTGCTGTGAATTGGTTTGTTTGCTTGTTTAATGGGGAAAATAGACACTTTTACAACAAAAAAAAACTTTTCTTTGAGAGTAAAGCATAAGAGATGTGCTCGCTTTTTTGGCCTCTGATGTGTGCGATTGACTGCCGTATGTTTCCCCAGCTTGCGCATGAGTCAATTAAATAAAAGGAGCACAATCATTTTCATAACAACAAAGAACAAAGTCGTGTGATTTCCCTTCTCATTGCTCTCAATGTGAACAGGTAGCTGCAGTGAATGTAACAAAGTCTTGCCCAATGTACTATTGACCTAAAGTTATGTGTTTCATAAACTAAATAAGCCAACTTGTATCATTATCTTTGGTATCTCTTTGGAAATACATTGTAGAAAAGAGTAAATAATGTATTTTGTTTCGTGATACCATCTAGGGCTGCACAATATATTGGTTTAGCATCGATATCACGATGCGCATCCGCAGTAGTCCAATATCAGGATGTGCGATATCAAGTATAGGGATCGTAGTTGATTTGTGATCCGTACGGGCCAGCTGCCCCCCCGGTTCGGAACGCATATGATTCGTCGATTAATTGCAAAGTTTAACCATCATAGACCAGAGGTGTCAAAAGTATTCACATTCATTACTCAGGTAGAAGTATAGATACTAGGGTTTAAAAAGACTTCTGTAGAAGTTGAAGTATCAACTCAAGCTTTTTACTCAAGTTAAAGTATAAAAGTACTTGTTTCAAAACTACTTAAAGTATAAAAGTCAAAGTAATGTAAGGAAAAAAAATGCAATTCTCTCTCTCTCTCTCTCTCTCTCTCTCTCTCTCTCTCTCTCTCTCTCTCTCTCTCTCTCTCGATTTGCCCCGATTTGCCCCGATTTCTCCCTCGCTTACCGCATCTAGGTTTCCTTTGGAGTAGTTTTGGCGCTTCGCACAACCAAATGTGACTACAGCCTCTCACAAGTTAGAAAGACACCGCAACGCCAATCAGTTTAGCGATGTGTATTCAGGAGGCGGGACTCAGATCTAAACCCGTTGTGTAATTGGCCAATTTTTTTAACGACGACAAGCCGGAATCAAGCTCTGTCATAGACTGAAAGTTTATCATTTGCATGTATTTTTTCATTTTAAGTCCTGTCAGTTTAAACATCACGGAACTCGCGCGTTGTTTTCTGTGCACGCACAGACGGCACGCAAACACAGAATTCAGTTTTCTTTCTTTCTTTTTTTTTTCTACACGTGCATGCAAAATTATGTCAGAATTACACACTCGACAAGTATCCTCCTAAACAGTCGGTTATGTGTTGGAAACAACCGAGAAAGAAAACGGATGTGTATCATTATATTGGATCCACACATTCGTCTTAAAGTGACAGCAGCCTAATATACCTGCAGCTGTTTGTCACCAATGTTAATCAGACAACAAAAAAGAAAAAGAAAATCACTTTTGTAGCTTAAAGATTAATTGTATTAATTATGTTTAATTTATACAGTGTAGACTATGCAGTGTTGTGTCACAACTATGTGCAAATTAACATATTAGGCCCGCTTTTACATTAACGGTTATTCAGTAATTTGGCACTTGGCCCAACGTAATGAATGACATTGGCTAACCTCAGAGTACTGTCGCACTCTCAATCGTAACAGAGAGCATTTACATAGAAGTCTTAAAGTGCATTAGCAAATTAAACAGCCTGTTTAATTCTAATGGTCAGATAGAGAGTAATAATTGCTCCTGTAAAACTAAATGACGGCTCTTTGGTGCAGGAAACCTAGCTAACTAAGTGGACCTCGGGATGAAAAATTGGCATCTAATCAGTATCTTACAGGATGGTTAAGATGATGCAAAGTGGTGGTACAGAACAGATATCTGACTTCAGCACACGAGACCGTTATCAAACAGTGTGATTGGAAATAGGCCGACTTGAAGTTTTGGTGAGGGTTTGTGCCGCGAATGAACTGATAGACCGAGTGACACAGGGCTGAGCGTGACACTGCACCTGTGACGATAACATTAACTGACAGTGTGGCGTGCCATAGGTCTGTTCTGTAGTGCAAATGAAATGCTGCATCGATGGGCCTGCAGGGTGGGAGCTAGAGAGAGCTGTGCACATTTCTTCCAGTTCTCAGCACCTTTAAAAAATGCATTGCTTCTCATTTGAAAAAGAGACATCTGGGTATTAACAGAGAAATTATTCACAAACTGAAAACCTTTTGTGCGTTCCAGTATGTGTTCTTTCAGTATTTTTCGTTCTTTGTTCCGCTTGCAGTTTTGTGTCACTGTTCATTAAGTTGAAATGGTTTTAAAAGGATGCTTTGATATTCCATCATTATCTAACAATGAAAATTGGACTGCATGAGCATTTCAAAATTCCATAAAGCAAGGTCTTTGTGATCTTGTTTTTTTCTTTTTTAAAGCTTTTTAGACACTCAATTTATACTTTAATTGAATAAAACCATTGAAACAATATTATTACTCTGATTCCAGAGTGTAAATGGTGATCGATTTAATATTTTGATTATCTGTACTGCTAATGAGCTAATAAACAACAAATCATCAACTATTTATTAAGATTGATGTGCTTTCTTGATAATATTGCATACTTTATTAGATTTAAAGGTATTTAATTTCTTGGGATGCACTGATATTTCCTCATATTTTTTTTGTCGTTATAGCTATCA
Organism: Rutilus rutilus; assembly: GCF_951802725.1. Taxonomy (NCBI): domain Eukaryota; kingdom Metazoa; phylum Chordata; class Actinopteri; order Cypriniformes; family Leuciscidae; genus Rutilus; species Rutilus rutilus. The sequence goes on along the minus strand of NC_140220.1, from coordinate 30,640,995 downwards.
ACCAATATTATGAAAATAAACCAATCAGTCATTTTAAATGCTCCAAGTGAAATTAGGTACCACGACATAAAGCATGAAATATATTATTTTGAGATTTGCTAAAAAGTGACATTTAACAGTGTTATGAAATTTGTAGAATATTTAAAGAATAATGTTAAGTGAGGGTTAGATGATGACATAGCCTAGGTATCTAAATGTACAAATAGACCAAATGAGCACGTACAATAATTTAGTAAACAATATCGACTATCAATAAATTAAATAAATGTCTAACATTAATATGGTGCATCCCTCAGATTTTTCTTATGGCTTATTCATTATTTAACATCTTCACAATTTGTTCTGATTTAAGGGAAGGGGAATAACAACAATCTTGTGGGTAACAAACACTGTCACCTCATCGCCTCTGTTCCTGGAGAAAACAGGTCTATTATTGATATCTTTGGAGAGAGAGTACTTTTGAAATGGCAATGCTTTGATGCTTGTGCGAGTGGTTCAGTCAGATGTCCTTTAGAGTGTGTTTCAAACTCAATACAGAAACCCTTCCTGCCCCCAAGGCACCATTCTGATTAGTATTAACAGATTGCTGGTGGTGTTTCCATTAAGCCTATATGAGAGACAGTCAGCTCTGTAATGATTCTGTCTGTTACAGCTTGTCTGAAAGGTCATGGAGAATTTTAACCTAGCACCTCTCTGGGGCTCCTTCACTCTTCGCTTCTCATTTTCATCTCTGTATCTTTCAGTAATTTCCATCTTTCACATTCAGTCATACAGAACGGGCTAATTTTCCACTATCTCTGTCCTTTTTGACATTTACCCTCCTAATCTTTACTCCTTCTCCCATTTTTCTTCCTCTCAGCATGTCACAGTTTCTCTCCCTGACTGGCTCGCTCCGTCTCTCCTCCTCCTCTGTCGATTAGCCTGTCTACCCCTTATATCAAGCTCCGGGGCTCTGGCTAGGTAATTGGGGTACTGCACTTGTTCAAGGCTAATAGATACCCTAATGATTAGTCCTTCACTGTGTCTGCTCCCTTCCTGTGTTGCGGTGGTCCTCCCAATATCAGGTGTACTCAACTGTAAAATGAGCTCAAGACTACCATTAGGTATTTCGCATCACATGGCCTTGTTGTTAGCTTTGAGTCCTTGGCAAAATGTGTTTCTTAAGAGGAAAACTATTTTAAATGTATACTGAATATGTTATAAAACATATTCAGTATGTTTATTACTACACCACTTGCTTGTGGTTTAGTTTTAAATCAGTTTTCTGTTGAAATTAATTGTTATTTGTGTAGTGCAGATCCCACTAATCCATTAAAATTTTAGCAGTTTAGTGTAAATGCAGATTTTGTGCTGTTAATTTGAACAGATGTTTTCATTCCCAATGTTAAGAATCTGCTCTTAAGCAAACATTGAGAGGCTGTTTGAAAAAAACGACACTGTTTATCTGCATTTCCCATGTTTATAGATATGGTAAGGAGATACAGAGTCCACAAAATAACATTTGAAGTACTGATGAAATCTGCTGCGTTTGCTCTGGACTCATTACCATCAAATCTTCTGCACTTGGCTGCACTTGGCTTTGCTTTTGAGTGGAAAACACTGTATGTTGTTTGTGCTAAGTCTTCCCTGCCATGCATTGCTATTGTTTTGCAGACTTTTTGTTTCTGGTCTCAATTTAGGACACTCATCTCACGTTTGAATAATTATTAACACCTTGGTGTATAAGTTCTGCAATCATTCTTGTGGTTTGAATTTGACTCGGACCTAATCATTAACTTTCATTAACTCGCATTGATTTGTTGCTCTGTGTTCATGTCCAACGTGAACAATCTACACATTGATCACACAAAGTCAATAAAGAATGATGAGATTTTTGGATGCTGGGTGACATCCCCCCTAGAGGCTAATATGATACTGTTTTCGGCAAATGACAAGTTTATGGCTCTGTGAGCAGAGATTATAATTAACTGGGACGGGTTTATGAGGGAATACTCTGCACTGCTTTGCTGCTGCTGCATGCTAAATGGTTTCTAGCCATGCAGTGGAACAGATGCAGTGCTACTCTTAATCTTTCGTGTGCTCCAGGCTGGAGACGTGTGAGCCGACCATCCTCAGGCTATGTGGTGCCCTTCACAAAAGAGAAGACATTGTCATTAGGTTTCAGACACCTAAACAATACACCTTAGCACTTTGCAGGCTGGAATCAATCAGTTAATCCTCCTTTTTTTTTAGGCACAGTATATTTGTCAAACCAACACTAGTCTCGTGTGAATAGCACAGAATAGAAATTAAGACATCAAGTGTTGTGTTTAAATTTAGTTGAATTTAAAGTAGATGTTTGCATGTTTAACGATGGCATACGGAAAAAAGTATTATTTTCCGAGCTTGGCCATGAAAACCTTTGGATTCCCTAGTGATCCCATTTTGGTCTGTTATTGTAGCAACATGTACCTGCCCCTTAACAGGGCGTTGATCAAAACAAAACTCTGATTGGTCACTTCACATCTCTATCAGATGGCCTCTTCTTGAATTAGTGGCCGTTCCTTGGCCAATTGCAGTGGCTATAGAGCCGACACCTTATGTTGTTAGGCGAAGGTCTGGCTATGCAAGACGAAATGTGGGGGTACAAAAGACATTTTAAAAGAAATAAAAAAACACTCTCACATAAAACTATGGTGACTGATCATATATTTGGAGACATAAGGTACAAGTTGTGGTTTTATCAACAGGTCAGGTGTTATGGCATAAGACTACAAATGCTTGTTGTATTTTATTTGTCTTCCTAAACATCATATGAGTGTTTGCGAGTCTTGAAAAACTGCTTATTTACTTACAAAATATGTAGTTCGAAAATATAATTGTCTCCAGAGCTTTGAGAGAGGCGTCTGCTCTGACGCAGGCTGCCATCCAGTTGAATATTTAATGGTACTGATCAGCACAGTGTGCCTGAACACTTAAAGGAGTAGTTCACCCAATAATGAAAATGTTGTCATTTACTCACCTCATTCCATCACCATGTTATTTGATTTTTTTCTTCTTTGTAGCTTGAAGTGAATTATTTGGCAGAGCATTATTAGCATTTATTATCTCAGCTGCTCTTTTACATACTATTAAAGACGTATAATGATTTATTCTGCCATGCTCCAAATGCAATGTGTGAGGAAATTACTGAAATGTAAGTTATTTACTGATAAGCTTACCTTTCACCAAAGCTCTTAAAAAAAATCATTAACACTTATTAATTTAGAAAATGTCACCTATACACTGGCATTCAAAAGTTTGGGGTCGGAGTTTTTGCTCACCAAGGCTATATTTATTTGATTAAAAAAATACAGTAAAAACTAATATTGTAAAATACTATTACAATTTAAATTAACTTTTTCCCATTTACATATATTATAACTTTAATTTATTTCTGTGATGTCAAAGCTGAATTTTCAGCTGTCATTACTCCAGTCTTCAGTGTCACATGATCCTTCAGAAATCATTCTAATATGTAGATTTGGTGCTCAAGAGACTTTTCTTATTATCAATATTGAAAATAGTTGCTGCTTAATATTTTTGTGGAAACCAGGATTTCAGTTTTTTCCCCAGGTGTCTTTGATAAATTGAAAGTTCAAAAGACCAGCATTTATTTGAAAAAGTCTTTACTGTTACTTTTGATTAATGTGTTGCGTCAGATACAATACAACGCATCTTTACAATTCTGTACACAAACTATTGTTGGAACTGAATTTATCATAATTCCTGTTAGAAAGGGAAAACCAAGCTTGCTCTCTAGAGATGCTTGGCTTGGATTGCATTGGAGTTGAAATTCTCCACTGCTCCAGGGGTCTTTGTATCAAGCACAGCAAAAAAAAAGAAAAAGAAGAAGAAAAAAAAAACGGTGGCATTTACTGATTAAACTGAACTGAATGCCTCTCCTTTGACATTCGGTCTTTGACTGGAAAAGGAGACCGAATGAATTGAAATGAAGAGACAAAACAGATCAAATCAGTAATTCGAGGCACAGTTTGAAGCAGCATAAAGGAGTGTTTTAGTTGTGAATAATTGGGTAAATTATTCATCGGTTCCCTCTGTGACATTTAAATGCATACATTTTCATTAATATTTTAGACATATCTGCATATATTGTGATAGAATATATTCTTGGTGTATTTATGGATTCAGTTTTACCTTTTTAAGTGTTATATTACAGTCGTGGTGATGAGAATTATTTCAGCAATGGGTAAAATGGATAGAGGGCGGATACAGGTAGTGCCCTACTCTGAGAGCATCTCGATCACCCATTTTTTTTGTTTTAAAATCTTGATTAACTACGTTTGGACACAGATTTGTATGTTTAAGAGCAGCTGAAGCTCTGTTTATACCTAAATAAAATGCAATGTCTTTGTTTATTCGTCTTAGGCTGTGAAGACATTGTGGCAGACAGCATCTCGCTAGACTCTGTGGTGGCCATCCTGAAGTGGAGCTCACAGCCCTATGGCTCCAAATGGGTTCATCGGCAGGCCATGCACTTCCTGTGTGAGGAGTTCAGCCAGGTCATGACCTCCGATGTCCTCTACGAGCTAAGCAAGGAGCACCTGCTGGCGGCCATTCAGTCTGATTATCTGCAGGTGATGACCGTACACCAATTCACCCCGAGTTCTTTTCAGATTTCCCAGTGCAAGATTGTCCAGTTCATGATTTCCCAATTTAGGGGAGCTGATTGTGTTTCAAATAATCTATCTTTATAAGTGAAAAATTTTATTTTGTTAAATGAAACATGAAGAATAAGGGGTTGTTCACACAGTTATCCAATATTATTGGATCCTCAGACTTGTTCTTGACAAAATATAATCATGTTTGCAAAAAAACCTGGTGCTTTTTTTTTTATGGGATATGGGTTGTTAAAAAAAGGTTCCCTGGGAAAAAGGTTGGTAAATGTTGGTCCGATTGAATAAAATAAAAAAATGTAGCTTAATCTTACAAAGAACTTCAAAGAAGGTCTCTTACATGTGATTTTTGTGCTTTTACGTCAAGGTCAAGCTTATTTTCTCTCTGGAAACATACAGGGGTAATTCAGGGTAACTGCACTGCATCATATTGCACTATTGGGAAAATTGTGTTTATTTCAGTCCACAAATCAATGCAGGGCTTAAGGCCTATCTATTTCAGACAGCAGAGTGTTAGTATCAGTCTGTTTATCGATCTCTGTTGATCAGGGCTCCCTTCTCTTGAAGGTCACCTGCTTTTGTTTTTGGACAAATTAGTTAACTGTATCAGATGACCCCCTTACGTCTCCTCAGTGAGCTTATATAGAGAGCTGTAACCCCATCTGGGATTTGGCCTGGCACACAGAAGTCTGTTAGCGCCTTCACACTCATGTGTGCTAGCTCTTCAACGTTTACAAGTCTTTGCTTACTCTACCCCGGGTCAAGCCTGTTGAAATGATCTAATCCCTCTAGTGACTGAGAATTTGTAAACAAACATGAACAGAGACTATAGTGTTGGTTTGATAGATATACTATCCCTCAAAAAAGGGAGATTAACTGATTGATTCATTGCCGTGATCATGAAAGACCTGTAAATATCAGGGAATTTTAAGCTTTTTTTATTTATTTTTTACAGGTCTGGAAATGAGATTGAAGTTAATGAAATCTTAAGTCATTGTAATGTCTAATGAATGTACAGTGTTTGTAGTTATGCTCAATTTTACATTATTTCATTAGCTAGAAATTGCTATTGTCTAGAGCTTTAGTAGAGTAAAACTTTAGTGATATTTTCAGTTAGTTAACAAATCGGTCTGGATGATTCATTTGTGAATCGATCTAAATCAAAATGATTTTTGAAAAGTTATGTGGGCTTGGCAAGATATATAAGAGTTGTTGGTACACAGAGATCAAGGGCTAAATGGATAGTTCACCCAAAAATGAAAATTTGCTGTTCATTTCCTCATCCTCAGGCCATTCAAGATGTAGGTGTCATTTTTTTTTTTCTTCAGTAAAACAGTAAAGAAGATTTTAACTGAAACCATGGTCCTTGGTGATTCATATAATGCAAGTCAATGGATACCGTCACTTTGAAAGTCAAAAAACCATAAACGGGCAAAAAAAAATGAATACCCGTGTCTCCTGGCCATATATTGAGGTCTTATAAAGCAAATCGATTGGTCTGTGCAAGAAACTGAACACTATTTACAACATTATTACCTGTAATTCACAGCCTCGGCAAAAGGTCATGGCAGTCTGAACTCTGAACCACAAGCTTCCTGTCGCATAATGACATTTGCGAGGGAGCAAACTCAGACGTGAGCTGAAGCTGTTTGTTTACAACAGAGAGGGAAGATGCGTGTGTTGTATTGTTCATCAAAGTGGTACTTATTTGCTTATCCTGGAAGCCACAACCTATATAAAAAAATTAAGATTTCATTCGTTTGCATGATCTCAATGGGGAAGATTGACTTTTCACAGATTCCCAGTGTCTGAGCTGCTGCGCGTACGTCATTATGTGACAGGAAGCTCACGCTCCAGACTGCCATGAATGCACTCCGGACTGTTTGCTGAGGCTGTGGATTATAGGTAATAATGTTGTAAATAATGTTGAGTTTTTTGCACAAGACCAATCGTTTTACTTCATAAGACATCAATATATTGCCAGGAGCCACAGGTATTCATTTTGTTTCGTATATGGTTTTTTGATTCTCAAAGTTACTGTAGCCATTGAGTTGCAGTATATGAATCACCAAGGACCACGGTTTCAGTTAAAAATCTTCTTTACTGTTCTACTGAAGAAAAAATTACACCCACATCTTGGATGGCCTGAGGGTGAGGAAATTAACAGCAAATTTTCATTTTTGGGTGAATCTTTCTTTTAAGTGAGTCCACCCTGGGTCATGTCCTAATCCCATTCCCCCTTTTTCTCCCTCGCCCCCCTAAATTTCCTGTCTGCATTCTCTTGTACCATAAAAAAGGCAAAAAGCCCAAAAAATCTAATTTAGGAAAAAGTGTAAGGAAAGGTAAAATTTAGTTTGTAAAAAATGTAATTTAGTTTGAGGGATAACCAATGTCCATTAAACCTGTATCGGCTTCTGTCGATGAATGAAATGAGATTTTGGCTGTGCAATATTCCCAGTAAGAGATAAGATAGCAAAATAATTTTGCTCATGTTTCACTGGCACCTGCAGGACTTGCTGCTATGAATTCATTGGTTTTATATATCCTGTTTTTAGAGATTGTTCTGTTGTATTAAATGTGCCATCTTTAAAGGGCATATGGCAGGTTATGTTAGTATATTGTCAGTACCCAGTGAGTCAATATATAGGAAAATAATGTAGGAACTAGATTCTCTTTAAATGTATGCTTATTAAACGCTATTAAGGCTATGTTTTTTGTGAGAATTTTACTTCTGCATCTGACAAACAGCATTTTGTAAAACAGATGTACACTAAGTGATCTTTGACAAATCCGTGACCATCATGTTTGCTCCGGCGGCCGAACCACATGCTGACGACGGACCGGGCGGACCCGATGAAGGTGCTGTGACAGCGTGCACTGAAGGAACCGCACCAGTCCGGAGTCTCACTTGGTTCTTGCTGCGGCATCTCACGTTGAACTCCATCATATCGCCGGGATTATACTCATCCGGTCTAAAGTGAATGCTACACACTACCATGTTTTTCTAAGCAGATGCAGAAGTGAAGTCCCGTCTCTTCACCTGCACAAAACGCACCCAGGCACGGAAGATAGCACCGTCCTTTTTCTTGTTCAGAAACCTGTGGACTCGATGTCCTGACAGGCTATAATTCACAATAATTTACCATGACGATGGAAAATTTAAATACAATGACTACCAAAACGCACTGAATCACGACCGCTCCTACTGAATACCAACCTACTCTGCACGGAGCAAACGCAGAGCCCCGCAAACAACTCCCTCTCATGACGTAATATGCTTTTTTAAAGGGGTCATATAATGCCATTTTTGTACAAGCTAATATGATTCTTTAGGGTCTAAATTAAAAGTTTGTAATATACTTTAATTCAAAATTCTCATTAGTATTGTAAGAAAACACTTATTTTACCTGGTCAAAAACAGCTCTGTTTTCAGCACGCCGTTTAAGTGCATGTGTCTTTAAATGATAATGCGCTTTGCTCACCCCGCCCCTCTGTTCTGTGCGTACACCGTTTGAAATAATAACACAATAACCATAACGCGTTGTTCATTATAAACGTGGGATTATGAATTATATTGAGAACGTTGTACATAGAAAACATGCCGTAATGTACCCTGAGTGTAAACAGCCGCATTCATCGTGAAGCGTGCTAGCGATTTGCAAAGATTAATATAAATATTAATATAAAGGTTAATAAAACGTTACACTCACTTCTTCTTCTGGAGGTGCAGCAGGAACACGAATAGTTGGTACTGATCCTTTTTTCAGGAGCAGCTTCTTAGCAAAACCAGCTTTATAACGTTACTGACCCTCGTTTGTAAAGCAGTCTGTTGTGTGAAATAATTTGCGCAAACATGAAAGCATTGATGTTGATCGTGGGGAATATTCCCTTCGAAAACAAAACTCAGCCACTGCGTCTTCAGCGGTTCAGATTTAGGAACATCAAAATGACTGCTGTGTTCCTTATTACACCCAACAACAGAACACCACTATCGCTTAGACACCATTCTGCTCATAGACAGTGCTCCAGCGTATCAACAATGACCGCGCCAGTCCGCGCGGACTCAAATCAACAATCGTGGGAGGGGCGTCCGACCGTGTGACGTCACTAGTCACTTCAGTACAATCAACTTGTAAAAGTGCATGTACCATTATATGACCCCTTTAATTTGCGTAAAAATGCTTTTTCAAAGCGGTCAAGGAAACAGTCACGTTTTCTACTAAATTTGTGCCCTTATGTCTTGCAAAACCATTTTAAATCCTGCATTAAGTTTTTCATATGGTATTTTCATACAAGGTTATAAATTAATTTTGAAAAAAGTAAAACCTGCAATATGCCCTTTAAGCTTGCATACACCAGTTTCCTTCAGCCTTGCAGCGCTGGCTAAATTCAGTAACAAACTTATACTGTTCTTCTCCCCTCTTCACAGGCCAGTGAACAGGACATCCTCAAGTATGTTGTGAAGTGGGGCGAACACCAGCTCATCAAGAGGATGGCCGATAGAGGTATCACACACAGACATTTGTCACTAGATACACATTAAAGGAATAGTCTGTCATCTTTTTACTCACCTTCATATCAAACCTTTTTTGTTTTTTTTGTATAACACAAAAGTATTTATATACTGTAGTTCAAGATTTTGGGGTCAGTAAGAATTTTTAAAATGCCTTTGAAAGTCTCTTCTTATGCTCATCAAGTGCAATATTGTTTTCTATTTTAATATATTTTAAAATGTAATTTATTCCTGTGATGGCAAAGCTGAATTTTCAGCATCATTACTCCAGTCTTCAGTGTCAGATGATCCTTCAGAAATCAGTCTAATATGCTGAATTGGTCCTCAAGAAACATTCTAATTATCAGTGTTTGAAACTTAAAATTAATATGTTTGTAGAAACCATGATACATTTAGTCAGATCCTTTGAATAGAAAGGAATAAAAACATCATTTATTTGGGAAAAAAAATGATTAAGACATTTATAATATTACAGAACATTTCTAATCTTTTGTACAATTTTAAATGTCTTTACTGTCACTTTTGATCAATTGCACATTTGATCTTCCTGAATAGAAATATTATTTTCAAAAAAAAAAAAAAAAAACTTCCTATCCCCAAACTTTTGAATGCTACTGTATATTTCATTACAATAATTATTGCATTGCTCATTCCATGTGTTCATAGTGACCATGTCTGTCATACTGAAAAGACAAAAATATCATGAATGTGGTCAGTATGACTTGAAGTGTTGTGTACAAGTTATTGATTACTTTTATGGTGATATCCGGAGCTTGACAGCCTACAGTTGTTGTATGAAGAAAAAAAAAGAAAAAAAAAGCAGCTTGGACATTCTGCTAAACTACTTATGTGTTCCTTGGATGAAAGCAAGTCCATACAGGTTTGGAATGAAAGTAATGTTCAGGCAAAAATTTTAATCCTGACTATTCCTTTAATCCCTATCTACTCCATACACACACACACACTTTTCTCTGGCCCAAACTTTTTTCTGTGCTGCTGTTTGTCCCTGTTTTCACCTCTTGCCATAGATGGTGGCCTAAACTATGCCAGTCTAATGATTTATTCCCCAATCCTCCTAATGTGTAGTAATGACTCTGACTGGCTCAGCACTGAGAAATCAGGCCAAGTGCTCTGCAGTACAGAAGCATAGCATATGGCTGGCAGCTCCAGACCTGGGTCTGCATTTGCTCTGTGTACCCAACAGAATCAAATATACCCAGACTAACACTGTCTTAAATGTTTATAGCTGATGCCAAACCATCAACACGATCTTTGATTGCTTTTCCCTCAGAACACATTCTAAAGGGAAACAGCAATGCAACAATATACCTTCATTTTGTCATTAACAGTCTTTATACATGATCCTAATTTGGTGTAGATAGTAATTCAGGGTCCATTGCAGTGCAGCATCCCTTGAAGAGAGGAGCTTTAATTCCTCGCTCAAGGGCACAGCAGCAGCCAGTGGAGCTGCATAGTGATACCGCTAATCCTCTGGAAGTGCACACCCTCCCACCCATCATTGTCTAATCTATATTGTGGGCTAGAAAAGTTGGGCCACCTTTTCCTCCAACTTAAATATTTGTGTTTGACTGTGTATGTTTCTGTGTGTTTCCCCAGAGCCTAACCTGTTAAGTGGTACTGCACATAGTGTGAATAAACGTGGTGTGAAAAGAAGGGATCTGGACCTGGAAGAGCTTAAAGAGATTCTCTCTCCGCTGCTGCCTTTCGTCCGAACTGAGCACATATTACCCACCAACAGTGAGGTCCTCTCTGACACTGTAAGTGTGTTTGTGTCATTGGTTTGTACAGCTTAAACAGGCACATTAAGGGGCTGTCAAACTAGATTTAAACACAAAATTCCATCCATCCAATATAAATACTGTTGTAATTGTTATAATGAAATCACTCTGTAGTGATAGATGCCCCTTTTTTACATTTTTGAGCCCCTGTCCCTGATAAACTGAACTTTCTATTCATCAAAGAATCCTGATAAAAAATATTAAGCAGCACAACTGTTTTCAACATTGATGATAAGAAATGTTTCTTGAGCATCAAATCATGTGACACTGAAGACTGGAGTAATGACTGCTGAAAATTCAGCTTTGCTGTCACAGGAATAAACATTTTACACACATTAAAATAAAAATGGTTATTTTAAATTGTACCAATATAACTATATATAACTTGTATAACAATATAACTGTTTTACTGTATGTTTGATAAAATAAACACAGCCTTGGTATAAGAATATAAGAGACTTCTTTCAAAACCATAAAACAAATTACACACCCCAAACTTTTGAATGATAGTTTATCCTTTTAAAACGTGTGTTATATAAATCAGGATGATGGGGAAACCACCCATCATCTTCCATAAGAAATTTGTCATAACACTACAAGCCAAATGAGAAACATGTAACTATTGTTTTTATGTACAGCACACTCTGAATAAAAATGATAAAAAATGTCAATATTGATGGATGTATGAATGAGTATATATTCTGATTCTCAGTACTATTCTGTAATAAAGAAAACATATACACCATTGCTCTTCTTGACTGCTCTCGTCACGTATCGATAAAGACATTTCCTCTGCCTTTAACAGATGAAGAGGGGTCTGATCAGCACCCCTCCCTCTGACATGCTGCCCACAGCAGAGGGAGGCAAAGCCAACGCCTGGCTCCGGCAGAAGAGTGCTGGCATTTATGTCCGCCCACGGCTCTTCTCTCCTTATGTGGAGGAGGCCAAGGTAGGATATACTTTCTCACCTCGCATACAGCAGAATATTTAACCGCTACATTAAAATGAACAGATGAAGACATGGGAAAAGTTATTGAAAAAAGAGGAAAGAAATATACAATTGAACTATTCACTAATTCTTTAATTATATATATATATTAAAGTCTTATAGACTGTACTTAAAATCAAATCATTTTGAAAAGGCACTTGGTTTATAGAATAACCTTAGTTAGTTACCCATTTCATTATATGACTTGCATCAAACTTTGTGTGTGTGTGTTCCTCCAGGCGGTTCTGGAGGAGATGATGGTTGAGCAGACCGATCTGGTTAGGCTGCGCATGGTTCGTATGTCCAATGTACCCGACACACTCTACATGGTGAACAATGCCGTCCCTCAGTGCTGTCACATGATCAACCACCAGCAAATGGCTGGCAGCCAGACAGCTCCGCCGTCTGTGGTTGCTAATGAGATACCAGGTGGGTTAAGCGCTCATTCATGCCTTGTAATGATGCATTGTTTTAGCCAATCTACAATTTCAGTCCCATCATTATGTCTACTATATATCTGTAATACTCGTTTATACTTGATAAAATGAATCACTCACAAACACCACAATCAAGTCATTTTAGAGAGATATTTCACAGAGGCCAACTATATTGTCCTAATCTAGATGTAGTTGTGACTCCCATAAATCAAACCATGAGACATTGATTTCTCAAGTTAATTTTGCAGTTTGTTTTCAAGAAGCAATTCAGTGTTTATATATATATATACATGTATAATGTGAGTGGGAACATTGGCCTTGTATGTTGGCAAGCTTTGTGTTGCTGTGGGTGTTATATAAAACAAAATTCAACACCAATTTTAAAAAAAAACTTCTTGTTGTCAATATACCCATCTTTTATTAATCTCTATTTATGACCTGGTATGCAATATTATTAATTGATGCACTTATTCATCTTATTCTTAAGTCATGTGTTTTCCTTTTCTCACCCGGTCTTTCAGTGCCCAGGTTGGCAGTAGTGAAGGAAATGATCCGTAGGCTGCAGGAGCTGCGTCACACAGACCAGGTGCAGCGAGCGTATGCTCTGAACTGTGGTGAGGGCGCCACAGTCAGTTACGAGCTGCAGATCCGTGTGCTCCGAGAGTTTGGCCTGCCTGACGGGGCTGCAGAACTCCTACAGGTAACCCAGCACATCCTGTTTGAGTGGAGGCACTGACAAGTTGCTATGGCTACTGTGAATCTCACTCTGACTTTCATGTCAGTTAGTTTTACCCCAGCCTCTGATGAATACAATTTTGTTATCTAGGGATTGTGTATGCACTCATACTGATTTTGTGAAAAAAAAGGATTCACAGATGTGAACGTCTATATAAATGTCACAATACTAAAATATTGTGAAATATTGTTCAAATTTTAAATAACTGTTTTCTGTTTTGATATATTTTAAAATGTAATTTATTGCTTTGATGTCAAAGCTGAATTTTCAGCATCATTACTCCAGTCTTCAGTGTCACATGATCCTTCAGAAATCATTCTAAATTAATTCAAATTGCATCCTTCATTAATAGAAGTATTCATTTCTTAAAGAAGACTGCATTCACGTACTTGCGTCGAGTATTTTTCGGGCCTTCGTGTGTTCTGCATCACTCCATGTTGCTTTGACAAGCATGTTTCTCCAGTTACTGTGCTCTTGGTTTAGAAGTGCTCTGAGCCCTTGAACTACTGTGATGTCTTGTTATTCTCACCATTAAGTGACCAGTGAACCTATGTTGGGACACTTGGAAGCAGTCAAAACTTCTTCAGCATACCAGACAGCCTATTAACTCTAATTTTTGAAGCATGAATGTGCTAATATAATTGATGCTAATAAATGCTAATACATTGATGTGTGCTGTTTTATAGAATCCGCACAAATTCTTTCCTGAGGAGCGTTTTGGAGACGAGAGTCCCGTCCTGGCCTTGCGCCAGTCAGGTCGCTGCCGGGTCAACAGTACACCAGCTGTGGAGAGTATGTTCACTGACCTGGAGGCTCTGGTGGGCTTCCACCCCCCTCTGCCCCCACCTCCTCCACCCTACCATCCTCCGACCACCCCGGGCCATGGTCAGCAGCAGTTTAAAGCAGGCTGGAGACCACGGGTCCCCAGCCAACCTCCCTCCAGATCTTTCTCCTACCCCTGCAATCATGCACTCCTTCATAGGCAGACCTCTACAAAAATGGGCAGCCCAGTCTACCCACCAGGAGCCAAGCCCCTGCCCCCAGACTGCACTAACGCACAGGGGGGAAGGAATCTTCATCCTGACAAGCAAATGGTGATTAATACCAATATATTATTCTTTGTTATTTATTATTATTATTTTACACATTTATTTTTTTGCAATTTTTTTTTATTTATTTTCGTTTACATTTTTATATATATTTTAAATTACATTTAACAGAGTTATTAAATTATTAGTGTTTTTTAATCATCTAAATGTAAAAAATGGGAAAATTAGCATCTATACATGCAACATTGACATACAGATTAAATTAAATAAAAATTTCTATTATTATTATTAAATAATAGGGGTGTAATATATCGTGTCACAATATATCGCAATACAAAAATGCAACATGTATCGTAGATAGTGATATGTATTGTGTATGAAATGAAATTTACTGTGCGAGTTTTACGAGTTTTAGTGTCAGTACTACATTAAACTACTATATATAATGTTGATACTAATGCAATGGGGGAATATTTGTGTCCTGATAATGTCAAATGTCTTATGTTACCAGTCAAAAGTGGCCTACATTATTTTAAATATATCTAGTCAGTGAAAGAGGGCAAGCACATTTGTCTAAAAAAATTATTCTGTTTTCAGCTTTAGAATCATGAATATTTTTATTCTGGTGTCACTATTGTCCCTGTGCATTGGGTTACCAGCACCAAGTCCAAGCCTATTCATTTTACACCCACATTGTAACACCAAATGTAGCATTTTAATCAACAGTTTTTTGTTAACCTTTTACCATATGTCTTGGAGTATCACAATAATATTGTATCGTGATATGTATCGAATCGTGACATGAGGGTATCGTTACACCACTATTAAATAATAATAATAATAATAATAATAATGGATGATAGCCAATATGATACTGCTATATCATGCTTCCCTAGAGATAACAGTTGTATTTGAACTTATTCTTGCAGAACATGGAGCCTGTCATCAACGAGTTCATGCCAGACATCGCCATGGGTGTTTCGGCAATGAGCCTAAAGGAACGACGACTTCCGGAGGTCTCTATGGAGGTGGAGAGTCACGAAGCCCACCCTCACATTTCTACTGCTCCTCCCATGTCCCACAGCTACTCCAGCCGTCACCCGCACTCCTCCCGCAAGCGGCATGCAGCCGAACCCAAGCCCGAGGGCCCGCAGCCTGACTTCCCAGATCTCTACGAGTTCCCGGGCCGCCACGTGCCTCCCTACTGTGGACCAGACCTCTACATCCACAGCCGTCAGGCAGGCGGAGGGGCGCCGCCTCCGTCCTACTCAGAGGCTTCAGAATCCCTCCGCCTGGATGTGCTGGAACAGCCTCCACAGAGACTAGACTTGGCAATTGTCTCGCAAGGGGGCGTTGTGCAAGCCGTGCAGAGGTCACGGCCCGTAAATGAGACTGACCTCACCTGTGGCCTCGGCCCCTCCACAGAACAGTATGAGGAATGGCCAACAGGCCGTCGGCCTGCTCCAGAGGGAATTGGGCTGGGCTTAGGGGCGAATGTAGGGACTGGGGACGAGGGAGGGTTGGGGGCCCGAGACCGCAGGTCACCCAACAAACCCGACTACCCCTACAGGAAGTCTGCTCTCTGACCCCTGATTAAAAAAGAGACTGAGGACTAATTTAAATGCTACTTGTAAGCAAACAGGTGAGGCACCAGCAGTCCTGCACTTTGTATTCTTTCGAGGGACAACAGTATCTTGAAGTGATGAACGCCCATAAGCTACGTGAGTGGCTGCTTTTCTGATGGGAGATGCTAAAGGGAGATGTCACTTAAACCGCTCCAGACAGGTTTGAAACCTAGTATAGAGTGAGGAGAGCTTGGTTTGGTTGTGAGCATCCTGAAAAGAGGTCAAAATTGGTTTAGTCTGATTCATTATGGTTCTCGTATTTTCCTCACATGCTGCATATTAATGTACAGATATCACAGTATATTTTATTTACTTTCATTTCCTTGAACATACTAGGATGACTGGAGAAAATATATATTTATCTAGATGCACAGATTTTGTTCCTTGGGAGTAAATTAAAAAAATATGAAGGCAATAAGTTGCAAACTCATTACTTTGTCTAGTCCTTGAAAAACGGCTCCTCCTCCTTTTGAGGACAGAGTGGCAGTAATAGCTTGTGTAATCCGCTGCATTTGCCGGCTTTTACATTAGCCTGTGCAATTTAAGAGCCGAGATGGAACATAAAAGGGAAAACAAATGAAATCCCCCGTCCCCTATGAGGCAACTTATCAGGCATAACAATGGCACAGATGCACCATTTAATGTGAATGGAGCTTTGTTTTACCGTGTTTCACAACTCAGATCTGCAGATTCATTCTAGTGTATTTAACTTTAAAAGCTATCTGTCCTCTCAAACAAAAATTTGGCACCCTCTTTTGCATTCAGATTCTCTTTCCAAGGCTGCAGTTACTGGCATTCCTGAGAGATGGCAAAAGCGGGTTGATCATTATCAGCCTCGTCCTCCAGAAATGTACAGGAATCTCAATCAAACCAACCTCACGCCACATCCTCAGTCCTCTAGTTTGGTGGGACAGCAGACGTTCATTAGCTTTTCTGCGCTAGTTCTGTCAGCAGACGACCAATAATTATGATGTCACGAACAGGCTTTGCAAAAAAAAAAAAAAGAGAAATCTTAGAAAGTGTCATGCACACAAAGATTTAGAGCATTTACTTTTGATTTGTTACACAACACTTTAAGAAACAATATCTCACACACTGCTGCACACCCTATCTATAAAAGTGACTTATTTTAAGCTTTTTTTTTTAACATCTGAAATACCTGTATTCTGTATTCTATAATAACTGTGCAATAGGCAGCCTTTATTTTAAATACTCATTTTGCTCTCTTCTCCCTACAATAAAAATATTTCTCGATTATCATACTGACACAAATATGCAGGCTAGTTCACCCAAAAATGTAATTTGTCAACCATTCATGTTGTTCCAAACCTTTATGACTTTGGACCCTATTGACTTTCACTGTATGGACAAAAAACAAGCCTTGAGACTTTCTTCAAAATATATTTTGTGTTCTGCAGAAAGCCAGAAACTCGTACAGGTTTGGAACAACATGAGGGTGAGTAAATGATGACAGAATTAGCATTTTTGGGTGAACTATCTCTTCAAGATAATTAACAATAGTCTTTCCCCACGAGTAATAGTACTGTATTTTCACATACTCTCAAATATTATTATATAAGCATCTCTGGTTGTATCAGACCAGGTGGGACCTCTGTTGAATATCCAAACAATCCTCAGTCATATCCATCCCACGTTCCTAACTTTGAGTGCTTTCATTGGAGCACAAGAACTGTTTTGTTGGTTGAAAGCACAAACGTACTGAGAAATACTGAGACTGTCAGATAAAAGTGCTCAAACATTTTATATATTTTTTGGACCGTTAAGAACTCACAGTTAGACCAAAGATGGGTTGGGGAGGATGTTTGTGTTGCTTGTTGAATCTCGAAAGCATTTTATTTACCAGGTTTCCGTCTCTCCTTGTCAGCTGAATCGAAACTGTCGGCTTGAGATTCATGTTAGTTACACAGACTCTTTGATGACTGTGATCACAGAAGGAACATTTATCATCGATTGATTTTGTTGATCCCTCCCCAGGTATTTTGGCCTATAAAGATAGCCTTAAGAGTTGATGTAGGGTTGGTTAGTACTGCTGTATCTGCAGTTATGGCCTTAAGACCTCACCTTGGGTAACGCAGTTCTCCATCTTAAATCACGTAAGGTATTCTGTGCCAGAGAGACTTTTCTACCTCTGACCAGCTTCTCTCAACATGTACTTCAGTCAATTTGATTTTCCTTATCAACTTATTTAGACTTCTAGAGCCTCACCTTGAACATTTATCACTGAGGGACCAGAACCAACAGTCAGAAATCAAATTTCTAGCATATTTCTAAGGTTCCTCTCCTCCTTTCTTTACACTCGCTTTTATATCAGATTCAGCATAACAGCTCATTTTTGTTTAGAAAGCGAGGACTGTGCCATCTTCCATGATAATGAACTCTATCAGGTGTTATGGCGGTAAGCTTGTGTTATTGTTCATCTACTCTTAGTTATTCAGAAGTGTTAGCCGGCTGGTGCAGTTGCAGTGCAACAAATGGGTCCTTCTGGACTCCTACTGCAGTGCACCTCTGAGTCAAGCCTGAAAGAGTCATGAACCCTGAGTGGGAGCGCTCCAGTTTGCCATCCCGCAAAGCCTCAGAGGGTCACATCTTAAAAATAGATCCAGCATAGACCCTGGCTGGGGTACAAGTGATCTCCTTAGAGAATTGAAGTCGACTGAGATTGGTTGGAGGCCGCTCGTCTCCTCTTAATGTCAAGGACGTAGTTCTACAGTTCTCTTTACGCCAGGCTTATCGGATACGTGAAAATCTTCAGTCACACTGATGCACACGGTTAAACCTTTCCTTTGGAATATGAGCAAACTTGATAATACACTAGTTTCAGCTTTCAGTAAGCAATTGATGATCCTCTCAAAATGCAATGCGTCGCAGCCTACTTAATCCTACCTTCCCTGACCTCATTCTGCAGCAAAAAGAGGAGGAGTTGAACCAATTTATTAACCACTTTTATTCAGAATAAATAGTTTTACCCTAGATTTGTTTCACAGAGCAGGTGTCTTGATTTTTACCTTGCAGATCCTCCAGGCTTCATGTCATCATGACAGTAACGATTCGATGTACCTGGCATGCGAATTGTGTTACCAGCAGTTTGCATGTTCTCCTTTTGATGTGCCGTAAGCTCTTGTCAAAAGTGCAGTCATTTAAATCCTCAGTGTTTCTGGTTTTTAACTCAGTGTTTTTGATCTGTACCAATGCCATTTTGAATTGGGTCATCTGAGGTCTGATGAGCAAAGACTTCTCGGTATGACATTTCTCTCTCTTTGTTTTTTTTTTTTTATGTAACAGTTGCATTTTTAGTTTGCAATTTTTTTTAGGTGACTGTTACCTGTAACTCTAAGCATTGAGTAATTGGCATCAGCGCTTCCCTTGGAGGCAGCCTAGAGGAGATCTGAGGTTTGTCATGTCATTCTAGTGCGCAACCATGACCCAAAATCGACAGATGGATATTTAGGCCTACTGCTGCTACTCAGAGGTTTTCCTGCCAGCGGAGAACATTATTTCTTGACGTCAGTGCCGTTCCCAGCGATCTAGTCCCGTATAGACCCAGCCATGCCTTAATCTTAAGGGGGAGCTTAGGAAAACTCCTTAGGTCACCTTCGCCTCTGCTATACTCAGGCCATTTTGAAGATGCTGAGAAGTCATTTATTTCATGTTATAAAACACCAATCAGATCATTTTGAGGGTGGGTTCTGATTGCTGCAAAAGTCGATGCACACAGTTGAAGGTATTATTTCACGTTTGAGATGCACACTGACCTCATAATTAATACATTTCTATCACAAATGCTATTTATTGTCATTTGGGTTCAGTCTGGTTTGTGGGCTGCTTGCCTGAGAGACTGTTAAGAGAATGGATTGGAAATGCATTTGGTCTCCCAGATGAGAAGCTTGAATCATTGTTTAGTCTGTGTTGTAGGACTCAAACTAGCCATTGTTTGACGTCAAATTGTCATTGTCTGAAATGATTGGGTTCGTTGACCATCTTAAACCAAGGAATAAAAGCTAAAACAGATGAAGGTACCCATTGCACTAAATTTTGATGTGTAACACTTGTTGTGGAATAGTGCCCTCTGTCGGCTCTATTGATTTATTTTTGACTGAAGTGTCTGTTTATTCAGTTCTAGATTCACCGCTGAGTCATTTTTCTTAAACATTCATTCCTAATCCTTTTAGTATATTTGCATGGCGTTGCGTTATTTATCTCCAAAGTGCCGCAAGGCTGAACTGAACCGAAGGTTTGTGTTTTGGATGTGTGAGGGGCAAGGGAAGTTGTGTTTTGAAGACTTACAAGTCAAGATCTCCAGGTTCTCTCTTGTGCTATCTCTCTTATGGAGACGATTTAGTGCCTTCCCTGCCTGAGGCTGGGCTTCCTCCACACCCCTTTTGTCTTATGCAAGCCCTTTCTACAAACCTCTGTTAAACCGTCTCTTTGTAATACTGTAGCCAACGCTTAGTGTGCATAATGTTTATTTTGTCTTTTCTTTTTTTTCTTCAAAAAAATATTTTTCAAGATTTTTGGTACCTTTGATCACAGGCCTCAGAAATATGGTGTTTTGTTGTATGTAAAGTGTAAAGTTTTTATAAATATATATAAAACATGCGATATCTATTTGAGACTTTGTGTGTGTGTGTGTGTGTGTGTGTGTGTGTGTGTGTACATATATTTGTGTGTATATGTATATACACACACACACACACACACACACACATACAAAAAAAGCATTCTTTTGTGGAGTTGTGGAAAGTGTCTATTTTTCTATTCTTTTCTTTGGCCGGTGTAGTTATGAACTTTACTCTGCAATTAGGTGACTAATGTCTTGGAAATAAATAGTTTTGAGTTATAATGCTTGTGTGTGGTGGGTGTTTTTTTTTTTTTTCTTCTTCATTCATTCGAACTGCCTGATAAGCAGCGAGTAACACCTTGCCATTAGTGGAAAATGGGAGGGTAAGACACTGGGTCTCCATTCACTAACACTGTGCATTCAAACACTTTCATGCAGAAGTCATAATTCATCTCGCACTGACATTAACGTTTAAACTTAGAACCAACTGAAGCCACACTTATGCAAAATCACATTCTTCTGGAGGTAATTTATCAAGCTATATATATATATATAAAGTTGATTTAGAAATGTTAATAATTTCAGAGTACAAGAGGTCCGAAACACGTTCACGTGTAGTCTAGGCCTGATTGTGTTTTACCTAGTTTTGAGAACTAAATGTTTGGCTTTAGTTGAAATGGAAGCTCTGCGCGAGCATGAAAGATAACAAGCTAGAAAAGTGAGGTTGTGTGAAAAGCCCTTATAAGGACATTGTTTGGGCGCATTTATGTAAATGACTATCACTGCAGGGACTCGCTCCCTGATGATACAGGAACAGGGTTTTCAATTGCGGTGGCAAACGAGACGCGAAATTAGAAGAAAAAAAAAATCTATTTTTTTTAAAAGATAAAATGTATTGCTATGTATTTCAAATATGCTATATCCAGTCAAATTAAAGCTTGATTTAAAATAATAAATTTAATCAAAATTAAATACTAGTGACCACCACTTTATGCCTGTGGTACCAGTATTTGAAGTAAATTTCTAGTTTGTTCTAAAATTAGTAGAAATATGCAACTTTAAAGAAAAAAATGAAGAAAATTACAGTTCTTAAAAAAAGTGTTTATTTTTTCATCTTTGCCCCTATTTCCACCAAGGGAGAATAGTTTTCTCTATTCTATGTCTGTGGTGTTACCATGAAAGACTGTAACATCACAGACAAATTAGCACAAATCTAGACTTGTCTAATATGGAGGCTGCCATTTTAGAAATATTAATAAGACTGTATTTATCAATTTAGATAAAAAAAAGTTATCAGTATAACACCACATACTCTTAAAGTGCGACACATGAAATTGATAGAAATGTAGTAAAAATGAATGCGAATCAACCCCTCAGATCCGCAGTCACCTGCAATGACTTTTACACAAAGAAAATCCCCCTTTTTCTTAAATGGGTAACATCCATTACTGTAACTCCACAGCCATGAAGTTTATGGACATTTTTTTCTTTAAATATAAGTTAAATTACATCTTAATCACAATATGACATTTTGTTACACATGAAATCTCTCAAACTCGATTAAATATGTTTTACTTTTAACAGTGCACAAATGGTTTTCACCCTACAGATTATATTATGCAAGCATTTTATGATTTTTTTATTTATTTTTTATTAATCTAGTGGCCTTGATTAGTTTTACCCTTTTGAAATGGTGTGTCGCTTATTAACAAAACTTTAAATTCGATTTAGAAATCCTAGAGGCTTTACTGACTTGTTCAACTAAATCAGATTTTTTTTTTGCAAATGGAGGCTATTTCACCCTAATGGAGGGTTTCTGGGATAAACTGAGACGTACATCACAGGGTCCAAATGTATTACCATGTTTATTTCTCAAAGGTAGGACATTAAAAAGTAACAGAATCTACACATGAAACAGGTTAAAACAAGATCAAATAAAAAGGGTTACTAGATCACAACAATGACTGAAATGAATAACCTGAAAAAGCACATAGGTTTGTGTTTCCTAAACAGATTTTTCCAATAGGCTGTAACATTATTTACCCTGACATACATGAATGTGAATATTAGCCATCTCTTCAGAACAATTAATACTGAATGCAATCATGTGATTGTGACTTTCCCAATAGCCTTTTTCAGTATGTAAAGACAATTTTAAATCGCTTAAAAGAGAGAGCTCCTGAGGATCGACTGCAATCGCTGTTTTATGACATTATAGAAGTGCCTTTCCATACATCCACTGTTTTAAATCTTTCCGGACGCTGAGAGCCAATCGTGACATGTTGAGCTGAACGTTATTGCAAATTCAACCCCCTATTTGGAATGGCAGGATTACAGGAAAAGTATTACAGCTATATCTTTGGGAACACAGAACCTGTCATACATCACTAATATACAAGGTCAAAATCATACAAGCTTATGAGGGTCTGAATTTAAACTGCATGTTTATTTTATAAAACCAGGAATGGCCTTGGAAAAAAGCTGGAGAAAAAGAAACATGAAAAGTCGGATGTAGCTGGTATGCTTGAAGTGTCGGCGTGAGAGACGGTTTAACTGCAGTAGTACTGGTCTGCGTTGGCTCTTCGTCTCTTGCGGCTTTGCTGCTGTTCAAAAAACTGGCGGATGTCCTCAGGTGTCACCACCTGAACAAGGAAAGAGAGGAGAAATTGTACAAACTCATCTTCAGCCCAACGACACGTTAAAAATATAAATATTGAAAGCCTACCTTTCCTTCTGCTGCAAATCTCTGCAGATAGTCCTTCAGTTCTGTCTTCATGTCATTATATTCTGAGGAAAAATGTAATGGGAACGTCACAGTTGAATTGATAGTATATTGGGAGTAGTTCAATTTTATATCATGAATTCGTTTTGCTTTCACAGAAAAAAACAGATAAAGTTGCCAGTAAACCCGACTAACCAGGGGCGCAACTGCACGTTTGCTGTGCAAGATCAGCGTTTAACTTTACTCATTACAGACGCGTATATTTTAATAATAAAATGAGTTTAATGTTTTTGTTGTTTTGACCCATTATTCAAATAAATAAGCTGCAAAATTTTAAATAGGCCTACCAGTGACATTTTCGATACCACAGCAAAACTACTATAACTATAAAGTTCAAATGTTATAAAAATAAAATAAAAAAGAACATATAAACTTTATTACAAGCAATGGCCAAAACAAATTTAACAGAACAAAGATGAAACAGATTAAATGAAACCGATTACATAAACACAGCTTTAAGATTTCCAGGTAGGTTTAACAGTATCCACGTACAGAAATTGAATAATCAAATGTAAAATAACAGTATTTTATTCCGGGATGATTTAGGGGGTATAAATATCATTTAATTCTGATCCGAAGCAATATTCTCAGTGTATCAGCTTTTACATACTTAAATCTGCATATTTGTGATATTTACCACAGGGCGTTATTTACCTTTATAAAGGCCGATTTTTATTTTTACCTTATTAAATGTATGCATCATGTGCCATCTCAAATTCTTACATTTGATCAATAAATTCAGTTAGCCTATAATAATAAAACTGGGCTGTTACCAATCAAATTAAATAATTTAGCCTATACACTGCAAAATTGCAACTGCTATAAGTTGCCTCATGTTATGAGATTAATGTTTTAAATAAATGTTTGAATGCACAAGAAAAAAAAAATGCAATGATACTTTTAAACATGAAACTAAACCGCCAGTAGGTGGCGGCAAGTGGCCGTCTTAATAAGCGAGTCATTCATTCAAACGATTCGTTCAAAAACGCTGAATCGTAATCATTCAGTAACAAAACACTGCGCTGATTGTTGTTTTCCTTTGGAGCTATTTTAACAGTCAATACTGTGTCTAAAATGTAAGTAACTTATTATAAAATAGGCTACTTGTTTAGGATCATAAACATTTATGATAATTAAATAGGCTAACGTTACTGGTTTGTGATAATATTCAGCAAAACAGCTCCCTTGGTTGTGTTATGCAACTATATCATACGTTATAAAAAAAAAATATATATGTTTCTTAAATGAATTTAAAAACCTCAGTATGTTTCTTCTGTGAGATTATTGTGTGCTGTTGCGCTTATGTTTCGATTTATCCACGAAAGAAAGTCTCTCACAGAGACAGGCAGCGCGACCTTGTTACCAAATACACTATCCATCATCAGTCACTCTTTACACGGAATGTAGCTAATAAAATCTGAATCATTCTCACGTTACGATGCTTCCTTAGTTATTTTTAAGCTACTTGTCTGGCCGTGCAAGTCAAATTCTATTTCACTTGCCCCTTAAAAAAAACACACTTGTCCCAGACTGAAATGCAAAGTTGAACCAAAGTTAACTGTTGTTAAATGTTGATCAATTTAAAGACTTTAAAGTGATAAAAATAATAATAATAATAATAATAGGTTCCTTATCATTTTACATTTTCCTTTTTCTGCTCTGCGCCCCAGAACGCTTCCCACATCTAGGCCTATCCATTTTTGGTCATGGGACAGACTTAAAGTAGTCGGAAGTTGAGAGGTTGATATTGATATAATAAAAGAATCAGTTAAAAATGCTAAACAAAAGTTAAATAAAAACGTTTCCTTTCATCGTTTTTTAACAAACAATTTCTGATTATTTATAAAGTTTTATTAAAAGGAGATTTTCAAAGAATTATTTTGCCACAATGTTGCCCCCCTCCCGTCCGGCGCCCTTATGCCCTGCACACACTGCAAACCCTGTTTTTGCGGCACTGCTACTAACCATGGATGATCTCCAGCTGCTGAACCCGATTCAGGTTGTTTAAGGCCGACATCAAGGGGTCACGACCCTCGGCTCCACCCGCTTGTTCAGCCTGTTCTGTGGACTTGCCCTTGTTCTCATACGCCAGGACGGTGTCCATCTCATCCGTGAGGAAAGACACTCCTGTGTCAGCATAGAGGATCTGAGCAAACAAAGCCAATTAACATGAGACCAGGAACAAATTTTGTTTCTCAAAAAACAATATATACAACTTTATCTATTTATATGGTTAAAAATACAGGTATAGTAAAAAATATATACAGTGATATATATATATATAGCTTTTTTTTTTCTTTTTTTTAAGTAATTTATTTCTATGATGGCAAAGCTGAATTTTCAGCATCAATGTGGACTGTAATGGGTGTGTTTGAGCTGTACCTTGCAGTCGGTGCAGGTGCAGAGTTTGGTGCGCCAGGCAGACGGCCAGAACACGGCACCCTGAGGAGCCCGGCTCCTCCCCGAAGCCTTCATCTCTCTCAGCCTGCAGCCGGAGCACGAGCCCTCCTCTGAGGACCCTTCAGCTTCCTCCTGGTGTTTACGCTTACAAGCGGATGTCCCGTTGACCTGCACCTGTCAGCAGAGAGAAGGTCATCAAATCTCGATCACTCGTTCCTCTCTTGCTGTGTAGATTGTTCAAATCATTTAATATTCCCCAGTCATACAGCTGGGTCGGCATAATTTCTAACAGCAACAAAACAATGTGGTGTAAATTCAATTTGGCTTGATTCCTTCAAATTATGGCTTGAGACAGATGACGCATGAGATGTGTTAATTCCCCAATGAAAACACTCGTTCTGATAACTACCGCCATCTTGTGGTGAGACAAAGGCAAAACTGCGTCTAAAACGGCTTTAAATCTTCAGTGCATCTAGTATCTTGAAACACTTGTTCACTGCGTATCTGTTGTTTAAAGGAGATTTAAGTTAGGCTGTCAGCAATAAAACAGACTGAACAGGAATGAACGGAAGAGTTGCCATTTCATGAATCAGACGACAGCCTTTACACAGCAGAGAGCGAGTACCTTCTCATCTACAGGGTTCTTCAGGTTCTCGGTTTTTATCTTCTCTTCATCATTTTCTACCTCCACCTTCACGTCCCCTTCTCCTTTGCATGGGCTTACTTTTGTTATGGGTGTAACTGATGCAAACAAGACGAAATAAGCCGTCACAAATGTATAAATGTTTAGAGAAAGATGCTAGCTGACAAATGATATGTTAATGTACACTACCGGTCAAAAGTTTGGGGTCGATATGATTTTTTACTTTTTTTTTTTTTTTTTTTTTTTTTTAAGTCTATCATGTCCATCTATGCTGCATTTATTTGATTAAAAAATATTGTGAAATATTATTGTTTCCAATTTTTAGATATTTTAAAATGTAATTTATTATTGTGATGGCAAAGAAAAAATGTAAGCAGCCGTTGCTCCAGTTTTCAGTGTCACATGATCCTTCAGAAATCATTCTAATATGCTGATTATTATCATCCACGTTGAATACAGTTGTGCTGCTAATATTTTTGTGGAAACTGTGATGCATTTTTTTTCAGGATCTTTCAATGAATAGAAAGTTAAAAAGAAGAGCATTTATTTGAAATAGAAATCTTTTGTAACATTGTAAATGTCTTTACTGTCACTTTTATCACTCTCAATTTAATGTGTCCTTGCTGAACAAAAGATCTTAATCCAAATGTTGAATGGTAGTGTACATTTAGATTCTCTCCCTTTAAAAAAACTAACTTTGCAGTCATACTAAATATCTGTAAATGCAAAATGGCAGCAGATAAAGGTATAACATTACCTGCGATATGTGCAGCATAGGTCCAAAGGAAAGGTGTTTTATTCATGCATGACTCGCAGATCATCTCTTGTAGTTCCACACAGTCTGGCACTACACAGCCTAAATGCTGATAGAGACACACACAGATGTTTTCAGACATTTCACCAGAATAAGTTATGTTCCTTATCTACACACACACACACGCACAAAACCATGTTCAGGTCCTGCCGGAGTACAATATGATTTGAAACTAACCCGACCATGGAGCCAGTCCTCACACACGATACACTGGATCATCTCATCTGCAACCTGGAGAGAGAAATTCACTCTAAATTTGTACATGTATATAATCTGTATAAAATATACTCATAATTTGATGACATCAGCAAGTAGATATAGCTGCAGGCCAGAGAAATCCAAAATGGGGTGTAAACTGCCAAAGTGGGCGGTACCTCCAAAAAGGGACTTTTAACTAATATAGTTGACTAACATTTCAAAATAAAAGTTTGTAAATTAAACAGTTTCCTCACTGAAATATATGAATTAAGCTTACAGAAAATGTAGGCATGCGTTAAAGTTAGCTTCTTGGCATCAGAGAGCCGCAATCTATAGCGCTATCACTTTTGAACGCGAACTCGCTTTATTGGTCTTTGGCTACGACAGTTAACAGTTTACTTCCAGAAGTCCCTAATGTCATCAGTGTACGCCTGAACAGAGTGTAACACCTGTAAAACCGACACGCCTACTCCAAACGTACAGTATTGTTATAAGCAGAATTCTATTGGACTACAGATTAATCATTTTAAAATGCAGTATATGATCAGACAACAGAACTATAGGTGACTATAGAATATTATAGAAAGGAACTCTAACTAAACTGCACATTACCTCGTCTTCTGGATCTGGGTAGGGTCTGTCACATGTGCAATACAAGCCAAAAAAATTGTGGCTGTATTTGTTCCCTGAATTCACTTTCTCTTTATCCTGCATAACAGAAAATTTTAAATAATCACCATCACTACAGTTGAAACTGAAAGACACAAACTCAAACTAATGGTAAAACATAACTTACCGCGAATAGCTTGCACTCCATTTCCCCAAACTTGTCGTTTCCACAATCACATCGAAAATTCCTGTAATATTAATAACGTTTACATAATGTAAGTGATTTAGAGTAAGGTCTGTGCGCAATTAATTCCAAACTGTCTATTAAGAAACCTTGATGCTTCATTTTATTTTCTCCAGATCTCCATGTGGAATTTTCCTTGCATTAAAGTCAGCATGAAACTCAAGTTGTGATAGTCTTTACTTCGTTATTGTGACATACAGTACAGGTCAAAAGTTTGGAAACATTATGTTTTTTTTATATTTTTGAAAGAAGTCTCTAATGCTTATCAAGGCTGCGTTTATTTAAAAAAAAACAGTAATATTGTGAAATAATATTACAACTTAAAATATTAGTTTTCTATTTGAATATACTTTAAAAAATAATTTATTCCTGTGATGCAAAGCTGAATTTTCAGCATCATTACTCCAGTCTTCAGTGTCACATGTGACATCCAGTCTATCACGTGATCCTTTAGAAATCAGTCTAATATAAAAGAGTGTTGGAAACAGTTCTGCTGCCTAATATATTTGATGAATAAAAGGTTAAAAAGAACTGCATTTATTCAAAATAAAAAAATATTTTCTAATAATATAAATCTTCTTTACTATCACTTTTGATCAATTTAACACATCCTTGCTGAATAAAAATATTGATTTATTTCAAAAAAAGAAAGAAAAAAATTACTGACCCCAAATTACTGACCAGTAGTGTATATTGTTGTTACAAAAGATTTCAATTTTTAAAAAATTAGCTTTTTACTTTTTATTCATCAAAGTATCCTAAAAAAGTATCACAGGTTATGAAAAAATATTAAGCAGCAGAACTGTTTCCAACTTTGATAATGAATCATCATATTAGAATGATTTCTAAAGGATCATGTGATAGACTGGAGTAATGATCCTGAAAATTCAGCTTTGCGTCACAGAAATAAATGATAATTTAAAGTATAATAAATTGAAAAACAATTATTTTAAATTGTAATAATATATCACAATATTACAGTTCTGTATTTTTGATCAAATAAATGCAGGCTTTAAAAATAGTAATGTTTCCAAACTTTTGACCTGTACTGTATATCCGAGTGAAACGGCTTCTCAAACCAGAAAGAAAATGTAGGGCAGGACTTGATTTTGTCCATTAGGAACTGATTGGATCCTTTGCATGTGAGTGATAGGTTGTCCTGCCTTTAATCAGTTTATTTGATTAAATATTATGAGGGCACATTAATTTAAAAAAAATAATAATGATGTGCATTGATAATTCATTTATAATAAATACTGCAATATTACATTAAAGAAACAAGAATTTTCCATTTTGATTTCTTGCTGAATTTAAACCTATTTTTCTTGTGACGGGTCTCGGTTTCACTCACATTGCCTATGATGCTGCCAGTGACAAATATGTGAATATGTAAACTGCTAAATAATCTCACTGCCATAATGACAAAAATATTATGAATAAAAAAAATGTCAGCTTTGCTTAAATGGGTTAGAGCACCATCAAAAATTACAGCTGGTTATTGCAGCAATATTCACCTCTTAGTATACAGCTCAAAAAGGTCATGGCCTTCATGGCACTTGTAGGAACATGCCAGACAGACGCCAGCTGGCTCTCCTCCCTTTGGTGTACAGGTGTTGCAGGCATACAGAGCCTGACGCTTCACATGTCCCTGTGAGGACAAAAAGAAAATCACCTTGTTTTTAGGACATGTAGCTTCTTTTCATCCTGAGAATATGAATGTAAATGCAGAGCATCTGCTGACAACTACTGTTAGATGTTTAACTGTACTAAAAAAGGATTCTTATTCCTGCTACTGTGTTCATGCAATAAGGTTTATTTCCAAACCAATCGACGAATTAAGCAGAAGAATTAAGGTATTATGCTAACCCCAAACCAAAACAATCCACTTTATAACACTTTATAAGAATAACGTTAATCGGTAAGATGAAAAAGCCCGTGTCAAGTTCTAATCAGCATGCTAAAAACAATATTATACAAGAAGGCTGTGTTCATATAACACGTCAAACCTCTGGATACGAGCATTTCTCTGAATCACTCCCTCCCAGAACCGCGGAGGCTTCGTTCTCCAGTTCTTCATCCTCCTCTAGGACGTCCACCAGAGATACAGTAGCCTCCTCCGCTCCATCATTTGCCGCCATCCTTGAAGAGACGAGCGCAAAAAAATCTTTCCAGTTCCTGTTCCAGGGCACGAAAAACGAGACACGAACTAACTGACCTGTCAACGAGATCACGTTTTATTTGCGACTGAGAGTCCACTGTGATATTAAAAAAGGAAAGATGTGTGAACGTGTCAAGCGGTTTGACACAACCTGAAGAATTTATAGGGATTAACTGTGACAATAACAAAACCAATGCTGCTTCCGGTTTATGCAAATACATGATGTTTTGGCGGGAGAGTTGCAGGGATATAAACAGTATATAGTTATTTTTTCTCACTAACGTGTATTAAAACATTATACCACATAATCTCACTGATTCTGGATAAACAGGAACATTTTGAATTTTCGCGAAGCCAATTCGATGGGTCAGGGTTCAAAGGGTAAATCAGTGTTGCCATGTCCACTTATTAAACCACTTATTATTAATAGTAAGTCTCTCATACATATGGGTGTGTGATTTTTGGAGGCTTGGGCCTATGTCTAAAATACAGTCACATTTTAGGGTTTTACTTGTGCTTCAGTCTGTAGTCTTAAAACCTGAAAGGGCATTTCTTAACCCTATCTGAAAGTTTTTAAAATGGTGTCCGTTAATGTGCTCACACAAGAAGGAGATTTGCTTCTTTTATTTAGATGGCCAAGCGTATATGTGAAATATATTAGCTTTTTAAAAGGGTGTAATTGCTGATGTAAATAATTTTTGCAGAAAGTTGCAATTTAGCCTAGCTTCTGTTTTATACAATCTATTCTATTTTAGATTCTATCCCGTTCCATTTTTATGTTTTC
This sequence comes from Rutilus rutilus, assembly GCF_951802725.1. Classification (NCBI taxonomy): domain Eukaryota; kingdom Metazoa; phylum Chordata; class Actinopteri; order Cypriniformes; family Leuciscidae; genus Rutilus; species Rutilus rutilus. Next base: position 30,609,982 of record NC_140220.1, on the reverse strand, counting down.
TGTGTTGATTAATGAAATGAACCCTCAGACTAAAATGCATATTTGAGCTGTTTTTAACTGAAAGCAACTTGAACTGACCCATAGTAAAATATGTCAGTGCCATTGTTTCAAGATGCACACCAGTAATGTTTTTGGGTTTTTTTTTCTAAGGCATGTTTATAAAAGCTACTTAGATTTCCTTATTAAACAAAGCCCTGTCTGTAAAACCAGGCCTAAGCGTTTCGTTTCTCCATAGTTCAGAAATAACGCCTCCCCAAACAAGTTTTGTTATGGTTGCATGTATTTCTTATAAGATCTGGCAACCGAGTGACAGTGTGCATCTTCAACATGGCAGCGTGCGAGCTGAACGGAGAGCTGAAGTACAGAGATGGACAGACAAACCAGTTCACAGTACAAGTAGATGGCGATTTGAAATCACTATTAACTGGCATCAAGAAATTAAATGCCGATATATCGGTAGTCTTGACGGCTCTTGTTGAGCAGGAAAAGGGTTCAACGGACAATAGCAGAGGGGTTCTGGATGGTAAGATGCTAAAATGAAGACTGGGTCGTTCGTGGGAAACAAACAAATATAAATAAAAAACGCAACACTTGCAAACTGGCTAAAACCTGTGTGTATTGTTGTGTAATGATTGCACTGCAGGTGTCAGCGAGCTCCTTTCTTTTGTAGCTTAACATAAATGTTCATTAGTGACCTAACAGGCTACCATTTTTTATTTACTTGCTTTAGGATTATACTTTATTACTTCCTTATTACAATTAAGACATTTAACTGTCAGTGTCCCGGTAGCAAGACACTTTGCACACTTTTTATTTATTGCCTTTTCCCCCCTATTACATATTCCTGCAATCATCATAAACTGGGTATCACTCGAAAGCTTAAACATTCCAAATTCCCCCTTTGAAATTGGACATTGCGTTATGATGGAAACGGTATTTTTTGCAATAATCTGCTGAATGTCTTCTTTAATAAGTGTCTGTGCTCAAAAAAGGTGCCAGTGAACAAGTTCAGTAATTATTTGTAACTTTTCTTTCTCTTTTTGAACCCATGTTATAGATGATGAGGACGAGGACAGTGACGAAGAGGATAGTACCACAGGAATGACCACCAAAAAAAAGTCAAAGTCAGAACCTCCAAACAAGAGGATAAAGACCTTACGGCCGTGATCTTCAGAACTGTCATTCTTCTGTTATGGCCTTTATTGCATAAAAAGGTGTTTGTACATAATTGCTCTCCTTTTAACTTTTATGACAGCATTTGGATTTTGCCTTATTTTGTTTCCGTAAAAAATATCTGATGTTATTTTTGATAACTTCAGTTTCCTATAAAATTAAAAACATAATAGCGCAAAGGGGAAATTGTTTTATCATTACACTTTTCCTGTTATAAACTGTAACAAATTGACATTGGTTATCAGTACTGAAGTTTCTTCAGCTAAAGGGTAATAATAAACCTTTGCGCAATAAATTGTCAGTGTAACAATTTCAAAAGAATATGCACTGCACATTACATTTCTTTATTGATTTTTGTCAGAATCCAGAGTAGTTTCAAACCACAGTGTATTAAGATTGCAATGGAAAGTAATCAACAGGTACCTTTAAACATTATAAATTCACAGTCAAGCCCTTTTAGACAAAAACTATTTGCCTTTTTTTAGCATTTCAACAAATCAATAAAAGCATCCACATGTAGATCGAGATCGAAACACTTGGGTCTGAGGCACAGGCTCACAATAATCAGACTCATGCCAACCTACCACACCCATAACCTTTGCCTTTCTTATGCAAGATAAGATCGTAAAATGATACCGATATCCCTCAACAATAAGAGTACACTATTTCACAAGACTATGAATATGAACTTGTTTTCAGAAACACACAGATGTCTTTTCTCTGGGGACACTTGAATATCACTATGATACAGAATTAGTATTTGTCAAATAAACACAAATTAAGAAATAAAAGGAAATATCCTATATTTCCGTGACTAGAGCTGACAAGAAATCATACTTGAACAAAATACTGATATTAAAATGTATTCATCACAGATTGTTTTTTAATACAAAAGTTTTTTTATTACAAATTCTTTCATTGTTCTCTGCTTGAGTGCATTTTATTTTCAAAACAAGTAAAAAGATGGACACTTATAAACAAATGGGAAACACGGTCAGTAGCTTTCTTATTTTCCTCTAATACATTGTCCACTGGAGTTGAGAACAAGCAGCTGAAGCATTAAATTGACAATAAAAATCCATTGGCCTATGGAAACATTTACACTCCTTGATTAATTTTGATTTATAGGAAATCCACCCATCTTTAGAAGTGTAATTCAAGTAGTTCATGCAGCCTCATCAACATTCTCCACATCTTGGACTATGGCTTGATTGCCTCCATTTAGGCTACTTAAAGTTTATATATCAAATTTAATTAAAATTTCTTAGTTTCAATTAAATCAAGATGAAACTTCTAGAAAAAGGTACTTTAAGACTGAGCCGACATGGAGAATACTTCTGGATCCTGTTATTAATCTACTTTGATTAAAATGCAGACCAAATTTGCCAATCAGTTTGAAAGAGTATGAAACCTTGCTAGCCTATAAGTCCTTTAAAAAAAAAAAAACTGGCGTGGAACTGCAGATGACAAGAAAATAATCCCAAAACAAAACCAAAAGAAGTCAGGGCCAAGTCTTAAAAATTAATAATCTTATTTATGAATGCACTTTTGTATCGCCCAACTGTATGGCACCAAATCTTTAACAATCACTTCAAGTGTCAATCAGCTGCAGCCTGCTGATCTGATTGGAGGCCTTGGCAAAGGTCTGGTGACGGTTGCAGAGAACAGCAAGGCAGATGGGCAGAATACAGTATCCTACAGTCTTGGGGTCCGCCCTTGTGCAGGAGTATAGAAAGAGAAACACCTGGAGGTAGGGAATGAGGAAAATGGTGGCCCACACCCAGAAGGGCAGAAGGAGAAGTCTCGTTTTCAGAGTCACTGTCCATGAGGTTGAGGAAGGGGAAGAGGAAGAAGCATCTCCTGACCATTTTGTCTGAGCTCCAGAAGCCTTTTCTACGTGTGCCAGTGCAAGTCGGTTGTACGTTTGGCTGATCTCAAATATATAATACACTGCAGCGACACTGGCCAACAAGTACAGTCCGACACCTATCCACCCCATCCGCTGGCGGAAATTCATCATTCTCCATGCTCTTCTCTGGAAAAACAAAGTCAGAGAATGCATTCAAGTGCAACCGCTGACAAGAAACCAAACACTTACATATTTGTGAACCCATGTGATCAATGGTCTGATTGCTGCTTAGGTTTCAGGAAATAAATGAAAGGAGCTCAACTTCAACTGTAAACCACCATATTATATTATCAAATATAAAACGTACAGCAAATAATAAAATACTTATTTTTCAAAACATTTTCCTAAACAATTAGCTTTTTTTGACGTTGTACGAAACACATTACTAATCTAATTATCAAATATAATATATAGTATAATATATAAATATATAGTCTTTTAAACAGAAGAAGGCTCACACACCATATGGAGATTTCTTAAAGCTGTTGACTAGTAACGTTACTGTTGTGTCATTTTATAGCAATACGCCCCCATCATATCGACTAAACACATTTCATTATGTTACATTAAGTGTTACTTACTGTGATCACACGATCAAACCATTTTGCGCGGTTTTCAGGGCAATGCGTTTCTCAATCCAAAACACACAACCCTGTCACAGGATTGTTGTCATAGGACCCACTTCCTGGAATTGCAAACATCCGGGAAGTTCCTGTGAATCTTCGGAGACTTTATTATTAACCTCACAAATGACTCTACTGCCCCCTAGAGCCTTCCTGTCATATATGCAATGATTACATTTTTTGTAATCGTTGATTTGTGTTCCTGTTAACTGTCAGAACTGGTATAATCTGGATCAGCAGGTCATCTTGTTTTTCTAACCCTTGTTCCTTCATCTTGTTCCTTCTACAGGAACCACAAATATTGCATAAAGATTTTTAGAATTGTTATGGTGGTAATGGGGGTAGAATAACAATTATTTTGAAAAATAAGAATAATCATTTTAGGCCCTAAACACATGATGCTGGTGGTGGGTCTGGTCTTGTACCTACCGGTAATATACATTTTCACCATTCTCAGTAGCGATAAAAGGTAGATTACACGTTTGTCAGGCGGGACCGGTCGTGTTTGCTGCTGAGAGGAAATCATAGCAATGGTGAACGTGTGGGAAGTATGTCGACAAAGCTTGAAAATACTGTCAATAGTGCTGGGTAGTAACAGATTATATGTAATCTGGATTACGTATTCCGATTCCAAAAATTAAGTAGGCTACTTGTTTTAATTATATTATGTTTTAAAATACTCCGTAATCACATGATTATCTACATGTTATTCTCACAACCTTTTGGTCAGCTGAACCTCTTTGACTTAATATATTTGCTTGAAGTACCCTCTGAGATTTTAAGGTAATAAGAAGATATAGTAAATTACTAAAATTAAGATAACAATGATGATGAATAATCATTTTAATCTAATTAAGTTCACTGTTCTCTGATGTCCGTTAATGGTCACATGACATGCAGGTAAACAAATAAAATATATTTTAATCTTTTTAGTAAGTTTTTTACTTTGATTGTTTTCTTTAAAAATATTAATTAGTATTTATTTTTTACATTTTATGATGTGATTACTTCTCTCTCACAAAACTGCAGTTCCATCATGAACCCCATGCAGTCTGGGAAACCATGATGTAATATTTAGGCCTGTGCACTTCATGTTGTTGATAACAAAGAATAGAATATATATATTTTCTTTCTCTTTGTATTTTTATATCAATATGGTACAAGATTATCTTATTCAAATCAATGTGATAAACGAGTTAGGTCAAAAGTAATCTAAAAGTAATCAAAAAGCAGAGGTGGAAGTAACGAATTACAACTACTCACGTTATTGTAATTAAGTAGTTTTTTTTTTTTTTGGCTAGGCTACTTGTACTTTTTTTTGTATATTTTTAAATCTCTAATTTTACTTGTTCTTAAGTACATATTAAGCTACCTTTCTGGGCCTTGAAAGTGGTTATGACGTTGCAGTCTGTGTGGGGTCAGAAAGCTCTCAGATTTCATCAAAATAATATCTTCATTTGTGTTTCAAAGATGAACAGTTTTTTGGGGTTTGGAACGACATGAGGTTGAGGAATTTATGGGTGAACTAATCCTTTAACATGCACTGCTGCATGTAAAAATTCAGTGTTGTCATAAGTTAGGTCAAAAGTAATCTAAAAGTAATCAAAAAGCAGAGGTGGAAGTAACGAATTACAACTACTCACGTAACTGTAATTAAGTATTTTTTTCGGGTATGGCTACTTGTACTTTTTTGAGTATATTTTTTTATATCTGTAAATAGCCTAAGATAAGTAGGCCTAGCCTAATCTACTTCGCTACTTGTAAAATCAACGGACCAATAAAAAACCCAGATATTTGGACTGAAAAATGTTGCCGCAGCCGCAGGTTTTGAATTTGAAGAGCTGGTCGAAGCAAGCTCAGAGTGATTAATGGACTGAAAGTTTGGAGAAACAACAAACTACATAGTAGCCTAGTGTTGTCAAAATATCTATATTTTGTATATCGATACTGAACTATCTGACAATAGGCTACTCAATATCTGTTCCTATACCCATTTTCTGAGACCATCTGCGCGTTCTCATTATCTCATCTCTCCGACAGCGACTTTGACACACCCGCCTCCTGTCAGCGCGGGATTGCAGGTATTGCGCATAATTTTAATCATGCCTGCAGGTTTCTATGGCATATTTTAATGGCAAATGTCGCGAGCGCAATATTGTAACGCGATTTTTTTTTTTTTTTTTGCCTTTTTGCCACTTTTGGGTAGCAGGAAGTGTGTCACTTTCAAAATGCTTTTGACAAAAGTGAGGGGGTTGATTTTATGTACAGTCACAAAAATCAGTACACATATTGGTCTCATTGAGCTGGACAATTTTCTAATTTTCAGTAATTAGCTCCGAGCAACAGGAAGTCAGATATTTTGGTTTGAATGTGGATTTCTTTGCAAAATCAGCCTCTGAATTTTTACCCACTCCTCTTAAGTGGTTTATTTTATTCCCACCAAACTTTTTCAACATGATGAAAATACATTAAAGATGCTAAATTGTAAACAGATAATAAATATCTCAAACGGTTTTGCTATGGCGAGGTATTAAATTAATGTCAAAAAAGAAAACACTAAAAACCTCCTATCTTCTAAAAATTTAATTATACACCATTTATTTCTATATGAAATTATACAAATATCAGAACTAAACACATTTTATTCTTTTTTTTCAATTTAATAATTGTTTAAGTTTAAAAACATCCAGAATGTTTTTTTAGTCTTTTATTTTTATTTATTTTTTAAAATAAATAAATAATGTCATTCATATTGCTATACTGTTCAAAGTCAGGTTGGCCTATTGTATCTATATATATCTATATTTTTATTTATTTATTTATTTATTTATTTATTGTTACATATATATATATATATATATATAATGTATATATATATATTTTTTTTGTTACATATATATATATATATATATAGCTGCGAGCAGCGATGGAGGATTTTTTTATGTAAATGTATGTTAGAAATGTTTCGGAATGGGGCAACTGTATGATTTGTACATATAAATAACCTCTGTCTAACTGCATTACTACATTGTACAGACATTACAGGTCAAACAGCACTTATGTTTGATTTTTAAATAAACAACATATTACATGATCAGGTCCATAAAGAAGATGTTGTCAAAGCTTTCTTTACATTGACATCTGTGTTTAAAGGGTTAGTTCACCCAAAATGAAAATTCTATCATTAATTCCTCACCTTCATGTCGTTTCAAACCCGTAAAACCCGTTCATCTGACCCTACTGCAACGTCATAACCACTTTCAAGGCCCAGAAAAATAGTAAAGACATCACGTAGAACCCGTAAGCGATGCACTATGTTTTCTACATGAACAGCATCCGAGAAGTAAAGGGAAGAGAAGAAATTGTTGAACAAAAGTCGTTATTGTCATTATTTTTGTTTGTTTTTTGCACACAAAAAGTATTCTCGTTGCTTCATAACATTAAGGTTGAACCACTGTTGGACTATTGTAATGATGTCTTCAGGGCCTTGAAAGTGGTTATGACGTTGCAGTCTATGAGGGGGCAGAAAGCTCTCGGATTTCATCAAAATATTTTCATTTGTGTTTCAAAGATGAACAAGTTTTTCGGGGTTGGAATGGCATGAGAGTGAGGAATTTATGACATAATTATCATTTTTGGGTGAAATATAACCCATTAACATGCACTGCTGCATATAAAAATTCAGTTTTCATTTTTATAATACCTCAACTGTATTGATGTAATTTATTTTATTTGTTCTTATTTTATTACTCAGTGTGAGCTATTGCACAAAAAAAAAAAACTATTGTAAAGACAAATACACAGTGTGAGCAAATGTTGAAGTTAGATTATTGTACTGGTTATTGATCGATGTTTAAATATGTAAACAAAAGCCTAAATTAAAATTATTTCATCGTATAAAGTGGACGTGTCACTTCAGAAGACTCGAACTGTTACTGTTACAATGAGTTTTGTGCTTTTTGAAGCTTGAAAATAATGATCGCCTTGACAAAATGGATGGACAAAAATGTAGATATTAAAATATCTATATGGCATTATACAGTATATGGTGGTTTTCCTGATGGTATTGAAAATTATACTGATTAATGACATTTTTCAAGGTGTCGTATTGAAGTTAGAAATTCCAGTATCATGACCTCTAATTAATGTCTTGCGTCAATAAGGTAAAATGTGTTGAAAGTAGCTATTTTCTACATGGATCTATGAATTGATTGAATATTTATTGCTAATACATTAACTATTGCCGGCTAAAAAGTAACTAGTAACTAATACTTTGTACTTTGTACTTTTACTTAAGTACTTTTTTGACACCAGTACTTTTACTTGTAATTGAGTATTATTTCAGCAATGTAACAGTAGGCCTACAGTAGTACTCTTTCCACCACTGTCAAAAAGTAGTCAGATTATATTACCTTAAATGTGTAATGTAACGGATTACATTACAACTACAATTTTTGTCATGTAATTTTTGTAATCAGTAACAGACTACAATTTGTAATCTATCCAACTTTACTATAAATTATATATTATAGGCTATCACAAAACTATAGTGTTTTGCTTAACCTCGTCGACATTTACCAATAGAAATGACTTTAAAAACTGTTAAAACCCTGTTAAAATCACTGTGGTTAGGCTGACACACGTCTCTACCACTCACGGCACCTTTTTTTAATTTCCTCATTTCTTATTTTGAGAGGTTTGAACTTTAGTACGTACAACAAATACAAATGAATGAATCCTGGAGCAGTTGTCTTGCAAAAGCATGCGAGTTTTACTCGTGGCCGTGAACAATGATAAGCCCGCCTCTGAAAGAGGGTGTGTCTGTGCAAACAAGTTTCGTTGCTGTCCTCCAAATGGCCAATCAACATTACATCGCTAATCGACAGCATTGCTAACTAAGTAATGGACAGACCATTTGGATATATAGGGTTTTCACTTCTTAAGTTAGACAAGGGACGTAGCTACGCACCGGTTTCTGTGATGTGTCATAATGTGTTTGTAATGTCGATACGTGTTGCTGTCATATAAATAATGTGACGAAGTTGTCATAAAATCGAACAACTATTTAGACAGAGAGACTCGCATTCTGGAGGGCATTAGCAAATCTGAATGGACTACTGAGGACAGTCTAAAACGGTGACTTTACGAGAGTCGTAACTGATCAGAGCGCATTGATTCGGCACACTGATTCTGTCAGGTAGGTTCAAACATGCCGTCATGAAACTTTCTGTATTTTTTACACTAACCACTCAACTATTCTTGCTTTTCGTTTAGTTCACAATAACACCTCCTGGTCGATTTCTTTATTAATACAGTCTGCATATTATGGACTGACATATCTCCCTCTCCAGAGATGCAGACGTTCGTGAAAGGAAAGAGAGTTGGATACTGGCTCAGCGAGAAGAAGATTAAAAAACTCAGTTTCCAGACCTTCGTGGAATTGTGCAGGTGCGTAAAAGTGCGTAAAAGCGCATCTCAGCGCGAGTCAGAAACCGGACGTAACAGTCTACCAAAATACCTGTTTTAATATTTGTTCGTTTAAACTAACTAATATTTACTTATGTTACTAGAATTTATTTCTTTTTTTGACAGAGCAAGTAGGCTAAGTTATGCAGAAAGTAGGCTTTTTCAATTTCACCAGTGAGTTTAATTAGATAATAGCTACTATTCACTTCGGACTAATGTGTTCCAGTTGTTGCTGGTACCTATTTACGTTTTAACTATCCAAGAGATCCTAGTTCCTTATGAGATACCATCTATCTACGTTTTAACTATCCAAGAGATGCTTATGAGATATCATCTATCCCAAGTGAGACCGGTAACGTTTCTTATCTCCTTAGTTTCAAGTGCTTTTTTTTATTTTTTATTCCTAAATAAGAGTAAAATGGTACTGGTAACAACATACTAATGTAGCCTGTATTAAAAAGCTACTAGCACCTGTTTCATTGCTGATATGAAAACTGGGATTCTTTTGAAGTACATACTATTTGAAATGAGTAGTAGTTGACATCTGAATCTCTTATCTCTTAAACACACAAAAAGTTGCAAGTCACAATGGAATGGTTACTTGGCACCACTGGAATGACAAGTAGCAAAGAAATAAAAACTAGTATCTAATAAATAGGTGCTAGCCTAGTGATTGAAAAATAGTTAGTTTGGATTGCTTACTACTACTAAAAAATAAAGGAATAAACATAATATATACTATTTATTTTTAGGGAATGCACATTGAAACTGCTTGCTATTTAGTATTAGCAAAATAAGATATTTATTTCTGGGAGGAGCTATCTGGAGAGAGTTTATATTTACTACTTAGAATTTCAGTAGATAATTGAAACAAGTGGGGCGTATAGAAATAGTGTTAAAGGATATAGGAAACATGATTCATCACACCTCCTCATGTCCTCTTTCCTCATCAGTCATCAACACAGTCTCACTCACTTTACTGTATTACTAAAAACTCATTACATAAAGCTATTTCTTCACTATTTCTCACTGTCATCTCTGTTCTAGTTTTTACAATAACAGAACTCTCTTCCTGCAACCCTCTACCCTCCCCCTAATAAACCACTACTCTAATGGAAGTCAGAATTTGAAATGTACCCACACTCTCACTGTACCCATCATACGACACTTTCAACCATAAAAACATGGATATCAGCGTAGTCAATCTACCTGTCAGTCCCTGCTTCTGACATTTTGTGAGATTGCTTATTTAAAAAAAACTAGAACTTATAACACCGTCCTATTCTTATAATTAGTTGGCCATAAAACTATAGGTGGAAATTTTGGTCATAAAAAGACAAAGGCCTGGACAAAGTTCACCGGTCACCTGGATAAGCACCAGGCAGTTAGACAGTCTTCAATTCCACAGACAGTAACATTGTTTGCATATCTGTTTAGACTCAATGCATTCCTAAGAGTCGACAGCAAGATTGTGCCTGTTACTTAACTGATTCAAAGCTTAATCATGTGTTACCTAGGTTATTCAGTTCTGCACTGCATTGTCATCAATATGGCCGTAAAGCCATAAATGTTCTGTTTGCTGAGGGAGGCAGTGGACGTGCCTTAGATGCATATCTGTGCGGATGATATATCGTGCGTAGACTACATGACGTTTCTGAACGAACATTACGTGCTTTTGAGTTAATGTAACGTGATCTCCTTTCTTTCATGAGCATGTTTTAGCCTACAAATAACCGGTTTGCAATAGGCTTTTACCTAAGCTTGTGCAACATGTTCAGTGATTTGTTATTCTTATTGACTGGTGTATTTGTCTTGGGACTTGGGATGCTTTCACCTATAGTTCTGAGGATTTAGAAACATACTTCTGGCTCAGCACTTGTCATTCATTAAATCACAACAGGTTTGTCAGCTGTTGAAAACAGTGTGCACTTAGTTATTTTCAGGGACTTGACAACCTAAAGCTGCCCAACTCATGAATTTATACAGATATTCTCACATCACAAGAACTGATCAATCAGACACATGTTAAATAAATGCATCATATGGAAATGGCTGGAATTGGAGAGGAAGGGTTCCTAATTTTAAGCATGTGTGTGTATTTGTTTTTGGAGAGGGGACTCTGAGATTTCTGTCCTATTTGTGTGAGACACAGCAGTCTCAACGGTCTTGTTGAGCGTTGTCTCCCTAATAATTTGTCTCATTGTGAAGTTCTCATTATTCCAAATTCAATTGAATGTTGTTTATTATGCAAGTCAACAATGCTCTGACTGCATGACACATGGAATCGATATAAAATATTCATAGTTTGGTTTTCCTCTTTTTTTGTTTTCCAGGAAACAAGGCATAGAGATGATCCAGGTAAGATACCCTTTTGACATTTTTTTCTTTTCTTCTTTTAAATGGATTTTCCACGGCACAAAAAGCCTGTCCATTAATGTGAGGTCGGTGCCACAATACGCTTGTCTGCAGCTGTTCTAAACATTACAAATGTGCCTTTCATTAAATGTAAATTAAGCTATTATGCCTGGGGACACTTCAATTGAAAATATCACCATCAGAGTATTACGTACTATTACTGTTACGTGCATTGCATTACTAGACAAATAGTCACCTATACATGCATGTGGAACATTTGTTGTATAATAATAATGCCATAATGCTCATATGCTTTTTTGTGGCTGTTTTACTTATCTTTGCCATTGAATAAATGCCAGTAAACTGCTTATAGAGACTTTTTTTTAGCATCAAACGGTTCTCAGCCAGTGCCTAATATAGCCTACATAACAGAAACATAAGTTTGCCTTTATAAAATTGCATGGAAATTGTACTGATTAGCCTTTTCTTGGCTAATACAGTTTGTATCAGGCTGATCAGTCTAAGCTGAAGCATTGCCTCAATAGATTGTAGTGTATGTTATTTTTCCGCTTATCAAGTAATTCTAAGGACATGCTGAGGACATTAGTGCAGTGGGATAGCAGAGTACACAGAGGTCTTTAAGTCTGGCATTTGTTCCTGCTTAATCTAGCATACTTGGCTTCAGTCAAGAGGATGATTTTTTGGGAGAGTAGATTAAACCCAACCTGTCCTTTTTGATAACAATGCAGTTATGTTGATGAATAATTACTAAATTATAATAACTAAATAAAAACAAGTTATGAATGACAAACGTCTATGATGAAAATCTATTGACATTTTCGTCGACGAATATAAACAAGACGAAATCTTAGGTAGGGACGATTTGGGTGGTAGATGCGCACATTTGAACTGCAACATGCTCGTCTACCCGGCGGGACATAAGTTAGCATATACTTCCTGCATGTCTCATAAAACGTTCACAAATGTAAACGTCTTGGTGAAAGAGAAGAGCAGACATGGATAAATCTGAAAAAGCGTGACGACGTTTCTCAGGCAGCGCACGAGTACTGAACTGAGCTCTCTTTCTTATCTTTTTGCGCTTGAACGGACAAATACACTCAAAATGATGTCAAAATGTCCATTTTGGCGAGTATTCACATAAACACAGTTGGTTATGTCTTAGGTGAATGTAAACCATCGGATGTGTATCAGTGTATTGGATACGTGCATTCAGCCTTAAAGTGACAGCAGTCAAATAACCTGTTGCTGTCCGTCATTTATGTTAATCAAATAACAAAAGAACGAGAAAATCACTCAATGTTCTTGACTGAATAACTTTAACACTTTAATAAGAATTGATCTAGATTAAATTTATATGAAAAAACATGTCTTCCTGAAAGAATGTAGAGTGTTGTATGGAAGTTGTTATAAAGAATGCATATATCATTCATTAAAAATAAGGACATGTTATTGGTTATTTATGAGAAGTGGTTTAATTGAATTTTTAAGATAAATAAAGGCTAAATCTGTGTCTGGATTGCATATTCAAATCTTAATATCATTCATATTAACTGGTTAATAGATGTTTTCTCCAAGAGAATATAAAAGTTTGTATTACAATTAAACTAAACCCATTATATTTTAGTCGACTAAATGTACTGTAGATCAAATCTTCTAATATTCAGTAGACTAAAACTCAATTCAGATGACTAAAATATGACTAAAACTAAATGGGATAGTTAAAAGACTATGACTAAAATGGAATAAAAAAAAAAATTCTAGGAAAGAACACCTGGCTTTGTCAGGGACGAGAGCGTTGTATTTTTGTCTTCTACAGATGTCCTTGGTCTCTAATACTTACAAAAACACTTAGTACCCCATTTAATGCTGATGAACTGTTCTTGCATGACTTTTTTCAAGTTAGGCTATCACCATGATTGCTCAAGCATAGAGAGTTAACAGCATTATGGGTATTTGTTGAATGATACTGTTGCATTTGAGGCACCTTTCCTTTGCTTCACCTTGGCATTGATAAATCATTAGACGCATGACTCACAGAGATGTAAAAGCCATTCGAATGTATGGTGTGATAAGTTTAAGACATTATCCCCTGGTTTCACAGACAGGGCTTAAGACTAGTCCTAGACTAAAATGTAAGTCTGAGCTGTTTCCACTGAAATAAACTTGCACTGACTGATCTTAAAAATATATCAGTGCCTTTTTAGTTTTAAGATGCACATCGGTAATGTTTTTTTCTAAGCATGTTTATAAAAATGACTTAAATGTCCTAATTGATCTATGGTCTAATCCTGGCTTAGTCTAAGCCCTGTCTGTGAAACCGGGCCTATGATTTTGTGTGAGACCACAATGAAAATCTGTGATTTAAAAACCTTCAGGTTTAAAAGAGACATAAAATGAAGAAGAAATATTTCATATTAATTTTCAAAAATATAAAACCAGAAAAATATGAAGCTAAAAAGTATTAAATTATAAAAATGCTAAACAAAAACATTTTCACTAGTGGTTTCAGATTTTGGAGTAAATGACTGGCTCTTTGTGGTAATGTTTTTAACAGACATATGAAGACAGTATTTGCACATTCCAGTAGGACATGCCCTTGTCAACCGTGTTTATATTGTGGTGGCCCTGAGATACGTAAGGGCCTCTTATAACAAACTAAGTGTAGATATGCTTGCAAGCATTAAACTCAAGGGTCAAGGCATATCAATGGTTAAAAAAAAAAAAAAAGTATGTTTATGGACAAACATTGTTCTTTACTGTTTTGCTATGAAAGTGCATCAGACACAGTCACCTTGTTTTATTTTGGGACTTGCATGTGAAGGCTGCTAAACCAAGGTCCTTGTTCCTTCATTCTGGTCCTTTATTAAGGAGTCAGGCCCTTATCAGTGAAACTGTCTGGATGATTGAAACACTGAGGGCTTTTCTCCACTCCCAGGATGCATAATAAACACCTTTTTGCTAACCAGCATGTAGGGCGTGGATACCGAAGAGAGTAAAGAATGGACTTTGACCTGTTTACACATCATACAATAGGCTACCCAGCTGCACCCAGTCATAGATTTTATATGGTCTCTAAAGTACTTCACAATCTAGCAATCAGTCCATGGGTTTATCACTTTAGACAAGGGGGAGTGTCATTAATTTGATTAAGATAATGTGATCACTAAATCATTAAGACGCTAAAAACGATCATGGGGAGACGGCTGAATTTCATCACTTCATGTCATCAATTTATGTTTTGAATATCTCACATGATTTATGGCTTTGGGTAGTGTATTTTCTGTGGGTAACTACTTTGGGCCTACTTTGTTTATTAAACTATTTTAAAGGTTCATAGTACATTTATATAGTTAAAGAACTGCAGTTTCAGCATGTCACAGAGATAAGATAATTACACTTCCTCAAGAACATATACCCACACTTGTTTTAAAAATATAAAAGCCCGAGGGTGACAACATATTATCCTCATAAATCAAACATTTGGGGTCAGTAAGACTTTTTTAATGTTTTGAATGAAATCTCTTATGTTCATCAAGGCAGCATTTATTTAATATCGTGAAATATTACAATTTTAACTGTCAGTGTCACAGGGTTCTTCTGGAAATATTCTAATAGTCTGATTTGGTTTGTTCAGAAGAACATCATTTATTTGAAATAGAAATCTTTTGTAATATTATAAATGTCTTTACTGTCATTTTTGATCAATGTAATGCTTCCTTGCCAAACAAAAGTATTCATTTCTTTTAAAAATCTTACTGACCCCAAACCTTTGAATGGCAGTATATGTGCATATTGATTCAATTTTCCTTTTTTCATTCCTGCCTGCTCTCTAATGATTAAGCCACTCAGTAATCAATTGTGCAGAAGCCAAGAAAATGACATACTGTACTTAGATGGACTTTTTGTTTGCCATCGCCTCCTTCGTTTACACTTGACTTGGTGTAATGTTATCATGCCCCTCACTGTTTAACAGAAGTTAACAGCAAGTTATATATTTAGTTCTGTTTTTCAGGAAGACATCGTGTGGAAATAGAAGAATGATAATAGCAAAGCAAATTAGGCCTCAATTTCCAAGAATCAATCAAGCTGTTTAAAGAGCTACTTTAAAACGCTAAGACAACATTAATGCGATGTAACACATGGCTGCCTCGTGCTTTATATCAGATGATGTGTGTATCAGCTGAGTATCCTCTACAAAAAGGAAGTAGAGGGGGTCGTCTCTCTGAACTGTCATGATGTGTCTGTGTGGAATCTGTGTGTCACTTTCTCTTTGTCATCTTCTTCATTCTTTACGTCTGTTTTCGCAAATTGTTTGTCACACATCAGTGCTGGCTATTACAATGTTTCCAGATGTTGTCATATGAAACAGAGCCATTTAGGGAATAAGCTAATAAGCCCCTTAGGATTACCACTTTCTCTGTTTCTGGTGGTCCGCACAGCCCGTAGTCCTTTATTTGGTGCTGCCTTTGAAAGAGGAAATCTGGACTATAGGTCTAAGTGTTTTAAATAAAAATGCACTTAGGGGATGCCCACATCCCCTTTTAACTGCCTAGGTCATGTACAAATGCCTCTGACGTTTGACAAGAACCGTTGTGGTCTGATCCAAAATAAATATTTTCACATCCCCAAAGGTTAAACCCATAGGAACCACGTGTTTTGTTTTGGGCCCCAAGCAGCCTTTCTTCATGTTGACGACATTTAAAGCCTTCAGAACACATTGTACTGTCTGTCATACACTGCATTGTTTCTGTACTATTTTACGAATCTACATCGCTGTGAATTTAGCTTTCTAATGTCAATCAGAGTTTGGTAAATGAACACAGGCTGAAAGTGCACTTTCCCCTTCCCTTGGTGTGATGTGTTAATCTGAGAGTCACAACCATGGCATGTACCTGTGTCTAATAAACAGAAAATAATCCACAAAATGGATTTGACTGACATAGAATTCGCTTTGTTTTCAGAGTTTAGCTATCAGTTTAGTGACAGTACAGATCACACATTTACAATTAACGTCACATCATAAACGTCTGTTCTTCAAAACATCCCCCTTGAGCAAACTGGAATATATCTTACAAATAATGCTCACAGGTGCATTTACAGAAAAATACATTGTTCGCCTATTTATATATTGACATACGAGTTCTCCCAGAGGGTTATTGCTGAAAAATGTCTTGTGGATGTTTACTAAACTCTTGACCTTGTTCTCCCGGTCTAGCTGGATCTGAGCCAGCCAATAGAGAAGCAGGGACCATTTGATGTCATCATCCACAAGCTGACCGACCACATTGTTGATGCTGACCAGAATGTCACAGAGTCTATGCTACTTGTTCAGGGTGTTCAGGTAACTAAGCAAATCAACTCAAGCAGCCATACATTTGTCACGCTTCAATCATTTATCAGTGAATTTCAGTTGAATTTTCCATGTCTTTTTCCAGGACTACATAGATGCTCACCCTGAAACAGTGATTCTGGACCCTCTTCCAGCCATTCGTACCCTGCTGGACCGCTGCAAGTCATACACTCTAATCCATAAACTTGAAGACTCCATGCAAGGTCTGTCTACAGCACAGATACACAAAAGTGCATGAATGTAACGTAATCACGCAAAGTACAGCTGTGCTAAATGCAATTATTAAAGATGGGCAACCCAATTATAGTGGTGGTATCCCCCATTTCAGATAAGCCCGCCCTAGTGGGCAGGAATAAATTGGATATGGACCGTTTACAGCATTTCCACTTATTCTAAATGTTGTAAAGGGTTCTATAAACCAGGCCTTTAGATCCTCCTTTGTTCTTCAGGGGTGAACCATCACGAGGAGGGCAGGTTTTGTGCCTTTGCGCAGGGGAAGTGTGAGGCTTATGGAGGGCTTATGTCCTAAAGCTGCTGAGTCGTTCATTCTTTGTGCTGCTTGCGCACTGCATTCACTGGCCACAGAAAGAACAGGAGGCCCGCCGGCTCACTACAAGCCAACAGAATCACCAGCTGTGAGAATGGCGTAGTGCCTAAGGAATTCCATCACAATCTGCACTCTTATTCAAAATATTCAACCTAAACATTCACACACATTGGTATTTACAAATATACTACCATTCAAAGTTTTGGGGACCGTAAGAAGCTTTTAAAATAAGTCTTTCATGCTTACCAAGCTTGCATTGATTTGATCAAAAATACAGTAAAACAGTAATATTATGAAATATTGTTACATAACTCTATTTTAATATATTTTAAAATGTAATTTATTCCTGTGACGGCAAAGCTGAATTTTAGTGAAAATCGCGAACATTTTTTGCAGGATTCTTTGATGAATAGAAACTGCATTAATGTGAAATTGTGAATAGAATTTTTTTGTAGCATTCTAAAGGTCGGTAACACTTTAGAATACTGTTCCTTCATTAATGAATAACTACACAGGAACAAATGAGTAATGCACTATTAACATTGTAGTAACTACTATTAACTAACAAGAAACTCTGATTAGCGAATTAGTAAGTCATAGCGTTCAGTCGAATGTGGTAGTTCACTATTAGCTAATCAGTAACTACTATTTTTCATACCTACAGGTTCATAATTAATATTAATAATGCATAATATATAATAAGGTAATGGTAACTCATTAGTAATTAATCAAGTGTTACTACATCCTTCTAAAGGAACTACTAATAATTTGGATCAGTATTCTAAAGTGAAAAACATGATAACTACCTAATATTGACTAAAGTCATTGTAAGTTTTAAGGTTTTTGTAAGGTTTTTGATAGTAATGACTCAAGTGTTACTACATCTTTCTAAAGGAACTACTAATTATTTGGATCAGTATTCTAAAGTGAAGATCATGGGAACACACTAGTAATGACTAAAGTGTTACCAAATCCATTGGAAGGAATTACTATTCAAAATCTTACAAAAATCTCAAAAGCTTACAATGACTTCAGTCAATATTAAGTAGTTATCATGTTTTTCACTTTAGAATACTGATCCAAATAATTAGTAGTTCCTTTCATTACTAGTGGGTTACCATTACCTTTTATTATAAATTATGCATTATTCATGTTAATTATGAACCTGTAGATAGTAGTTATCTGGGAGGTATGAAAAAAAATGTAGTTATTGATTAGCTAATAATGAACTACTACATTCATCTGAGCGCTATTACTTACTAATTTGTTAATCAGAGTTTCTTGTTAGTTAATAGTAGTTACTAGAATGTTAATAATGCGTTACTCGTTTGTTCCTGTGTAATTATTCATTAATGAAGGAACAGTATTCTAAAGTGTTACCTAAAGGTCTCTTCTGTCACTTTGGATCAATTGAATGCGTCCTTACTAAAGAAAAGTATTAGTTCATTAAAAAAAAAAAAAAAAAAAACGTACTAACCCCAAACCTTTGATTGTACAGTGGGGTTTCAATTTGCATTCTTTTAGAATTTATTACAACATTTTCTTTACAAATTATAATATCAGGATCCCATTTTGAGTCAATCAATTAAAATGACCATGAATTGTTGAATATCTTCTTTGGTTAGTCCCTCTTTTGCTTTCATGACAGCCACACTCAAGCTGCATAAATTCCACGTGTTTATTATATAAATGGCTTTGGGAAAAAATCTCTTGTATTCGGATCAGAGAAGCCGATGTTGTCCAATCAAAACCATATCATCAATGTTCTCCCGAGAGACGTGTGGGTAGAGGAGTGTCAGCTGAGGGTTAGTGTGAAGTTAACCATCCGCCTTGATGCTTCCCCTGTCTCTAAGAAAGAGACGACTCTGTTTAGGATACAAAGGGAGTGACTATTTTCTCGGGCCCATTCACCAGGCAACCGCCTCTATGGCTATTAGCTTATGAAACAACACTGCAAGGGATTCTGGGAAAAGAAAGATAACACAGCCCATATGCCCTCTGTATTACTCAAGATCCTTTTTGAAATAACTCAATTGCTCAATATATGCATGTTTAGCTCTATCAGCAATTGCCATCAATGACTGATTTTGTTAAATGAGACCATTTTTTCCATGAACTAATCGACCGTGAGTCCATATGAATAGAGGACAACAACAAGTTACGTGACTTGTGTTTATGTTCTTACTCATGGGATTTGCAGTAAAGCTCAACACTATTTTGGAAGAGTTAATCTTGAGTCAGTTAACTTAGTTGTGTAAACTGGTGCTCATCATGTGGCTTCATAATGAATCATAATCAACCAATACCCTAATATCAACCCATATCCACATTGAGTTTATCTCATACATAATTGTCACACATCTGTATTCAGTGTTTGTGGCTGCTTTAAAGGTTACTGCTTGTTTGATCAAATGGATTCATGTTCCTTGTCTAATGTGAAATGAGATGCTTTATATCGCTGAGTTGCGTTGAGCCACTCAACATAGAAAAATACTGTTTTTGAGGGGCCATAAATAGTCTGCAATTTGGCTCTTGGCAAAGAAGCTGTTTATAAGATTTAATTGATGGTTGCAGATCAAAAGCAGGCTGAAAATTCACAGATACCCCAGCGGTTTAGTTTTAAATGTTTCCATGGATCCAGTAGTAATATTATCCTGTAGAAAGTGTAGTCATCACTTAAAATGTGTGCAGGCTACACATCATTAAGATCCCCATCTAAACTTGATGTCTACCAGGAGTTATGCTCAGGGTGTGCTGGTTAATCTTGTCAAGATGTTGTTGTCTGGCCTGTTAGAGAGAGAATGTGAGATGAAATCAAAACACATTGAAGAAACCAACTGAAAATACACCACCTTGTATTCCTGCCAGATCTTTACAAACAAAATCAGAGTGGGGCCAAACATGATCAGGTCCATAAAGAAGATGTTGTCAAAGCTTTCTTTACATTGACATCTGTGTTTAAAGGGATAGTTCACCCAAAAATTCAAATTCTATCATCATTTACTCACCAACAAGTTGTTTCAAACCTGTATGAGTTCCTCTCTTCTGCTGAACACAAAAGAAGATATGTTGAAGAATGTCCGTAACCAAACGGTTGATGGACCCCATTGACTTCCATAGTATTAAAGGTATAGCGGAGGATTTTCCCGAATTTTAGAAAAGAACCGCCCTCTCCACTTTTTGCAAAAATGCACATGCGCAACACTCTACCTGCTCCCGAGAGGGAACGCCTATTAAACATATGCACGAGTGAGAGCATGCACGAGCTAATCATAGCTTACATTAACTTTTACTAGCAGTGATTTTAAATGGATTTCTCCAAATAGCATGCCAAACTTTACCTGTCAAGTAGAAACTTCGCGACTGAGGCATCAGTGGGAAGGCCAACCTGTGTTTTGAGCGCACGCCATCGTGTGAATCGTGTGCACGAGCACGTACGACAGCCTTACATAACATATCACCAGAATGATTGACACTTAAGAGGACCAATAGTCTTGATGATCCACCCGGAAAAAGAAAATCCTCCGCTATACCTTAAAAAAAAAAAAAATCATTATATAAAAACATAGTGACGAACTTAATCCTAAAAATCATTTTCAGAAAAGTGTTTAATAATACTTCCAAGGTAAAAAAAAGAAAAAAAAGTATTATGAATTTCTGACAAATATCATGAATCATTAATCCATAAATATTATACTGTACATTTTTGGAGAGTCACACCATGTGACATTTTATAACCTGAACCACCCTTGCCTTATCAAAATATCTGATATTGTTATCTTTGGTTGGTCCTAAAAAAGGTTTTCACTTTGTTAAAAAAAGACAAAATCGTACAAATAATAGTAATACAATTTCACAGTAAAAAATGTGTAATAAACGTCCATGCCAAACTAATGATAACTAAGAATTACATTATTTAAATAATGTTTTTTTTTTTTTTTTTTTTGACAATAGCAATATGAATTTTAAACCACAATTTAAAAGCAGAAGACGTGTATCAAGTTACTGTATGTATGAAATTCATTTTTAATGTGTGTTTTCTGTAGATGACAGAATCTGCTCACCTCCATTCATAGTTCTCAAGAGTGAATGTGGCACTGAGACTCTGGAGCAACTCCACAAACATGGAATCACATTTCCTTTCAGTAAGTTTGCCATTTCAAATCTGCAGTAATCTTCATGACAATTTATATACATCGATTTGCACACATGCCTCTCAATCAGAGCAGGGGTTTCTCTCGACAGTCCATTTGACTTCAAATGAGCTGTTTCTTATATTTTTGCTCATGTGTACTGGAGCGACACGCATTTTCACACTATTTCTGTTTGATTGCAGTCTGCAAAACCCAGGTAGCTCATGGCATTAACTCCCATGAGGTAAGAAGACACACTCTCCAGACTTTACTCTTCTGTAACCTGCACTGTTTTTCATATCTCTTATGTGTAATAAGCGACTGATAAGTACTGTAGACCACGGTGTTATTCAGATCTTTTACATAAGAGGTGCTACATGATGTTAGTTAATCATTCATATCTAACGCTAAATGGTGTCTCATTAAAATGATTTACTTTGGGCTTGGGTTATCACAACTTTTTATGCAGGATTTACAATTTAGTAAAGTTACAGAGCCAAAGAAAGGCCTATTTTTGACAATAAATTTTTTTTAAACACTATGCTATCTCAACAGCCACTTCCGCCTCATAAAATCCACCAAGTGAAAAAAATGTTCACACTATATTTCATACTAAATATAGTACAAATTACTGACATATCGCTTGAGACTTACTGATATAAATATTATAATGAAACTTTATTTGGAGTACTTGCACAATGCACATTTCTTAATATAAAGCCTAACATTTGTTGTAATATCACTATTAGTAAGGATAGTATGATCTCTGTGTAATATCAGTCTTTAAATGCAAGATATTTAAAATGTACCTAAAGTAAACTATTAAGTATAAGTAACTTAAGTATATCTTTAGTTGGACCTCAGTACTATTTCCAGATAACTGAAGTGTATTAAGTACAAAATTAGTGGTTCCAGTTTAGCAGACTTTAAGTATATTAATTTAGTGTACCGAAAGTATAGTGGCAGGGTATTTATATTAAGTACATAAATATGTAAATGTATTTATAGTATACTTAGCATTTGCTTTCAAATGCTTTTGGGTGTATATATTTTTCACTACTAAAAATTCAACAATTCCCTTATAAAGAAAGTGTAATCCCAGAGCTCTCATTGCACCGATTCACAAGAAACCCTTTGTCCTCGTGGATTATTAACAGGGGTGCAGCCTCCGTCACTATGGTCACCATATCTTTGATTCAGTGACTAATGTACAGACAAAGTCTCCGATCCCTCGAATTCCTTCAGAATACTTGCTTGAAGACACTACCTACTCTGTTTTACGGTGTTGACGGTGAGGGGTGTACTAGATTAATGTGTCACCACCGACTGCTGAATGACTGTGTTTGTGCAAACGGGTTGATGGTCATGTGTTTTATGACAGTGAGCACATAGGTTTACTTAGCTAAAGTAGATAAAATGTACATGCATGGATCGAAAAGGGGTTTTGGTGTGGCTCTTTTAGTGTCGTGAAAGTACACTTTTCTCTTTTGCTTCTTTCATTTCAAGATCACGACAAGAATTTATGTATCATATCATGTTAATTTATAACCAACCTGCTCTGTAATGTGTTGATTTGGTTTCTGCTCAATAGATGGCCATCATATTTAGTGAGGAAGATCTGAAAGACATCAAGCCCCCATGTGTCCTCCAGAGCTTCATCAACCATAATGCAGTGCTGTATAAAGTGTTTGTAGTGGGAGAGGCGTACAGCGTGGTGCAGCGGCCCTCCATCAGGAACTTCCCATCTGGACCCACAGGTCAGTTGAGTCACTCCGACATCCCGATTCAAAGAATTTGATGTATTTTACTGGATAAGTGAATCAGAAGGCAAACTAAGAATCAAATCATTGTTTTTTTTTAAAGAAATTAATACTTTTATTCAGCAGGGATGCAAAGTGACAGCAAGGCAATATTTCTAGAGCAGCAAATCTGCATATTAGAAGGATTTCTGAAGGATCATGTGACACTGAAGACTGGAGTAATGATGCTAAAAATCCAGCTTTACGATCACACGATTAAATCATATTTTAAAATATGTTATTTAACAATTTTACTGTTTTTAATACCTTGGTGAGGATTAAAACCTTTTGAAAGGTAGTGTATACATGTAGAAATCAGCAAATTGCACTCTGTGTGTGTCACAGATGGGACACAAGTTCACCGGGCGGCCAATAAAAACACTTTATAGGGTGCCAGGTCGATACATTTAGACATCGGGTCTCTTTCGGCTAGTTTTAAACATCCACGCAGGCATATATGCAAACAAACCTTAGTCTGGAACTTTTTATAAGGTCACCTTATGTTTGAAAGCTGTATCGGAAACAAAGCGAGATTGACATTAATGGCACTCGTGAGCAACTCTGTGTGATGGCGAGGCCTCTCAGCCTGTCTCGACCATTCTGTCAACATATGTTGCTGATGTTTAGACCCTTTCCCTCACTTACAGAAAAGTGGTTGACGTGGTATTCGTTAAATAAGCAACTCAAAGCTTTTCTTCTCAGATGTCAGTGAGGTTTGGTGAATGATGCCCCCGATGGACAATCAAATTCACTGTTGCCCAGATGTTGTCATTTTTGCTGCATAAACTTTACACACAGTGAAGGATTTGGGATTTGTCTTTGATGAATAAATGTAGCTTAAAAGGACCTTTTTGTAGCAAAAAGGATCAAATCAAAATACGTTTACAGTATATTAAAGCTGCATTTCTTTGATTAAAAGTATAGTAAAAACTGTAGTATTACATTTAATTTGTTACTTTGGCCATTACTCCAGTCTTCAGTGTCATATTTGGTGCTCAGGAAACATTTTTTATTACTATTAATGTTGAAAGCAAAGCAGTTGTGCTGCCTAATTTTTTTAATTTTTTTTAATTCAGGATTATTTGATGAATAGAAATTATTTTAAACAGAAATATTGTGTTACAGTATAACTTTACGGTCTCTTTTGATCAATTTAATGTGTCCTTGCTGAATAAAAGTATTAATTTCTTTATAAAAAAAAAAAATCTTGATGACCCCAAAGTTTTGGTCAGTAGTGTAACAAGTTTATAGTCTGTATTTGAAAGCTGAACAAGTTGTGTGGTTTTTATCCTCTAGACAGGAGAGCAATATCTTTTAACAGTCATCATGTGTCCAAACCAGAGTCCTCGTCTCACCTGACCTTCGTAAGTCAACATGCCTCATATTTATTACTCAAGTAATGCTAAGCTTTCCTTCAATTAAACTCTTCTGGTACCTGGAAACATTGAGCAAAATCCTTCAATTTAAACATTTTAGTTTTAATCTAAAAAACAGTCCTGTTAAAATTTAAATGAATATCTCAAATGTGTATATATAATTAAAAAGCCTCATAAAAAGCACGTTTTCACATATTGAATAATAACCGTACGTGTTCAACAAACAGGCATTTCATACTCTTTGTCCCATTTCTGGTTTCTTCAAGAGGGACAACATGGAGGGCCAGTACTGGGCACCCAGAAATGATGTCATTCAGAAGATTTCCAGAAGGTTACGACAGGCCCTCGGCATTTCTCTGTTCGGAATTGACATCATTATCAACAACCAGACCGGCCAGCACGCCGTCATCGACATCAACGCATTCCCAGGTACGTGTAGTTCCTCACAATCTTTGGAGTGGGTAATATATGTCATTTTTATGCACTGAACTATTTTCCCACTTTCAAAAGCAGCAATGCAATAACAGACCACATGGTGTCAGTATGGAATAATAAAGAGGCCTTTTCATGTATTGTAATGTATGTATGTATGTATGTATGTATATAGTATAAGATTTTGTGACTAAATGAATTAGACTAAGCTATTTTGCTTTCAGCTTTATGTCATTATTCAGCTTAAGTCCCAAAGGGAGGTGTAGAACATTTTGAAAGGATGGGAAAAGTACATTTGAAGCCCTTCATTTAAGAACTCTAATCGTATGTGCAGGCACAGCTGTGTTTGTCGGCTTGCAGTATATTAGAAAGACACCTGGCCTTCCCTCCGCTTGTTGCCATGGTGATCTTGTGTGTGTAGCAGGAATCTCTCAGTGGTGCATCCCACGAGTCCCGTGACACCGCAGGAGTGAGACAACAGATGATATCTTGCATTTTTTGATCTGCCTCTCAGAGCATTCACCCGTTAACCACTGAAATCTGAAACGACCTTTTATTTTTTCCCTCAGGTTACGAGGGAGTGCCCGAGTTTTTCGGTGACCTGTTGAGTCATATCACCAGCGTCCTGCAAGGTCAGGCATCTAGCGGAGCGGCATGCGGTCATCTGAGAGTGAACGGGATGGCGCAGAGCCCGTCTGTGGCCTGCGGGATGCACTGTGGCTTGCTGGGAAATGAAAGCAGTTGGTTGATGGACAGCGAGGGGATAAAGAAGGGTCCCCATCAAGGACTGAGTTGCGGCGGCGCTTGCATGGCTCCAAACTTTCACCAGCACGGCAGATCCAGTTTAGCAGCGGAGACGTCTTCACAGTGACACGGAGAGCCAAAGCAATATGAATATTTCATTACTGTTCACATACCAATTAAACCCTTATTAAAGGGTAGGTGTATAGAAAAGTCCTTTGTGCCAAATGTGAATTGTGTTGGAAATGATTAAATGTGTATTGATTGTCTTCTCATTTATTTAATGGTTGAAACGGGCAACCTGATCTTGAAAATGTATGTGATTATTTTATTTTTTTTAATGAATGTTGCACTGAAGATAATTTTCAGAAAAAAAAGGGCTTTGTGGAGGAACTGAAAATATTATTAATGTTAATATATTAATGAGATACTTGAAAGGAAAATATGTGTCATGATTTGGGTGTAAGGCATTGCACTATTTAAATAAGTGTCCAGCTGGCACCAAGGCTTCTCTTCTTAGGTATATGTTAAATTCTGGCCCGTTAAGAAAGCTTGAAGTCCATTAGTGCTCTCCGAAGCAATCTGCAGGCAGGTCATCTGTTAAAAGGCAGCAGGAGAAAGATTTTTTTAAGGCTAATCATTTCACATCTAGCACTGGCAGGTGCTCTGAGATTGTATAGGGGTCATGCATTGATTTCAAATAGAAAACAAACTCACCCCAAAATGAAAATTCTTTCATGATTTTATTTCAAACCTGTGTGACTTTCTTTCTTCTGTGGAGCATGTTTCAACTGGTTTGGTTCACACAGTGAAAGTCAATGGGGTTCAAAACAACACTGAAGCTTTCACTGGACAAAAAAGCTAATTGTTTTAATGTATCACCTTGATAAATAAACGACTGAAATATCCCTTCAAAATCATTGACAAATTAAATTTGCCATTTTGACCATTTAAGTTTGTTGGTCAGTTTTGTGCCCCATTGAATTGTGTTGTATTTGTACATGATGTATACTTTGTAAATATGTTAATTTTTTTTTTTGAATTGAAATAACATAAACAATTAAATGGACAATAAAACCAAACTTACACTTTGGGAATTATTTGATTCAGTGTTTGTCTGCTGTTTTGAGGTTTGGTTCTGACTCACACGTTGAACATTGCATGGAATCAGTTTGAAACACTTCATTTTGACCTTTATTTGTTTTCTTCAATCCCAAAAAGAATTTAATTACAGTCATCACCATACCTAAAAAAAACATTATTGCCTATGGATCATAAGACTCCATAATATCAGGTACAATCTGTATATTAAAATTTCAACCTAGTGTGATAATTCTGGGAAGTTTTTAACAAATATTTTACATTTACTGTACTCAATGCCCTAATTTCTTCAGGAAGCAAGCGCGATAAAGCAAAGCGGTCGAGCTGGGAAAGGTGAAGCGATCTGACTCAAGACCTTGATGTTTGACACCAGAGGAGTCGCTTTGAGGGTTCATATAACACGCGGAGGGAATGAGCAGAGGATCTGCGGCGCTGAGATAAGAGCTTACGCTGCTGTGGACTGAGCAAAAAGGTGAGAGCCTCATCTCGTGTTGACATGCCTTTCTACTGAAGGAGAGATGAAGGGCAGAGTGGAAAGAGAAGGAGAGCTGGAGCGGCTCAGACTCGTCTCAGATCATGAAGTTTCTGAGCCACACTTTCTAGTTCAGACTCGATGGCAGCCAGACTCTCGATCTCAGCATCCTGATGACAGAGGAGAAACAAATCAGGCCATTGGTGAATTTTAAAAGGGTTTATGAACATTTATATTCATACACTACCGTTCAAAAGGTTTGGGGTTGGTACGATTATTTTTTTTTAATAAAAAAAACACAAAAAAAAAACAATAATATTGTGAAATATTATTACAATTTAACTGTTTTAATATATTTTAAAATGTGATTTATTCCTGTGGAGGTAAAGCTGAATTTTCAGCATCATTACTCTAGTCTTCATGATCCTTCAGAAATCATTCTAGTATGCTGATTCAGATCTCAGGAAACATTTCTTATTATTATCAATGTTAAGTTGTGCTGCTTAAGTTCAAAAGAACAACATTTATTTGCAATAAAACTCTTCTGTAACATTGTCAATTTCTTTACTGTCGCTTTTAATGAATTGAATGCATCCACGCTGAATAAAAGGATTCATTTATTCCCCCCCAAAAAACTGACAATATTAGAGATTTAATTCTACACAGTGTGATATAAAGTATATATAATATTTGTGATGCCTAAGCATTTAAAACATGTGGTTTTACATATACTATTAGTGGGTTTTGTTTTTTGTTCAGACAGGTTTACTTTAAGTGATTTGGAATATGATTTGTATGTACTATTTTGATACGTTAAAATGTTTTTTATGGAGTTTGACCAACATTGTCACTATGAACCATAGATTTATTAAAAGAGTAAATTCTACTTTTGTGTTGCACAGAAAAAAAAAAAACCTTTTTGGATTTGATCATTTAAGAAAATGTGTCAGCTAGGTGTCATACCCCTGTCTTCCTGCTGCCGCTGCCCTCTTCATCTCTTTTGTCCTGTGGTTCAGTTCGTGCTATGAGCTGCAGCTCCTGCTCCTCTGGGCTCCTCCACAAATCTCCACTCTCCTTAGAGTGGTGTGGCGCTTCCCAGTGTTCATCCAGTTTTGGGCTGGTCTCCACTCTCTTGTGGGACGGTTTGCTCACGCGACTCCAGCGCTTTACTCCAACCTCGCTCTTCTTCGTCTTCTCCTCCTCATCTTTTGAATGTGTTCTCTCTGTTTCAGCTCCCTTGAGCTCCTCTCTGTCCTCCATGATGGATTGTTTTACATTAGGATTTGCTTCGAGATCATCTGTGGCTGTTTCCCCTTCAGATAAAAGAGAGCAAAGTTATGATTATTATACTATATCTTCTCTATCTCTCTTTATCTCACTCTTTTCTCTCTTATTATTCTACACACACACACACACATTTACTTTAGTGCAGCTTCAGCAAAAGCAGCACTCTTCTAAATGAAACGCTCCCACTTGCCAACTCACCGCTTGATTCCTCTTATCTTGAAAAATAAACTCTCGTTCTGCCATTTTATCTGTATTACACAGAACACAGATACCCAAATCATTGTTTCTATTAACGAATACACTAAAGTCACCCAAAATGTCTGGCATTTTTCACCAAGTGAGATCTGAGGGCCACTTTTAACAAGCTGCAGGCAGCTGGCTGATCTGGGCAGCCTCCAACATTAATTATTGAATCGATTCAGCGAGCCACAGCACAGCGTGGATTTCATTTCATAGATGGAGGCACTGTCACACTGGCCTGTTCATGGAGCACGGCTAAATTCCCCCATCAATCTTCATTTACCATCCCTCCCTACTGACTCTTTTTAACCTTGTCCTGTCGTAGACACAATCTCCTGCTGTTATTCCGAACCTCTTCAGCAAAATGAGTTGTGCCTGTTATATGAATTCTCCCCGGGCATCCCTGTAACTCACACTTTTCACAGAGTAGTGATTATGTTGCTATTGATCGAATATATCATTAGCAGGAGCGCTATGGCTATTTGTTCATTTTAAAGCTGTACTGATCATGAATGGATTATGGTCATCTGAGGTCATTAATGTTGCAATTTGGGGATTTTAAGATACACTTAGGTGCTCTCGGTTAACTGAACACAACTGAATGCGTCTTGCAGAAGAACATTGTAGCCTGAGCTACTTCTCTATGTTCATGTATAATATGACGAGTCACGCAGGTACTGGGCTACTTTGCAGCGGTTGTCAACCCGTCAGGTTAAAAATAGTCCGAATATGAACACTAATTATAGGCGTACTGTAGTGATGCAGGATAAGACAAAAGCACAGTTTGGAAGGTGGATTCATGATGTACTCGCTCATTATATAGATTTTGTACATTTTGAGCAAAAAAAGTTACATAGTGTACATTTAATGGCTATAGGCCTATACAGTAACAATTGTAAATATGCTATATAATGCCACAAGTGTGTGATGAAAAGGCACAAAGTGGAGAAAAAACACCATAATTAAAATCAAAAGAGATGAGAATGTATACCATGATGACTAGGGCTAGGTAAAAAGATTGATTTTCTGTTATAACTCAGTTATTCATAATTATTTATTGTAATTTTACAATGTTTTAAGAAAATAATTCACAAATTCATATTTTCGTGATATATAGGCTATATATAGAAATCATATTTAACAAAAAGACAAAATAATTGCAAAAAAGCTCTTTCTATTGCTAACAACAAAACAATTATCTAATGCCACCAATGTCCGATTCCTGAACAAATGCTTCTGATTAGCTGTTTTTTAGTGAATCAAAAACATACAGCCCGATTCCTGAAACAAATGACTCTTATGACTTTTGTGAGTATTTCAAGAAGATCAGTTACTGGTTTAAAACAGTCTGAAACCCTGTGTTTAGATTTTTTTTCATATTCAAGCAAAGTGGCTTAGTATCCCTAAATGAATCCGAAACATTTGAATCAAATCAGAATTGGAAATTGAGAGTGTGAATCGGAATTTAACTGGGAAATCGAGTAGTACAGAGCATCCGAGTATTCTATTGGTGCTGTGTAGGAGCCTGGAACAGATGACACTTCTCTCTTTTGTCTTTTTTTTTTTTGGTATTTTACATTGTGGCAGGATTGATGACACACATTCAAGCACTGTTCATCTATCACTTGTACATTTGCAGTGGCTTGTTTCCAGGTATTGAGCCACCACAAGCTTCTCAGCAGGAGGGCCCTTAATTTGAGAAGCCCCAGAGCACTGGCCCTGTCGGGACAGTCTATAATGTGTCCTTGCAGCTAATCTACAGTAAGATTGCAGCTTGCTATATCATATCATAATGAATGCTGTTCTAAACACAAATATAAACTCAGAAAGTAGCACATATGGCATCCCACATATCACATTCATCATTACCCTCTTTATGGTGAGGCGGATCATTTTCCTCTTCCTTTTCCAAGCTGGAGAGTTTCTTCTCCTCCTGTTTCTCCTCGTCCCTTATTGTGGCCTCCTCCTGTGACTCTCTTTTCTTCTCTGGGTTCATAGAGTTGGAGATGTGATTGCTAGGACTCTCGTCTTCTTCACGCTCCTCTTCCTCAGAAATCTGGTTCTGTTTTTTAGACTCCTGCTCTGTCTCCTCGCTCTCCTGGGAGCTCTCCTCTCCTGCTCCTCTCTTCTCTGCAAATTCCTTTGGTTTCTCCATGGCAACCAACATTGACTGATCGTCTGTAGGATGGTAAATTGTTATGTTGAGGTTAAGAGCACATTTGTGTATCAATTTAATCTGAATTAATATTTTTTATTCTACTGTTCATTCCTGTTTCCTGCAGGATGGATGAATGGATGAAACTGTAAGATGATAGACAGATAGACAGATAGATAGATAGATAGATAGATAGATAGATAGATAGATAGATAGATAGATAGATAGATAGATAGATAGATAGATAGATAGATAGATAGATAGATAGATAGATAGATAGATAGATAGATAGATAGATAGTAAATTCAATTATTAAAAAAAATGGTCAAAGCCTTCAAGTCAAAGCCTTTAGGTTTGATTCATCTATGAAAATAAATAAATAAATAAATAAATAAAATGTATTTATTTATGTACTTAATATGCATTATTCTTTTATTCAATGTTGTTTTCTTTCAGGTCAAAGCTTTCAGGTTTGTTTCATCAATAATGAATTTTGCTACAGTACCTTTTCATGGAAGTGCAAGGCTGTGGAACAAACTGTTTAAATGGTTTTTCTTTGGATCAATCTTTCTGACCTCAGTGCTGTACTTGCAAAAACACATATAGATGGTGTGTTGCTAACCAAAGAAAAACATGTTAACCTTGTGACCACTGACTGCTTACCTCCACGAATGAGGAGACTGACATATGAGCCGAGTGGGAAGACTAGATGAAAGCGTATTTGCAATACATGCAGATCATAGAACTGGATGACACAATATTCAAGGTCAGCTCTTTTGAATGAGGTCAAATGAGGTGCACAACAAAGTACACTGACAACCCACTCACAAATGAAGGCATATAGTAAAACACAACCAGTGTTTACTTAATTCTGACACAGAATACAGAATGATATTTAGCCCCCACATACTTGTGCCCACAGACTTCAACGCTGACATATTCGATTAAAAACTCCATGGGGGTGGACATAAGACATTTTACAAGGTCAGTACCACTGTGCACTTGCACTAGTAAGAAACAATGCCCACTAGAAGAGGCAGTTGTGCCCTCTGCCCTGATTCTGCTAATTGCAGCACTATAGAGCAGAACACAGTGATTTACACTAAAATATGCTTCAAGAGCACTGGATGACTGTCCTTTGAAATGTGAAAAGCAATGCAAAAATCAAAGTAGCATTTTCATGTGGCTGTTTTCTTTGATAGAATCTAGGGCGAGGTGTGACCTTTGAGCCCTCAGATGCACTGCATGAGAAACCATCAATCCTATGGTGTTAAATATAGCCACATGGACTCGGGAGTTCTTTGGAAAACCGTTGTCAATTAATACAGTATGTCGCTGCAGAGATCCTGCCGAGTTCTTTGGGCCCACACTGTGGAAATGTGTGCTGTGGTCAGGTGAGTCCACGTTTCAACTTGTTTTTGTAAAAAACAGACATTGTGTTCTCAGTCCCAAAGACAAAAGGGACCATCCAGACTTTCATCGGCAACAGGTGCAAAAGCAAACATCTTTCATGGGATGTGGTTGCCTTAGTGCAAACAGCATGGGTGACATGCATATGTGTGATGGTACCATTGATGTGGAAGGCGTATTTGGGATTGTACAGAGACTTATCAAGATGACATCTTTCCTGGGAAGCATGACAATGCCGGGCCTCATTCTGCACATGCTAAAACAGTGGTTTCTAGACGCTCTTCACCGATGTGCTTGACTGCCTGCCTGCAGTCCAGATCTGTCTCTTACTGAAAATGGATGACCCATCATGAAAAGGAGAATCAGACAACTGTTGAGCAATTGTCTTGTACCAGGCGAGATTTGGCAAAAATTCCACTTGCAAAACTTCAACAATTATTATCCTCAATTACCAAACTATTGAAAAGTAATAATTAAAAGGAAAGGTGATGTGACAATGGTAAACATGCCTCTGTCCCAACTCTTTCGGAGTGTGTTGCAGCCATCAAAATCTAAATGTGTAATTTTGTACTTGGTCAGTACAAAACATGGGAAATCTTTTCTTTGTACTTTTGTCAGTTAAACAAAGGTTCAAGATATTATTATATTTTAAATCACAGATTATTGCTTTAATTGCTTTTTACAAAATGTCCCAACTTTTCTGGACAACAGACTTGTATAGAGTCATGTATCATGACAATTAAGAAGTGGATTCATCTCACCTGCAGTTTTCTTCATGTCTTTAGGGAGGCTGGTCACATGATCAGGTGTGTCTCCTGGGCGTCTCTGTGCTCTCTCACTGGCTCCTGAGAAGCAGTTTGGTGGAGACACGGTCACAAGCAGGCATAGCAAGTTTCTTGGCAATAAAACAGAATCTATGAATTCTCTTTTAGAGTCGTTCAGCAGTGTTAAACAATTCTCCACTCTACATTTCAAATGACCTAATGCTGCCAAAAAAGCCATTAGCACCCGACTGTCATTCTGCTGCCATTAGCATTTCTCTATAGGAAACAAAATCAAAATCTGGAGCATCTGCCTCTTACCCTCCACAGCGATATCTTGCATCTCTCTGAGAAAGTTTCGGTGGCGCAGGATGCTCACAAGCCTGTCATCTGCAAAAAACACAGAACACCTCACACACAGCTCCTAGTTTTTTAGCAGTCAGCACTTTACTTGATTTTTACATTATTTGCATTAATTGCCCTGAAATGTACTGCCTTCGTCTGAGCAGCGCTATTAATCATCGGGCCTGCTGAGACAGAAGAGAGAGAAAGTGAGAGCAGTGAAGAGGGAGAGAGGACAGATTTTCGTTGAATTAACGTTGAGTCAAGCTTTTCCCTTTCTGCTGACCGACAAAGAGAGCACGCAGAGTCGGCTGCTCCCTCCGTGGCAATGCTATTCACTCTTCTCCGTACTTTCCTTCTCAAAATGTCCCTTGTCTTATTTCTCTGCCAGGATTATTCACAATCTGTTAAAGTTGAGGTAGAAAACTGGCAGCTGTAGTTGACAATATTACTGTTAAAAAGTAGAGTTGACGTAAAATGGACAAGCATTAGGGAAGGGCATGTCGGTGTCTGTATATTTTTACAGTTACTACTGCATGTCTTTAAATAATAAAATTTTAATGCACTAACTTACTTGAACTATTTCTATTTGTTACTGTATTAATAATAAAACAGGTGGCTTCAAGCAGGAAATCTTGGGAATGCCCCTTTTTCTATGATTCATATTTTATTCTTATAATATTTGGTGAATTATATACTTCTCTGAAAACAATACATTTTGTACAGCATTTGTACATAAAATTTTAAAATTGCATTTGGTAAGTTAAATTACAATGAACTATGTTTTTAGTATAAGTTTTACATTGTTTTCTGTTAAAAATCCTAACATTTTTACAGTGTATTCATGAAATTCTCCACTTATCTGTCCTCCTCTCTCTCGTTCTGTCAATCCCTGTCCTTCACTGTTTCTTTGTCCTGTAGACTCATTGTGTAAGCCTCGCACAGAGTGTTTGATTTCACTGTTGTAAGCGTTATCTGCAGTTACAATACCTGGCTTGTGAATAGAATGATTGATTTTTCAACTATTAAAGTATCAAAGAAAAAGACCCTGCAATGAGCTTCACACTATGACTGCTAAAGTCTTTAATTACTTTGCTCCATTAACTTGAGGAAACGTGCAGTCACAGCAGCAACGACAGCATATATTTATCATATTGGGAAGGTCACTGCAGATGATAGGGAAGAGGTGCACCCAAGTGCAGCTAAATATATGGAAATAGTAGTAGTCCAGGTGTCACTATTGCAGGCACTCACCAGAGCCGAGAGTGTCAAGGCAGTCCTGGGACGCTGGGACGGGATGAGGCTTGGACAGAGTATCCGCAATTACTTCCACAATACATTTCATCACCTATATAAAGACAGAGAAAGGTTGGGATAGGGAACGGCACAACATTTTTAAGCTATTATGTCATACATTATATAGACATTCATGAAATCAATGTGACAGAGGACATTTCTGTAGTGATTCTTTGATCAAAAGATCAGCTTATAAGTGAAACAGAATTTTTTTGTAACAATTTAAACGTCTTTCCCGTCGTTTTTGAATGGGAGTGTGTATATATGGACTCTACACACATGCATGAGATCAGTGTGACAGAGGACACACAGTAGCAGCCGCTTCCAATAATATCTCAAAGCCTGCCATATCTAACCATCCTTACTGTCTTACATTACACTTTCAATCAATGTCATTTCCTCCTCAGTGCTTTCATTTCCAACACACACACACACACACACACACACTTGTCTCTCCGATTTGTTTGGCTGCACATTCCCCCATAGTCAAACATTTCTTTGCTGTCAGGGAAAAACAGCCTCCCTCAGTAAAACCAAAGTGTTGCTGAAATGGCGTTATAATTTTACTGAGGAGAACAGCATCTGTTTGCAACTTGACATTGGTGATGTTGATTTGTACAGATTTCTAGATTTTCTAGTGACCTATATTAAAACAGACCCTCTCTCGAGGTGTTTTTCATTGGCAAGAACAAGAAAGAGGCATCTGACAATCTCATATAAGTTAAATGAAAGCAACCAAACATTAATTTAAGTTTTAATTCAGTTGATCAAAGCACAGCTTGCAGTCATCTGTAGTTGCAGCCTCCTCTGAGTAAGCACACATGGCACCAGCTGTCACTAGGCTGAAGTCGTGTTGTTGAGTCACTGTCTCGCTTATGCTGCTTTCCTCCACACTTCCTGACAACATGGACTATTGCTGCGGCCATTCTGTGCATCCTTATGCTCTTGTTTCTCAAAAGGCTGCTCAAAACACACATTAAAATAATACGTACCTTCACATCCTTATCATCCATGTGACCTGGGGAGACAGGCGCTGAGAAGACTAGAAGTAGAGAGAATGTTTTGATCAACAAAATATGATATAAACAAATTAGCATAGAATTAACCCTCGGTTAACTTGACGTCTTTTAAAAAGTCAGCTTTAATATTTAGGTAAAGTAACTGTTACGGCGACTCGTTTAGCAACAGACAACCAATCATAAACTGCTTCGATGCTTATCTCATTAAATATTCATGTTCTTTGTACAGTCGCAGAAACTTTCACGCGCTTCGTGTAATCTGAGGGGAAACCGTTACAAATATAGAACGAAGAATAATGGACACATGATTATTTTTGCTGTATGTTTTATAAGTCTTAAAACAACCAGAGCGGTTCTGCATGCGACATTTACACAGATAAACAAGCGGTTATTAAAACTGGCTGCGCTGTATTGATCCGATTTAGCTGAGCTTATGCAAACGTTAACATGCAATGGAACATTATAAACCACAATAACGCGTACAAATGTCAAGTGTGAAAAGCTAATTTGCGTTCCTCGCAAGTGTTGTATCCGCTGTCCTTGGTGCTGACAGAGACATGGAACAGCTCGCATTGAATCAACAACATATACACTAAGTATTCCCACAACAACTTAATACGTTACGTGATCATTTGCACATCTTGCACACTTACCAAAATTCACCAGCACCACGAGACCAGCGCATCCTCGTGCGATCATTTTCTTAATGTGAAGCGCAGGCAATTAACCGTTCGAACCGTTGTGCCAGAAGAAAGCGAATGAACGTTAGTACTTTCCTTTCCTCAGAGTGAATGAAAACACTCGCTGATTTATGGATGCATTATGCGCATAAGGCGTCTGCTCTTATTTGTTTCGCCGGATCCACAGATCACAATGCCTCAGTGTCACTATACTCACAACCGCAGCGATGCCGCCTTATATAGAAGACTTGATGAAGAGGAAATGACATCAGTATAATGTACAGCTGTTTAGTTCACCATCTAACTAAATGATAAAGAAAAAAAAAAGTTAATAATAATATTTTGCATCAATACATGCATGTGTATACTGTATATACACACATTAGCTAGATAGATAATGATAAAGAAAAAAGTTTATAATTTTTCTTTAATATATGCATCCAGATACACATTAGCTAGATAATGATAAAGAAACATTTTTATAATAATTTTGCATGGATAGATAGATCATGGTGTGCTTGATTTTCCATCTATTAATATTCTGCTTCAGGCTAAAAGGCAAGCAAATGCATAAGCATATTATCACTTCTTATCATAACATCACCCTCTCCTAAAACTCCAAAACTAGGCAAATCAGAGCAAAGCATGATTTCTGTCAATAATAATAACAATCATAATAATCATAAATAAATAAAATAATTAATTAATTAAAATTCAAAAGTATTTGAAAAATACTAATTCAAAGGTCATACTCTAGGACAGGCCCAAACCAAAATCTGCTTTGTCAAACTGATATCATCACATATGTCAACAAAAATGTCTTATAACATTGTTACACAAAAGTCTTGATTGACTGGTTTATGAAGATAAGATCCCATGCATTATTCAAAGACGACCGCTTTAAGATCGTGATTTCCACTAAGATGTCTGTAAAATATTAAAGGAATAATAAATTCAACTTGCAGTAATTTGGTCCCAGTAAAAACAAACTGAATGACCGGCTGAGATAAAGATATACTGTATTGTTTTGCATAAATCTTTGTGCAGAATACTAAACATAAGTCGATCAGTAGTGCCTGCCATTCAAAACAGAAAGTAATTCAATTAGGGACAGCATTAAACCTTGGCATATGCAGTAAATGATGGACCTCAGGGGAACCATATGTGATTTCCCCACTAACTAATTTATTGAGCACAGTAGAGATGCATTAAAAAGAGAGGTGCAGGGGATCAAATAGAGTGAATGTGATCAGAAAGCAGATTATTAGATGTGGGATCAATTCACAGGCAAATCAGATAAAACATTAATGCTTAATTGTTTGTTTGCCACTTATACTTTTATGTTTCCATAGATTGCTTTGATAGAAATATGCTTTGTTCATTGCAATACTTAAATGTCCTTGTAGCTCATGAAAACTGTTTATCTGCCATTCGTTGTGCATTCGCTCAACACGCCATTTAGGCTTCATTTATCATATTGTGCATGGATCCCTGTTGGGTTAAATGATGTTGAGTTAAGCATAGTCAAACCTTCAACATTTCTCACATGATCACATTCGCTATAGTTTAGAAAATGGTTATAAAATATGAGTTATCAAATCAGTTGATATTTCACTGGTTTTGGCCATCCTTCTGTTAGACTGACAAATGAATCAGGTTGAAAAGCTGTCAGCTGGTTAGATAATACCAATTTAGGTCAACAAATTATAGAGCAATGTTTAATTTTGTTCAGTCTGGTGTAAAAAGGTCGCATTAGCAATTTAAGAAAAAAACACTTAAGCAAAACATGGTCAGGTCAAAGTGTCTGAATAATTTTTGGTAAAAAAAAAAGAATAATTTTATACATTTTACTGGTAGTCCACTGTATGAAGGATTCTTGGGTATAATATGTCACAGTTTACTTTATTTTGCTATCCTCACTTAAATGAACTATAGTGTCCTGCACCCACTAGTAAAAACTTTTGGTTTTGGTTTGACTGAACACAGCAAAACCTTTTTAGACAGCAGACAAGTTGACCATTGATTTGTAATGAGAACATAATGCTATTTTTCTATTCTGGACACACTAAAATTGGATGAAAATCGAACAGTCGGTTGGAGTTTGAGTATGTGATGGATTGGATCTAATGGCCCTCGAAGAGGAAACAAGGTATTGTTTCCTGTTTATATCAGCTTGAAATGGACAAAAACATAATTAATGTAGACTATTGGAGTTTTCCATTACACTGTAAAAAAAAAAGTTGCTGCCTTAAATATTTAAGTACAATCAACTTAGATGTTTAAGTCATTTTCCAGTATAACTTATAAAAAAGTTGAAAATTGCTTCTCTTATTTTGATGAGTTAAAGCAATGTAAAAACATATGTTGTCATAACTTATTAATCATATAATTTTGTACAGTGTAGTTTTTCCAAGTATTAAATATTAAATGCATAAATTCCACATTTGTCCTATAGCTGTAGAAATATACTACTCAAAACAGTGCAGTGCCGTTCTCAGCCATGCATGGATAGAAGATTCATTTTTTTAATGTACCCAGCTGAACAAGAGACTAAATGAGCAATTTGCTGTTCTGTAGTTTCATTTCAAACAGATTGTTCATAAGTTGCATAACCAGAAGTTGACTACTTTCTGAGAAACGCCCATATTAATGTTTCACTGAGTCCAATTATTTCTGATTATAAAAATACATAATTCAACCACAGAAAGCAGTTTCTCAGAGCTGGGTTAAACCAATTATTTGTTCATTTTAAGTGTATTTGTAATAAATAAATAAATAATTGCAACTCCCAATATGCTTCACTTCTTAAACAACAAATTTGAATTTGTTTTTATGATTTTTTTTTGGGGGGGGGGGGAATTAATTCACAAATAAACCTTATATTCAATCTTGTGATCTCAGAGATAGCGAACCATCAACCAAATGTAGCCTATACCTCAATCAATTATCATAGAAGCATAAACAATAAAAAGACATTATTTCCTGTGGGGAAAATATATAAATATCTGCAGATTGCAAATTTCTTTTAAAAAGCAAGACTACTAGACACTAACAGCCCCGAGAGTCGGTTAATACAAATCCACTTTGAATGATACTACTACTACCACTAATAACAATAATAATAATAATAATGAATATGCAGCATGAGCAGCACAGAAAATATCTCTCTTGCTTTTCTTTTTTGATTAAGTAACCTCAACTAAGAATGCAGACAAAATCAGACTGACAAAACATGAATATATTTATTCATTAAGGACATAAATGTGAAGAAACCACCATGTAGCGGCTGGACAGATCAGACACACAATTATTTGTTATATTTAATAATCCATTTGGGAGTCGCAAGACTCGATTTCCCCTCAAGACTGTAACAAGTAAAGGTCCGAGCAGGCTCCATGATGTCTGGCCTCCCGCTGATCATCATCAACCTTTATAATGATATAAAGCCCCTTCTGACACTATCCAGGTAACTAGTGAACCTCAGAGACATTCCAGTAAATGTGTATGATTTTGTAAATTGTCTTTTGTATTGTATACTGTTTTATGCATTCCTTATGATAGAATTATTAGATAATGTATAACTTTATCATGCTTCATATCAAAATAATATATCACCTCCTCATAACATACATTGTATTCTTGTTAAATTAATCAAAATGACACAACTGCCGGCCCACTCTGATCATGCAAATGAGCCAGCTTCCAAACACAGGAACTTTTCCCACCTGAAAATACAGCCTTTTCATTGGTCAAGCCAAACTCAAGAGGCAGAAGTTAAAAGGGCATTATCTCAGTGACCTTCTCTTTTGTGGTTGCAATTTGTGTGGAAAAGACTGGAGACATCTGGTCCGACCGTGAAGCCGTGGGGACCTCGCTTCGCCCCGGTGCGCAGATTGGAGGGGCCTCAAAGTTACAACCAGCCATGTTGTAACCTCCCATCCGGAAGAGAGGACTCTTCCGACCACAACCGAGTCAGACTCACATCGCTGAAGTTCGTCATTCTTCAACATGGAAGAACCTGTTGCAACTTCACCACCATTGAACAACTGAACCATCATAACTTTCTTCTGAGACTGCATATCCTGTACCCAGTACGAAAGGTTATTTTTCTGTGGCCACAAAAATAACCTTTCTGAGAGTTGATGGACGATTAAAACTAAGTGTTCACTGGACAAACAGGTTAATTGATTAAATATTAATTCCGCTACATCAAGTAAATTTTATTAACCGATCCAAATATTTATAATTATAACGAGTAATGCAGAAAATGTATTAAAGACATCGTTAATATAGTCCAAGTGACTCCAATGGCTCAGTCACCACGTATCACACACATGACCAGCGTCGCCCAATAGTGAGCCTACGTGGTGACGTGCAACACAGACGCGCTGCGCTTAAACACTACGTGAAAAGACTCGAGGCCAAGAGAGAAGGAAATGAATAGTGGAATAAAGTCGTTATTTGTGTTTGTTTTTGCGCACAAAAAGTATTCTCGTCGCTTTATAAACTTAAGATTGAGCCACTGGAGTCACTTGGACTATATTAACGAGGTCTTTAAAGGGATAGTTCACTTTGAAATTAAATTTTGGTATGTTTTAGCTTACCTCAAGGGCATCCAAGATGTAGGTGTCTTTTTTTTCCGCAGTAGTTTCAATTTTGATATTTTTAGGTCAAACCGTTCTTGTCTGTCAGTCATTTAATGCAGGTCTATGGTCACTGTCTCAAAGAGCATGCACAGAGTCCAAATTAAAACAATTCCCCGTCGTCCAAATTAAACAATTCCCCATCGTAAGTACACATTGATGGCCTAAGACACGAAACGAGCGGTTTGTGTGAGAAAACGAACAGTATTTATATCGTTTTTACCTCTTATACACAGCCACGTCCAAGTGATCTGAGGGCGCGCGCGCATCCTGGTGTGTGACGTGCACGCAGACTGGTGCATAGATATATACACTAGATGTCGCCTTAAAGACATTCGTTCCAATGAACTGCCGTAGACAAGGCGACATCTAGTGTATATATCTATGCACCAGTCTGCGTACACGTCAGATCAGATCACTTGGACGTGGCTGTGTATAAGAGGTAAAAACGATATAAATACTGTTCGTTTTCTCACACAAACCGCTCGTTTCGTGTCTTAGGCCATCAATGTGTACTTACGATGGGGAATTGTTTAATTTGGACGACGGGGAATTGTTTTAATTTGGACTCTGTGCATGCTCTTTGAGACAGTGACCATAGACCTGCATTTAATGACTGACAGACAAGAACGGTTTGACCTAAAAATATCAAAATTGAAACTACTGCGGAAAAAAAGACACCTACATCTTGGATGCCCTTGAGGTAAGCTAAAACAATTTAATTTCAAAGTGAACTATCCCTTTAATACATTTTCTGGGCCAGCAAGTTATAGTGTCTTAGAAGCCTATGGAGGAGTGAGCCAGCACTCAGATTTAATCAAAAATATCTTAATTTGTGTTCCGAAGATGAACGAAGGTCTTACGGGGACAACATGAGGGTGAGTAATTACTGACAGAATATTCATTTTTGGGTGAACTAACCCTTTAAGAATAACAATAAAGAAAGGTTATTTGATTGGTAATGGAAGAATGTATTGACCCATGAAGAACCCTCAGCATGTATGGAAAAATCATATTTAAAGTAAAAACTTACTTTTAAAGAAAAAAAGGAAGGAAAAGAGGTAAGTGTCCCTTCTGAAATCTTTATTTGAGAAGTACTTCTCAAGTTGTAGCATCCAAAACAATGATCTTATTACTGTGGTACATCATACTTATGTACTTTTCACCATGCTCTCAGAAGCAAAACAATTGTTCTCACTCAACATTAAAATCCTTTATCCGCAGAGGCTTAATGAGTTTACCGTGTAACCTCTGGCCGTTTTTATTCAGACAACCCGGAATCGGCTTACACAGTTACCTTTCGTACCTAAATGAATTATAGCAGCATTACGCAGAGCTAAATGTGGCTTTGCACCTGCTCTTGTGCCATTTTAGTTGGGCATATCAGAAAAGGTCATCACATTAGCATATATTGTTCTATTCTGAGGTTTTAACATTTCCATTGCCGAAACTCCACAGAGCAATTAAACATGATGCTGATTGTAAGTCCATTTTTCTTTTTTTGGATAACTTGTTTTATTTATCTTTCACACCCTCATAATCAGTTTTATCATAGATCATCCTGCAGTGGCTCAAGTCTCAAAATAGATCCTCAATGGTTCTGAGAGTGTCAAAGCATTGATACCCAGCACAAGTAGAACATCAGGTGGGCAGACATGATGTACCATGATGATACTCCATATGGATGTCCTACAAGGAGGCCAGATTTACAGCCAACCACAGTGGAAGGAAAGCCAAGGCGAGCATGAGGTGGAGAACGGCTAGTCTGACGCCAGCTGACGGGCCTGGCTTTACAACAGTGGGTCTGGTGTAAATGTATGGATGACTCTAGGATTTGTCAGTTTGAACAAGAAAAAAAGTAAAAAAAAAAAAAAGTAAAGGATGTAATAATAGAAATAGCAAATTTTTCCATATTAAAATAAAATATAATTTCTTACCACAGGGGGGCAAATAAGCTCAATAGAGTTTGAAAAGCTCTCCACCAGAAACTTCTCCCCTTCAGGTTGAAACTTGCCACACAAAAAATTAGAGAAACGATTTCAGAATGACAAACTGTGCCTATATGACAGCGACAGAGATAATCAGAGGTTGTGGCTGATGTGTACATCAAAATTATATTTTATTCTATGTTTTATTACATATTTTGTTATGTATATATATATCATTTTATTTTATTAAATGGAGCGTTGTGAATTTGTGAAACCAAAACTTACCATGTTGTTCCACAGTCCCTTGGCTAGCTCCTCGTGTCCTTTCATAGTAAAGTGGAAACAGTCCGGAGTAAAGAAGCTCATGTCAATCTTCCCATTCTAATCAGGGAAAAATTAATACGACACAAACCTTGAACAGCACATGCACATATTAATGGAAACGTTCAATTTTAAGCAGAAATGTGGCATAAATGATAAACATAACACAATCACTTCTTACAGGGAGTCTTGGAGGGTCTGCGTGTTTCAAGAATGGCTGCAAAACTACAGCAAAGTCATTCTTAAAGAAACGGTCACTGTGCAAGAGCTGCTCCAGTGCTTTCTAAAACAAAAGATATTTTGGGTAACATTTTATTTTACAGTGTCCTTGTTACACACGTACTTACTGTAATAACGTAGCAAGTCCATGTTGTTAATTAATATTAGCTCTATTCAGTACTTAAACTGTATAGTTACACTGAAACAAAGACAAAATGCAACCACATTTACCACCCAGTTTAGCACCATATTTGCAAATGACACATTTGTAATATATCTGTATAGATAATTTGAGAAAACAAATCCACCTGGAATTCTAGGTTGACTCCAACCAGCTCCTTTAGATCAGCGGATCCAGCGGCTGGCTTTACCAGACAGGAGCAGAATGACCTGGAGAGATCAGAGCATTGAATATGAGCACTGAAAGAGCAAAGATGACATGATAACCAATATTGAACAAACTGACG
This sequence comes from Rutilus rutilus, assembly GCF_951802725.1. Taxonomy (NCBI): domain Eukaryota; kingdom Metazoa; phylum Chordata; class Actinopteri; order Cypriniformes; family Leuciscidae; genus Rutilus; species Rutilus rutilus. Next base: position 30,565,716 of record NC_140220.1, on the reverse strand, counting down.
CATCACGTAACAACCGCATAAACATTCAAAGAGATTTTTGATTTTGAAAGAATTGCGCATGAAAATAAATACACAATGCATATCGAGTATCCATGACATCGTCACACTTGCTCTTAGCTCATATTTTAAAGCTTGATTTAATTTCCTGTACCTCTGGAGCAGACATCCTGGGGTGGGTTTCTGTACTTCCCTGAGGGTCTCCATCGGCAGTATCTGGACCACGTTCACTATCATTCGAGGAACCTGCAAAGGTGATAGAAAATTTTATTAATGCATTAAGCTGATTAACAACAAAAAATATCAGTAAAGTTATATGATATTATAACCATTTAATATCATTTCAATATTTCCATTTCAAATAAACGCTTCTCTTCAAAGTATTCAAATATCAAAAAAAGTGTTTCTTGAGCAGCAAATCAGAATTTTAGACTGATTTCTGAAGGATCATGTGACACTGAAGACTGGAGTAATGATGATGAAAATTCAGCTTTGTCATCACAGGAATAAATTAAAAACATATTTAAAATTAAAATATTAGTTTTTACTGTATTTGTATTATAAATGCAGCCTTGATGAGCATAAAAGACTTAAAAAAATAAAAAAAATAAAAAAAGCTTTTGATATTATATCTCAAAATCTGCCACTACCTCATTCATCAGCATTTCCAAGGACACAGTCATGTAATGGACAAAGTTCTCCACCGAAAACAGGGACTGTGTGCATAAATAGAGGACATAAATTTAGAGGCTCTATAAAAACACTCCTAAAAGGACAATATGTCTGAATATAGACTCTTTAAAGGTCACTTTTACAGCCTAGAACTGCTGTTTCTCAAAGAGCAAACACATTTCAAGGCGATATTACTCATGTTGATGCTCATCTCTACAAGCGTCTATGTGTTCACAATCAATATAACATTTGTTTTAAACCTCCTATAGTTCCCGCTTTGACATTTTGAACAAAATCTGTCAATACTGTAGAAGAATCTTCTGTCTGTAGTTTGCCAAACAAACAGCTTTGTAAGCAATGCCTTGTCTTTGCAGTAATCACAGATGTCATTCATCCCAATTAGAATGGTCAACAGTTTCCAGTCTTCATCAAAGTCAATATCCTGTAGCAAAAGATGGAAATCACAATAATGCCAAGATTTCAGCATCAGCGTTTGTAATAAGCAACAGAAGCAGAGGACAAACAACACGTTTAGTTTCGGAAACAGCGTATTCAAAAGCAATAATGCATTTACCTCATATGTTTTCAATGTATCAATCAAATGTCTGACTTGTTCAGGAAGATTACTAGGAAGAAAGCAAAACTCATATCATCGCCTGATACAATAGCACGTTCGCTAAATTAAAGGTCGCAGAATACAGTTAAAGTAAAAATATCTTGACGGCATATTTTCAGGTGTTTGTTCTTTAACAACCATTTATGAAGAATGACTAGGGATGTACTAGCATTTACAAGGTGTTGTGTCCGGTTACAGCCAGGTTAAATCCAGTCTCGCAGAGGGGAGCTGGGGTACCATGGACCGTCTTGGTTGGGGCAGGACCCACTAAGTGGGGGTTGAAGAGTCGAATGATGTCTAAATCAAAAGCAAAGAAGATCCCGGGGTCACAAATTCAATTCAGTTCAAGTCACCAATTTTTACTTTTCATATGACTGATATTGAGGCAAAAGGACGTACTTGCCAGTGTAATGACATCTTGAAAGGTTCCATAGCCGCCAATGCTTTAAAAATATGGAATAATTACAACAACAAAAAAATGAAAAAAAATTCTGGGCAAATATTTTGGCCACATTATTAGACCTTCACAAAGTATGAGAAATATCATCATACTGGATATAAAGTCACTTTATTTCTAAAAGCATGTTATATTAGTATTAGTAATGCATTTACCTCCATGACACGTGACGAAATTCAATCGGTATGCCAAGAACTGTGGTTGCATTTGCACCAATGGCTGTCTACAAGTGAGACAATTACTATTAGAGATCATTATTGCTTCATTCGCTAAACCCTTACATTATCAGTAACTGCATCAATAACAAATGTATGTATTTGTACTGCTTAAAGGGATAGTTCACCCAAAAATGAAAAAATGAAAAACACAAAAGATGATATTTTGAAGAATATGGGCAACCAAACAGGCCTATTGACTTCCATAGTAGAAAAAAATATATATACTTGAGTAATAAAAATACTCAAAATACCTTCTTTTGTGTTTAACAGAAGAAAGAAACTCATGATGGTAAGTAAATGATGACAGAATTTGCATTTTTGGGTGAACTATCCCTTTAAGTTGTTTACCTCATTTTGCCTCATGAATGATCATGATTAAAGATAGTGTAGAATGAATTCTGTTGTCAGCTAACTAATGAAAAGTCCACTAAACCGAAAAAAAGAGAGTAAATAATCACACTTACTGTCAGTGAATCCCCAAGGGCAGCGATCACTTTAATATCTGCTGCCCTCACCAGCTCAACTACAAGAGATACAGCGAATCAGAAGAGCAAGTACCAAAACATTAAATAAAGCAGTTTGTCTGTGGTACAACAAGAGCCAGCATTCATCATCAATAATAAACATCAGTGTTAATGAAAAAAAAAAGAAAAAAGTTTTGTCTCCAGCGTGACTAGCATTGGCGGCCTGTAAAGTCAAGCTTGATCGCACTGACTTTAGATCAGTAGTGTGTATTCATCATTGGCAAATCTTGTCAACACTGTGGAAAAAGAGTCTAAAAACGCAGACCAGCCTACCTGAGGTTGGCACAGAAGAGGAGGGGCTCATGTCAGGACACGTGAACAGTGGATGTTTGAAACTGATTGGCCTGGTCTTCTCAGGAAACTCCTGTAACAAAATAACATGCTAAACAGGCGGTTTCTGTGACATCACAACCAAAACATTCAGGCCACCCCATAGATAGACCACCTGGAGTACTGAAATTATGTTTACATTATGATTCATCAAAGATAAACTAACTGGACAGTTGTATTTATGACCTCATGAGAAAGAAAAACATCCTCGACCGTATGATAAAGCCCAAAACAATCCCATCACAAAACACAAACGCACCTTTCTAAGCGCTTCCTCGCTGTAGTGACTGAGTCCTTCCTCATATTCCAGCCTCCACTTGTCACCTTGAGATAAATATTACGATCCATGAGTACTTGAGCCTTAGCAAAAGTCAAAATATGACACAGACCGGCCTCCATTGGTACAGCACAAGCACACAGGCCTTCAACACAGGTTCGCATAAACATCTCGCTCCACCAATTTGGAGTCCTGGCATCCCAGGTCAATCTCACACATGTATCGTGGGCCCTGCGCTCCAGCTTATCTTTCCAGCTCTGGATGCTTCTAGTACTTACCTTTGACAGGGCAGAGGGCTAGCAAACAGGTTGCCACGGCAATGAAAAGCCACTCCATGGTGGAGCGTTTCCAAGCTGGTTAGCACAATGGATGTGCGTGCAGAGAGAACGGGGCCATTATATCAGTGCCCCTTTATCTCCCCCACCCAAAACAGCTGAGTGACGAAGTTCAGGCCCACCGACATAAAGCATGATCCAGATGCACATGCAACTGCCAGGGGACTGGTGACCATTCACAACTTCAGAGAGCTTTACTGGAAACCATGTAGCACTGGGGCCTGGGAGAAACGGACCCGCAGCGCAATGCAGATCAGGACCAGGAATCCTTTCAGAGAGAAATAAATAAGGTGGCGGTTGATGATGTGCGCACTGGATGTTTGTTTGGACTGAATTAGCATTTGTTGGTCGAATTATTTTAAGAAAGGAAATGACATTCGCTGTGAACCCATTGATTTTTATTAGTTATTTAGAAACATTGCCAGTTGAAAATGTTATTTGCTTTGCTTTTTTTTTTTTTTGACTCATCTCTGTATTATGAGCGTCTTGATTTACATAGAAGAATCTGTTATATGACTTTTATAGTTTCAAACCATTGCTGAATTACGTGAACTTCACAAAAACAGACTAATGCTCTGGTGCATCTTCGCATGAGAAACAGTCCTTTACATCCTATTCACATATGTAGGCTTACATTACAGATTTCTTTTCTTTTCTTTTTTTTTTACACCAAATTTTGTTGTATTGCTATATTTCCTGAAACGCCAGACACATTCCATCGTCAAACGATCAAATATTCTAGACATGCTCACAATTTAAATTATCTGAAAAAATATTTTCCTCTGAAAAAAGAACCTAAAACTATGACTCAGCACACAAAGCCGCATTCTGAAGCAAATGACCCCGCTTCAGGAAGCTGATGTTACAGCGCAAAATACCTTATATGATAATCATCAAAAATAGCTTTGAGAGCATTCAATGTCTTGATCTGAAAATAAAAAGGGAAAAAGGTGTCTTGTAATACCAAAACTGAGCATAATAGCAAACAGCAACCCATTTAAACGATTAAAATGTTTTGCATGTATGCGGTGGAATTTCTCTCTTATTTTGGAAACTTTTGGAAAGGTTGAATGACTGCTGAAGAAAGAGGATTAACAATCTGAAACATAATGGACACCAGCCTTGAGTCTTTACCATAAATATGCTATAGACACACAAAATGAGGTCAAGGGCCATCTCAATGATTGGCAGGGTGAGCGTTTATGGCAATAAAAAGCCTTTTGGCAGACTGATAACCTTAGATTACTTACCATGTAGTTTATTCATCTGTAACTGCTCATGTTTTAATCAAGTGAAATCTACACCTACGTGTTGGTGAAAACAACTTTTGTCCAAATACTGACATTATAAATAATTTGTATATAATAATTTCTGGAAAAAAAAGAAAAAGAAATTCTGCTAGCAAGCCACTTAAAAGGAACACATGCTTATTAGTGTATGAACTTTTTACAAATAGAATTCAGAGCGCAGCCCATCTCGCACTCTGCATCCCAATGAGGCATGGTGTCCGAATCCGAATTTGCACCAAACTAACAAGAACAAAAAATCTGAATGGGTTGCACAAAAAAGGTATGATCCTTGACTTTTAGCACAGTGGCAAGCAAAATTCAGAAACAACTACCGTAGTTCCTTCAGCAATGTGATCTTTTCCCCCCCCACATAGTGAGCGTTGATTTGCACAAATATTATTTCACCTGGCAAAACCCTGAGGCGCACGTTTAAGATATCGTGGAAGTTCATCTAGTTTTTCCCCAAGCCACAGTAAAAAAGACTAGAGAGGGGCTGGAAAGGGCAACAAGAGTCTTGAAAGCTCTTTTGGGGTTTACAGGATTAAAGACCACAGCAGGGTGTAGGTGTCAGCGGCTGTCCCGGGGAAAGAGACGCTAATGGGCCTCAATTCGGTCTCCCGTACCCCTAGTCCCGTTCGGTCACCTCCACCCTGATCCCTGCTCTCTCATTGTTCCTCAGGCTCTTCGGCAGGCTGCTCCGGCTGGCCTGGAGGTCTAGGAGGCGCTGCAGGTGCTCTGGGTACGGCTTGGTGCTGTCTCTGCCGATATGCGATCACTGTGCCCAAGAGCAGAGCAATGACAGTCATGAGGTAGAGATCCCACTCTGGACCCAGTAACTGGTCAAGATCCACCTGAGATAGAAGCTCCTTCAGCTGAAGATAAAAGATGCAAGTTACTGGCTATTCCCTGACTTGAGACAATGTCAGATTTAAGGTGGATCCTCACTGAAAGATGCGACTTACATTGAGATCCTGCAGGTACTGTAGTGCATAAATGAGGCCCAGCTTGCACAGGGCCAGGAACACAGGAACTTGGGCATCGGGACTGGCCTCTGCAGCCATGTCATAGAAACGTTTAGCCAGATGAATGTCCTGTGGAGGAACAACCGAAAACACTACAGGTCAAATGTTTGGGGTCTTTAGAGAGAAATGAATACTTCTATTCAACAAGGATGCATTAAAAAGTGAGAGCAAAGACATTTATAATATTACAAATGATTTCTATTTCAAATAATGCTCTTCTTTTAACTCCTCATCAAATTCCGGGGGAAAATGTATCATGGTTTCCACAAAATGATTAAATAGCACAACTGTTTTCAACATTGATAATAATAAGAAATGTTTCATAAGCATCAAATCAAGTGACTGAAGACCATCACAAGAATAAAGTACATTTTGAAATATGTAAAACCACAAAACGGCTATTTTAAACAGTAATATTATTTCACAACATTATGGTTCTTACTGTATTTTAATCAGATAAAAAGTCAGCCTTGGTGAGCACAAGAGACTTCTTTCAAAAACATAAAAAATTCTTACCAACCCCAAACTTTTCAACAGTAGTGTGTATGTGCTATGGAGATTTCACCTGTTTGATACCGAGGCCCTTCTCATGCATATATCCCAGATTGAACATGGCCTGTGCACTATGCTGTTGCTCAGAGGCCAGACGATAATGAATGACTGCAGTCTCATAGTCCACATCAGTGCCATAGCCATAGAAATGATAGTCACCCAGCTTGATTCTGGCCACCGTGTATCCTGTAAACAAAAGATAAAACAGCTAATGTTACAAATGTCCTGGATGTTCAATAGCCTCATGAAAATTAAAATGAAATTATAAAAACAGAAGCAGAGGAATCCTGTTTCAGCCTGAAGGGGTTTATTTAGCGATAATGACCATCTGACTATACATGATCCAGCTTGTTATGTGGATGTGTAGCAAATAAGTAAATAAATTGGCATGAAACATTGAAATAATTTATTGCAGAGTAATACGAGATATGCAAAACGATGACAGTGTAGAAGACTATACCGAAATATCTGACCACACATAATGCCACGAATGACCAATCAGGATCAAGTATCTGAGAAAGCCGTGTAGTAAGCAGTTATATTTGTCTCACTATAATGGTTGTAAGGCCATCAAAGCACTTTGGCATTTTGTTAGAGTGACTGTAAGGGTTGAAGAGAACAGTCTAACCTTGAGCAGCTGCTCTGGTCCAGTGGAGCAAAGCCCGTGGGTACGTTTCATTCTCATTGAAGATCTGCGACCCCTCTGAAAAAAAGAGACACATACACAGACACGGAGTCAGATTTACCTTCACAAATGTGAAGTAGCTTAATTTAGCTGGGTTTTCATTTGCCAAGAGACCGTAAACATGAAAGGAAAGGCTGACGGATCTTTAAGTGGTCTCTCAGGCTCTGCGCAGACTGCTTTACCATCACGGAAGATTCTGTGACATTCTTTGTGCATTCCCACATATTTTGACATGAATTTGCATACATTTTTTTCCAGTCATTCTTGATTACTAATAATGATGTTTTATTTAAAAATAAAATCATCATATAAAGATTTCCAGGCCAATTTTTCATTGCATTTTTGAATTAATATATTTCAATAATTTTACTTAATCAGCTATATGTTAGTTTTTAAGAAATTTGTAAATTATCTAGCAAAGTCAAGCCAATTAATATTTTAGAGCAGAAAATAAAATAATAATAATAACATTCCCTTTAGAAAATAATATTTTCTATAAAATACAAGGCATATATCCATGACTTTTCCAGGCCTAATAAAAATTAAGATTTTAATCATTTTCATCCTGTTCTTTATTACAAAATTCCAATTACGGGCAGCAGTTACAGCTTATGTAAATTGGAGGGTTTTTTGGAGACTTTTTTTGCAATAAAGATAAGGTTTAAAAACAAAATTCCAATTACAAGGCAGATGCTGGCTGAGGTGAAAACTAGAAGGACAGATTTAAAGGGTCAGAAAGATCCAGGTTTGCTTTCTCAGACCAGCTTTTAACCAGAAACCACCATTAACATGCATGTAGGTGTTGGGGGTCTGACGCCCTCTGGTGGTAGAGCCCATACTCACTTTGATCGAGGATGAAGGCCACATTGCTCTGAGCAACCTCGTAGCCTTGTTCGGCCAGCAGCAGATACTGTACTAGAGCAGAGTCCGGATCTCCCTCCTTAAAGCTTCCGTACGCCGCCATGAGTCTCTCAGACCAGCGGCCGCGCTCACACACATTCTTGAAGAGCTGCTCTCACAAATACACATACATTACACACTATCAGAAAAGCTTTTTGAAACATGGCGATGCATCATGAAATAATAATGCCTCACCTCCACTGCAGTGTGGCAGGAGCGCATGACCCCAGTCCCCGTGGCATGCATCTGGGCTAGATTATAGAAGGCCAGGATGTGACCCGCTTGAGATGCCAGGTTAAAGAATTTGAGCGCCTGCTTATAATCACGCTTTACCCCGATGCCATCTAAAATATGAAGAATGAGAGAGTCATAAAGGCACTTTTCATACTCTCAAACACCCACTAGCTGAAATGACTAAGACACTCCTCAGTCCTCAATGTTTGCCAAGATCATGTCAAAGCAGAATGCAGGTGGGAGTTTGGCATGGCAACAATCACCTAGGCAACCAAGCCAAAAGAGTCTGCTGTGATTTAAGACAAAAATAAGATAAATCGCAACTGAAGTAATGAAACAGTGAGCTAGAAAGATATGTAGAGAGGGACTTTTTTTTCTTTTTTTTATTAAATAATTAATTACAGTAATAGTTGTTATATTCTCCGAAATTTGGAATGTCTGATGAAATGCATTTGATATTATTATTATTTCTGAGAACCCTCTAGAAGACATTATCTAAAAGATACTTCCCTGTTCTATATTCTGAGGCATCTGCTGTGTAATTGCTAGGAATATGCACACTTTTAAAGGGATACTCCACTTTTTTTGGAAATAGGCTCATTTTACCATTTTGGAATCCATTCAGCCGATCTCCGGGTCTGGGGGTCCCACTTTTAGCATAGCTTAGCATAATGAATTGAACCGGACAAGACCATTAGCATCTCTCTCAAAAAAATGAACAAAGAGTTTCGATATTTTTTCTATTTAAAACTTGACTCTTCTGTAGTTACATCGTGTACTAAGACCGACGGAAAATGTAAAGTTGCGATTTTCTAGGTTGATATGGCTAGGAACTATACACTCATTCCTGCGTAATAATCAAGAAACTTTGCTGCAGTACCATGAGTCCAGCAGGCGTAATGATATGACGCAGCACCTGATAATACTCCCCAGCTCGGTAGCCTATTTTCAGGCGGCATGCGCTGCATCATATCATTACGCCTGCTTCACCCATGGTACTGCAGCAAAGTTTCTTGATTATTATGCAGGAATGAGAGTATAGTTCCTAGCCATATCAACCTAGAAAATCGCAACTTTACATTTTCCGTCGGTCTTAGTACACGATGTAACTACAGAAGAGTCAAGTTTTAAATAGGAAAAATATCGAAACTCTTTGTTCATTTTTTTGAGAGAGATGCTAATGGTCTTGTCCGGTTCAATTCATTATGCTAAGCTATGCTAAAAGTGGGACCCCCAGACCCGGAGATCGGCTGAATGGATTCCAAAATGATAAAACTCAACTGTTTAACTCTGGGGGAGTTGTAAAATGAGCCTATTTCCAAAAAAAGTGGAGTATCCCTTTAATACTTGCTCTGAAAATATGAGCAGTAAACTTATTTTCGTAGATCAAGACATTATTAAATGAATCACAATATTTACATATAAAATGTAACATTCATGAATGACGTGTTTAGATGTTCGAAATTAGTGGAACCCAGTAGGTACATATTTCATGGCCTTTACTGGCTCAGTAAATTTGTTCCTGTTTATAATAAATGACTGCTTATTTTTCCTCTTGCAATGAAAGCAGAAAAGGTAAAGAAACAGAAGTAAAAAAAAAAAAAAAAAAACACAATCACATAATTTGCACATAATCTGCACATAATCTCCCTCTCCAGCACACACTTACTGTAGTACATGGTTCCCAGCTGTAGCTGTCCATCTACCCAGCCCTGCTCTGCAGCTTTCTGAAAATACTTCAGTGCCAGGTCATAGTTCTGCAGGAACGAGAAGAAACAATAACTGAAAAGGTCATTGAATTATCATACAGTGTTTAGTTCAGCTCATCCAGGAAACTCACCACAGGAACGCCTCTTCCATACAGATAAGCCATACCAAGACCACTCTGGCCAACTGGATTACCCTAAAAGATGAAAACAAAAATAAAGGATTAGAGGAGAACATTTGAAAATAACAGTTTCTGAAATTTGACAGAAAAAAAAAAAAAAAGATTCACACCAAGTCTGCAGCCTTTTTGAAATATTGCAGGGCCGTCTCATTGTTCTGAGGCACGTACTCGCTGCCTTCAGAGTACATCTGAGACAATAGAAAAAGAATGAGGAAAAAAAGATGGACACAAAGAGGTTGAAAGATTAAGCAACACAGGACAAGAATGACATTAATTTACAGTCCAATAAAAATATAAATAAAACCTTTCCAAGGAATGCCATTGCATGTGTATTCCCTGCATTTGCTGCCTGGTTAAAGTACTCATATGCTCGCTGAAAATTAAATGACAAAAAGAAAGTATAAAATCATTATTTCATATCATTTAATTAAATTATTAAAATTGCAGAGCCTGAATACAAAATACGCCTGAACAGAAATTACCTGATGATTCTGTTCAACACCTCGTCCTCCATGTAAATGTAACTGGCCCAGACCCACCTAGGCAAAAAATGCAAATGTGACGGTAATCATCAAAAATACAGGTAGATCAAAATACAGTTGAAGTTGACGTGAAACAGAAGTTGTGATTGTCATTTTTTCCCTATTGTGACGTATATCGAGAGAAATGTCTTCTCGAATGAGAGAAAAATAATAATTAGGACTGCTGGATGTGATTTTGTCCTTTGGTAATTGATTGGATTGTTGTGGTTTGCTATTGCTGTCCTGTCCTCGCTCCAGTAAACACATCATCAGAGAAGAGGAAGTTATTTTGATTAAAGATTATGAGGGCACATGAATTTAAAAAATAATAATAATGATGTGCATGGATAACACATTTATAATAAACACTACCCTGGAAATCCAGAGTTCTTGCGAGAGCACAAGATTTGCTCAGCGAGTTACTCTGGTGTCGAGTAATGATGCTCATTAAATATGCCCTTGTATCCGAGCTGCACCAATCACATCGGGTTATCTGATATAGGCGGGCCAGAGGCGAGCTAAACAGATGACGACAGCGCTGTGACATCGAAGCAAACATTGCAAGATGGCTATGGATGAACACCAGTTGTTTGAAACGGCTTTGGCCACTACAATGAACGAGTTAGACTTGGCTTTTTATCTAAAAGAGGAAAAGAAGACGGTGCTCGAATCATTCCTTTGCAAGAAGGACGTTTTTGCTGTTTTGCCAACCGGATATGGCAAGAGTCTAATCTACCAGTTAGCTCCGCCGGTGGGGCTTGTTGTGATTGGTTGTAGTGTTATCCAATTGCGTGCAGTAAGATTTTCAAATGCATGTTTGGTGCCTCCCCTCGAGCTGGACGATTTTCATTAGTGGATGTAAATCTTTCAGATTTAGGTCTGGATTTCCAGGCTAAATAAACACTGCAATATTCCAAAAAATAAAAGTATTGCTATAAGTGACAATCTATTCTCGATTTCAATAACGCCACAGACAAAACAACATGGTTTTACTATACCTGTGCCTGCACATCTCCTTTCTCAGCCAAGAACTGGTAGTACTGGATTAAATCCTCCTCTAGCATTCCACTGCTAGAACCCGGATTTTCCACTTCATCCAAGAGCCTGATCCGCTGTACTGCACTGCCCCCTGTCAGGGACACATCGCTGGCCACTAACACAGACAGACACACACAGTGAGGAGTGAGGACAACTAAGTGGTACCAGTGATTAATGGTGGGCGTTATAACCAAAATCTATCAGCACAGCATGAGTAAATTGAACCCAAAAATGTGTTACATATTACAGCATTTTTAGTCTTTTTTATGTTCACACTGCTAAGAAAACAATCCTTTCACATGTATTATGTGAGAAGAAAGTCACTAAACTTTTTTTTAAACAGACTGAACAAAAAAGTCAGAGGCCAAGATAATAGTAAGTAACAAGATATCATCCTTACAAGTGGCCACCAGGGATCTTATAAAAATGAGACGCATTTAGATGTGTATGAGGATTGCATCTGAGGAAGCACAGCGATGTAACAAAATTTACCGTGATTGGCTACAAGTCTGTAGTGAGTGAGAGCAGATTCACAGCTCTGAGGAACCCCAACACCTCCCCAATATCTGTAGCCCTGAAAAGAAAGCATGACAATTATCAGACAGCACAGCCATGAACTGCAGGGCAAACACAAGCCTATGCGATACCAATGCATTGAGAAAGTAGTCATGGATAAATGCCACACAGTCTGAGGTTTCAACTTTGCTTCATGTAACTGAGCCAATGTGTCGGTCAGAATTTCAGTAGTTCTGAAGGCTTGTCTAGACACTCAGCTTGATGCAAGTGAAGTCAAATAAGACTTGATACATAAGATAAGCAAGTAATCCAAGTCTTGCATCCTGGCTGGAACAAGATCCTTCCTTGTTTAAAGTCTAGTACAGAAAATCATTCTTCTTACCAGAATCATATGTGCAACTAGGTTTCCACCCAAAGCTCCAAAGGTGTAGTACACCAATGCCTGCAATTAGGTTAAATACAGTATTTTCAATAAACATGCACATTTAAAGTAAGCATACTGTGCTTGATAAAATGTCATTAGGGGATACCTTTGCTTGACTAGAGTTCACTCCTAATCCTGCAGCATATAGGAAACCGAGTGCCTGTGTGAACACAAATTGGATGGAACCTCAATTTTTTAAAAAAGGAATAAAGTTTTCCTGATGCAGATGCAATAACACAACATTGATAAAATAACCAAGCACACAGCTGCTATGAGTCACAGGACAAAAAAAGCATCAGTATTGACATAAAAGATGACATTTAGTAAATAAACAGTTGCTATTACAGTCTGAGCTTTAGGGGAGCCCTCCAGTGCCAGTTTCTCAAAGATCTCCTTCGCCTGAGGAACGTCCTGGGGTAAGTAGTCTCCCAAAAGCATGGCATATGCCACCTTCTCCATAGCCTTAGCATGACCCATCTCTGCAACTTTCAGGAGTTTTTCATACAACCTGTTATACAGAAATTAAAAGAATTATAGTGTTTAAAAGTCTGGGGTTGGTAATTTTTTTTTTTTGCTTTTTCAAAAGACGTCACAGTAACCACATTTACTTGATGAAAAATATAGTATAAACAGTATATTTTGAAATATTACATTTTGAAAATAATTTTTTACAAATTTGTATTTAATTCAATGATGTCAAAGCTGAATTTTCAACAGCCATTACTCCAGTCTTCAGTGTCACGTGATCTATTAGAAATCATTCTAATGTGGTGCTTCAAGAAACATTTGTTATTATTATCAACAATGAAAACTATGGTGGCCGAGAGAGCTCAACACGCTGCAACTGAAGAAAACACATGCAAATAGAAAAAAAATACCAGCAAATTAAGAAAACATCTTCATCAGTTTGACAACACGTGTGCTGCAAATCCTCACAATGCAACCAAATAAAGAAACAAGCTGCAAATAGCACTGAAATGTTTCATGTGGAGCCCAAGAAGTTTTTTGATGAATAGAAAGTTCATAAGAACAGCATTTATTTTTAAAAGAAAACTTTTGTTAACATTATTGTCTTTACTGTCACTTTTGATCGATTTAATGCAGCCTTGCTGGATAAAGAATTCTTTCTTCTTTTTTTTAAATCATAAAAATAAATAAATAAATATCTTACTGACCCTAAATGTTAGAGTAGTGTAATTAAAATACATTGCATTTGTTACTTTTACACCAACAGAGAAACCAAAACTATCCTACACTGTCAAAAAAGAAAATCTGCAAACACTGCATGAAGGTACAAACATTCACCCTTTAAGGGTAGATAAGGTATAATCTTGTAAATCTTTTTTCTCTGTAGCTTGAAGACCTAAAAATAACAGGAAAACTTTTGCATGAGCACTGCAAGCAATAAGAAATATACATGGCACAGCACTCACTCTTTCTTCTGGCTCCTCCGGTTGGTGCCATTGATCACCCTAAGTGTGGCCTGGTACAGTTCTTCAGCCTCTTCCACCAGCCTCCTCTGCTCTGCCTGCTCCTCCGCTGTCAGGACACATAGACATCACACGCAATTGGTATAACAACCGCAAGTGCTAAAAATCATGACTGATTTAAAAAGACTGGTATTTTTAGCATTGACCTTCTCATATCCAAGCTAATTATGCAAAAGCGTATGAGTAGTAAAAAGCAAAGAATGTGCAGAGAACTCTTTCGCTTTCAACTAAAGTAGTATCATATTTCATGTAGACTAGAGTCACAATATGATTCATTTTTACAATATAAAGCACTCTAAAGTATGCAACCAATAGTAGCTCACTCACTTTCGCAGAAGCCCCATCTCTTATCAGAGCTGTAGTCGTACGTTGTGGCACACCACAGTCTCCCGTCTCCTCTGCCTTCAGTAGTGCACTCCAAGAACTCTTTCCCTTGGAAAAGAAAAGGAAAGACGCAGGGCTCTCCAGAGGCCGTTCCACCAGTCACCACAGGAACTACGTCACAAGATAAACGCCAATGAGAAAATAACACAATAACCAGACACTTTCACAGGAAACCAACCACACACAGGTGAATGCATGGGTGAGCAAGTTTCTTTTCTCAACAGACACTGCAAGCTGGCGATGAACAGAAAAGAAGGATTTTGTGCAGTGAAACTTAAACTTAAGCAAATACTAGTATCAAAACCTTCATGGTGAGAGTAAAACAATGGCTGCAAAGTAGAGAGAGATGGATAAAATGATGCTAAATGCACAGAAAAATCTAACTACTGAGACTTGAATGCTATATATTAATCAGGAAGCACCTGCAGACCCCATCTGGCTCCGACTCACCTTCTTTACGACGTTCCTCTGGTGGAGGGGGCTGACTTGGAAGATCTTCCTTTTCAATCCCCTCAATCTCGCTTTCCACACCAGTGTCTGTTGCGCTGCTGTCAGGCTGGGCATCTTTAGGAACATACGGATGTCCAGACAAAATTCTGGAGCCATCCTTATCATCTGTGCTCTGATTTTGACAAAACCATTGATGCAATGAGATGCAAAGATCACTGAGAAAACAGCATTGTTTACACAAACACGTGTGTGTCTGTGTGTGTGTATATCTTATGTCTTAATGCTGTATTACCTGAGGCGCACCGACCTGCGCATCACCTTCCTCATCTGGTATTACTTCTGCAATTAAGCCAAGTTTACAGTTTATATAGGGCTAGACTTTACATACAATACATGTTAATACATTCAAACTGTTAAATAGCATTACACTTTAGTTAACGTCTAAATAAACATGTACTTTTTTCTAATAGACTAAGCTCTGAATACTTTTAGAAGTGGAATAATGAATACTTTACTGAACATTGAATACTTTAAGAATTTGACTCACCACCAGCTGTCACATCCAAAGTCACAGCTAATGCCACAATAAGGACCAGACAAGACTTCTTAATGGGATTCATGTTGCCAGAGTGTGCAAAACGCAGTGAACGACTAACAATCTGACTTAAATAACTAAATCAGCACATCAGCTATCTGTTATCCTAACTAGCCATCTAGCTATATAAATGTGTCAGTGAACTGCATCTGACTGCATAACCCACTAGCTATAGAACTTGACCAGCAAGCCAAAACTTCTCCCAAAAGCCCAAATGGATTACAGCAAAACAATCCATTCGCATACATGTAACATTAACACAATAACCAAAGCATTTGCAGCTAGCAGCTCAATGTAACTAACTCAGTGACAGCCTATCAACACACAGCTAGCAGAGCTAAACACACAGCACCTTTCAGAGACTATTGCTGTGGCGCTTGCGGACCTTTAATATTATTTCCAGGACGATTTCCGGAATAATGTTTCCAAGGCAACTGCAATGTCTATCAAATTCAACAACACAAGATAGTTCAGCCGTCTTTAGGGTTTCTCGTGTTTCATCATATTTCTGTTCACTGACCGACCACCTATTTCCTAATCCGCGGCGGTTTCACCAATCAGAATACGAGACAGTAGGTGATAGCCAATCGTTGCGCTTCAAGAGTCAGTTGACCAATGGGCGGTGCACACACAAGAGTATTCCGGCTGCTGAGATACGCGAATGGAGCAGAAGCGTACACGACAGTTTGCAGGATGTGGGAACGCCTGTGAACAGCTGACTCTCTCTCAGCCGTGTGTGTTAAGTAAACAATATGGTAGATATAAAATATGAAATAATATAAATTATTAGTATATATTTTCAAATTAATGTTTTAAATAGTCTTCAAATATAGTCTAAATAAGTAATGTTTCGATTGATAAGCATGTTTAAAGGCTCTTATAAGTTAAAACATGTATTTCCTGTTTTATTACAACAGTTTCCGCTATTCCGATAAGATCTGACATATATATATTTATATTATAATTATTTAAGAAGTATCATGATCATACAATTAATTTGACTTTCACTTCATCACAGGCAAATATAATCTCACTTATAAAACACTCATTTTTAAATTGTTCAATATCTATATCTGGAATGCCCAGACATAACATTCAAACATAGATATTACATTCAAACATGACAAAATCTCTAATGCAATGGAATAACAAATACAAAAAGAATTTAGGCAACTATTTTCATTGAGAAGGCACAGGTGTTTGTGGCCAACTAACTGGTGCAGGCAGGATATACACAAGTGTTTCATATTCACACTTCCACAGATGTCATTTCTTTAGTCCAACCCCTGGTTGCACAGATAAGCCTTAAACCTATTCCCAGACTAAAATGCATGTTTGAGGTTTAACTAAAAGTAACTTGCACTGACATGTCTTGAAATATGTCACTGACTATGTTTTGTCTCAAGATACACACCAGTAATGATTTTTTCTAGTGCATGTTTATGAAAGCTACTTAAATGTCCTAAATGAACTAAGGCCTAATCCTGGTTTAATCTAAGCCTTGTCTGTGAAACCAGGCCTACGTGTATTATGTCCCGAGTTTCTGGCATGACACAACATGAGCTTTGGCTTAGCAGAGTAGTGCTCCATATCCAAACGTCTGTTTAATGGCATCAAAGTAGTATCTCTGCCAGCCCTCTTTCATCCTTTCCTCCTCATTGCTGGGAACTCCTCTGGCCTCCAGAATCAGCTCTGTCTCACTGCCTTGATTCACAAAGTTTAAAATGACAGTTGCTGCATGTCCTGAAAAGAGAATTAAAAATAAATCATAACTCAGATTAAAGCAAACAGACCCAACAATAGAGAAGAACAATGGCTACAAACAGTCCACAATGAGCAACACATTCCTCAGACTTCATAGATATTCCTTAATATATTCAAAACAAGTAATATAGAAAAATAAAATGTATTATTATTACTAATATTAAAAGTGGATACATAATACATAAATAAACAAACAAATAAATACCAGCTGGCCAACTTGAAAACCTCCACCTCATGACAATTTTCTGGTCTGGAATCTAAAGGGAAAGGGCAAGATTTTTTAAATCAATTTTTTAAATGACTGTCATCAACAAAATTATTAAATGATTATTCTTACCAGTTCTGCAAATTGTCCGTGAACATTTCCTTCCAGTATTTGGAATTTGCCACCCGAGCACCCATCCACAAAAGCATAAAGATGTGTAAATGCCTGTACCATCTAAAGCATGAAAAGACAAGGAGCAAGTGAGTTCCACATCAAATAATCTATGTGTAAAAGACCACCAGAATACATCTACATGTATTGTTTGGATTGCATTTATATAGACTGACAGAACAAAGGAGAGTGATTCTGACCTCTTTGTTTAGGAAAATCCTGTACAACTCTTCTGGTGAGGTAAGGAAGGTGTCTTTCAGACTGAAAGACACTGTTGGAATTTTGACTCCAGTGTTGGAAGAGTTACCTGTAGTGGAGGACCCAATCTGTGGGGTTG
The DNA here is from genome assembly GCF_951802725.1 of Rutilus rutilus. NCBI lineage: Eukaryota > Metazoa > Chordata > Actinopteri > Cypriniformes > Leuciscidae > Rutilus > Rutilus rutilus. The sequence goes on along the minus strand of NC_140220.1, from coordinate 30,547,825 downwards.
GAAGATCAAATATATATTTATATCTTCAATTTTAATACAGTGGTGAAAAGTTAAAGTGCACACATATAAATTGATTCCGAAAATACCGTATTTTCCGCACTATAAGGCGCACCGGATTATAAGGCGCACCTTCAATGAATGGCCTATTTTAGAACTGTTTTCATATATAGGGCGCACCGGATTATAAGGCGCATAGAATAGAAGATACTGCAGTCAAACGTTTGACTGGGTTTGCGTTATGCAGTGGTCACCAACCTTTTCAAGCCTAAGATCACATCCAAAGTCCAAATGTAAACCAAGATACCTTGTTTATACTCGACGCGTCCGCATGAGCGCGAAGTTAATAAAAAAAAAAAATATCCGTCTGCTCGGGCAGATTCGGCTTAACAGCGCGCGCGCCTCTGAATCCGAAGATGCATGACTTTGAGCCGAATCTGCCCGAGCAGACGGATATTAGTAGTACATCTCATCACACCGGCACCCAGTTTGCGCGTCTAAATCAGTTATATGGTCTGGTGTTCCGTCTAAAACAAAACAGTTGCGTCAAGTATAAATGCCTCGTCTGTTTGGGGAGTTGCGCGCGCAGTCAGCGGAGGCTCGCGCTCCGGTGTCAGGCGAAAGTATAAACAAGGTTTAAGTCAGCGGTTGTTTAACAGACGTTAACATAAGGCGCCATATCCATATATAAGGCGCTCCGGATTATAAGGCGCACTGTCGTTTTTTGAAAAAAATAAAGGCTTTTAAGTGCGCCTTATAGTGCGGAAAATACGGTAAGCACAAAACAATTAAATAACTGAAACAATAACTAAAAGAAAAACACCTATAATGTTATACTTGCTGCTCACACAGCATACGTTTTGTATATAAGTAATGTTTATGAGAACATACTTGGGTGTTGTCTAGTTTGACCTTGGCTTGTGGCTCCTGATTCTGTTTGTTAAGTGCATTTTCTGTTGGTAAAATCATACCCTGAGAGAACTCTGTAAAAACAAGTCACAAGAATGTGATTAACTATACAAAATAAAACAAAACAGGTATGACTAATAAATGACGTTTTAGAACCCTCACCCGTTTTAAGATGTTTGACATAGTTGCCCAGTGCCGTTCTGACTTTCTTGACTCCCTCCCTCCTCATGAGATCAGTCAGCGGTGTGCTTGGCTGGTCTTTACACAGTGAAACACAGATCTGGACATACAAACATAAGTTAGATTTTCATGCAACATGCTCGTATTTTATTGGGAGAGAGGTTCACTTACATCTAAGTCATCCATGTCATTTTCATCAGAGAGATTTGGTATTTCCACAGTGCCTTTATATTTGATTCCAATTTTATTTGTTCCTGAAGTGAAGAAAAAAAAGATCTTGAAGATTCACCAATGCACCAATTATTATGTGGTGTACGCAAACATAACTTTCATTCACCTGTCCATGCGGCTTTAACAACCCACTCATAGAAGAAGATGAGTTTCCCTTTGCGGTTGTTGATGGAGGCCTCGCCGTCTATATTGCTGACATCTGTAATTTTGCATGAGCCTTCTTCACCCTCTACATGAATCCCAAGAAGGAGGTTATTTATTACATCTTGAGACCAACTTGTGACATCTCTTTCTGTCCTGTAAGAAGATTAAGAAAATTAAATAATTATAAACAATTTATTTTATAGAAGTTGCATATGATTCATGTTTCAAAAGAGAATAATGCAACCATTCATTTCAGTTTCTCCAAATTTGGGGAATAAATCAGACTGACCAATTAGACTGTCTCTTTAAGAATCTTTACAATGGCATACTGTGTGTGGCATACATTGGCGCGCACACATACACACGTGTTAAATGGGTTTGTGTTGTATTGGAACCAATACAATAAGTGTTTTTATTGTTTCGATTGCCTCCTGTGGGACTTATAACTACAAACTGAGCCTCAAAAAAGAAAAACCACAAGGGAGTCTTTACGTCATCCCTAAAGAACTTCAATCTGTGGGCGGGTGAGTACTTTATGGTTTAGGCTAGATTTGACAATATTTTGAAACATACATAGGCCTACATACATAACGAAGTTAGACATTTCAAGTGGGACAGTTCAAAAGTCTTGCTCTGTTTGCTTTTCATCAGAGCACCCTGAGTCTAATTCTGTCTCGCATTCATACTTCCAAAAATAGCTTGTGCCAGCCCCTCACATTCAACTACAGGACATTCCAGAGGCTTCTGCAAACACTGGAAAAACTAACCTAAGGGCTCTGAGAATCTATTAGAACAGGCAGTAGATATGAAATATCAAACAGTTTCAGACGTGCCCTGCGATGTGACATGCAATATTCAATTTTAAACTGTCTAAATTATCTATTTTTATATGTGTTACATCTGTTTCTGTCCGCACATTCTGTCCTCACATTGAGATTGAATAGTTGAGCATGTGAACGTAGAAAGTGATAAAACAGAACCTATATATTTTCCCCTATAGCCTACATTTATGCATATTAACTTAAAATCTAGATTAATAAATATGAACCCTCCATATGATGGGAAATAGAATTTCATTTATTAAGAGACACTTCATAACAGTCCAACAGCATTAGAGGCATGCCCTTAACAAAGAGCGACAAAACACACTCCTCGTTTTCCCAACTGGAGGACATGCACGTGCTACTTACCAGTGCCAGTTATTGACATTTGTCGCATCTGATCTTTCTTCCACAATCCAGCGCGGGTCACCCTCTCCCCATTTGGCCATGACAGAATTTAGCTGATTTAACAGAACTGAGATGTTCCGATAAACTGCGGATGCGGCTAGTAGCTCAGATTGACATATGTAAATTCGTGCATAAACGTATGCAGCTGCAGCTCAGCTGATTTGCTGCGTCGATGAACTTGCGTATAAATATTCACGAGAATATTTAGGAACAGAGAAGGACGGAACGAGTAGGCCTGTTGAAAGTGCACAAAACAAAACTGTTAAGAGTGGGAAATCATGGGGAGGGACGGAGCAAAAGATAAAGATGTATGTAAGGAGTAGTCGAGAGGTAGCCAAAGTTGTCCGCTTAACTAGTCGTCAGCTGCCCCCCAAAGACCTTTATTAAGCCCCTTAGAAAGTACCAGAACCGGAACTGGGTGAAGATGAGAAGCTTCTCCGAGAAACGAGAAAGCTGCGGAGTGCGGACCTTCCTGGGAATTGACCCTCATTACCTCAGTACAACCCCCTAAATCTCACCCTCCCAAATATCATCTCTCAACTGGACTGAAATTCAGGCAACCCCATACACCCAAGGTAACTGTATTGAATGTCTATTTGTAGTGTACGTTACACTACAAATAGGGTACTAGGGTTTTTAGCTACCCTAAATGACAAATAAAATGTAATTTAGGGTAGCTACTTTCCATGACAATGTTTGTTAAACCGGTTTAAACACTTAAGTAGGCCTAGACTTTTTAAGAAAGTGCCCTTTTTAATAATGTCAAATTAAAAGTTTACTTTAAAGTGCTTTTTTATGTTTTAGTAACCTTTTGTCAAACCTTAAAGAAGTAGGTTTTGATAGTGAACCTACACATTTTGATAGAGTAAATTATTGATTTCGTAAATTGATAGTGTGATTTTGACTAGTAGGCTAGCTAATCAAAGCACATGTACAAAGCACAAAGAACTTGATTATAAATGTAAATGTATTTTACATTTAAAATGAATATAGGCCTACAAATATTTTGTACATGACATACAAGTTTCAATAGAAATTACATTATATATTTTAGTATATGCAGCACATTCGTAAGTAGGCCTACATTTTAAACAAATTTCAAAGACAACAGAAGTAATTATGAAATTACATATAAAGATGTAGCTACTTAAGTGCCTTGCCTTGCCTTGCCTACTTAAGTGGGACAAAAAGTGATTGCATTTGATATCAATTTAAACAATAATACATTTTAATTGAATTTTAAATAACATGCAATTAAGTGTCAGAAAACATTACATTTAGTTCGCAATTAAGGATGTTCTTTAAAAGTAGTCCTATATTATTTTTTCACAAGGGACACAAGATGAGAAAATTCAGGTGAAAAGTCTTAATGTTACTTGTCCAAATGTCCTGAAATCTAACAAAATATTATTTTTTAATTTTTTATTTTTTTGCTTTCATAACTTAATTAATCCACAATTCTAACCATTCTTACACTTGAGAAAACCATTCTTACACAATTTTACCAAATCATTTTACATAAGTAATATGTTATTTTGGACATTCAAATACAATATATAGATTCATATAGTAGGCCTAAACTAAACAATACTTAGGAGAGTGAAAGAACCAAATTTTTACTAAATGTGCCAGTTATATTTTTTCAAATGCTTAGGCTGCCATTTGTCATAAATAGCTTGTTAGCAACATGGTGCAAGCTGACCATAATGAAGGGCTACCAATGTTTTTACCTACAGTATATGGTTACTATATGGTTTGAATACAAAGTTGACAGTTAAACCTGTTGTTATGCAAAAACTATGGTAAATTGTGCTAAGGGAAGGAAAGTTTTTTATTAAATTATTTCTGTTACTAGATTATCCCAAATCAAATGCATAGTGTGTCCAGCAGGTGGCGCTCAGGTAAAGAGTGCTAACTGATCTTTGATTATCAGTCTGATCTTCCATGTTGTTGTGCAAGAAAGTGTAATGATTCTACAATTATTGGCTTTTGACAGTCATTAACAGTCATTAACTCACTCCTACTGTCATTAAATTAGAGATCTTAAATCAATTCGTTTTGATGTTTTCTTCATGTTTCTCCTCACAACTGCCTGGTCACCGTTTGGAGTAAATAGCCTTTCAACAGAAATTAACTGGACTGACATTCTATCAGTTTATCATATCAGAATTTTTTTTTACCATTATTTCAGGAAGGCTGCTAGTGTTAGTATAGATTGTTAACTGTCAGCGTCTTGGTAGCTGGACACCTTGCACACTTTATATCGCCTTTTTTCCCCAATCACATATTTTAGTAATCGCCATAAATTAGATATCATTCAAAAACACTCAAAATTCATCCTGTGAAAACAGTTTTAAAACTAAAACTGTGTTTCCAGTTAAACAATACTTAAAACCGTTTGTTAGGCTCAATTTTTTTTACATCAACTTCAAATTTGGAACACAACTTGGTTAGACATGGTTTATAGTCCAAATTATTAGTCCAAAATATATATTTTTAAATTTAGGTTTGTATTCCAAAGAATTCATGAATTGCAACCATTTAAGTTAAGATCTGTGCTTAAAAAAGGGGGGTGACAGTTAACAGGTTATAGGGTAAAGATTAACATTAACAGGTAAACATTATTGTTGTTTAAGGATTTGCTATATTTTAAATGTTCTTTTTGTTTGTTTGTTTTTGGCAGGAAATGTATTGAGCAAATTAAAAGCCTTTTAAAATGGCATAAACAGATTCCTTTCAAATAGCCAACATATAATCAAATGAATTATTCAGAGGAAACTGACAGGTAAGCATCTCATGCACGTGACCAGATTACCTGAACAGGAAGTGTGTAGTTCTGCTTTGTGTGCAACAGTGTTGTAAATGTAAAATTAATACATGAAAAAATGTAGTCTTGACACATGTGTAAATACGAATCATGTTGTTAATAATTGTTCAAATAATTATAATTATAGGTTATACAAGAATCTAGTCTAAGCAGTAAGAATATGTTCAGATCACATTTATCTGAGAACCACAGTCCTGTCACCATGCCACAGCAAGGAAGACTTTGAGAGCCACATTGGTGTTTTCCTTTTTCGGTCTAAATTGACTTCCCCCACTTTGCTGACTTTGTTCTTCTTGGCAGCTGCCATCAAGCACAGCAACTGCAGTGATATCCCAGGAGGAGTGCGGCAGTGCCCTCCAAGAGCAGACAGCGGTGTGTTTATGAAGAACAACCTGGCATTTCAAATGCTTTTAACATTTTTACTTTTCTAAGATAGAAATTAAACAAGAATAGATTGATGGCCGAGACTTCATGGGGCCGACAGCAGATTTCTTCATACAAGATGTTTGTTGCAAGCAATTCGAGCCATGTGCAAACGGCCTCCAGAAAGCCAACTAAGAGTTTACAATTCAAATGGTTAACAACTATTCATAGACAGCGAACATCATTTTATATTTAATTTCTAGATATGACATGCATCATAAATTCAATGCACAGCTAAAGTGGTACCCTTTATATGACAATTCATTATACCATTTATGTGTGTGTAGTATACGCAATATGGTGAATACTATAGCATACAATGCCAAAAGAAAAACATCTATTCACATGCATTCAGAGTTTGCCTTTAGGGGGCAATGTCCATCTTTTCTATACTTTGGACTGCCTTGGTTTACTCCACATTGCCTGTCGGTTTTTATCACTTTACTTTAAAAAAAAAAAAAGCGTACTTGTTTTGGATGCCGAGTAAATACACAACACGTTTCCATTTCCATTTTTTTATTTGACATACTGACCTGCTACAATATTGCATAGAATATGACTGCAAAAGAAAATGCTTTATTATTTACAGACCTCATATAAAATCTGTGGTCGAAACAGATAACAACAGATCAAAAGACAGTTTCTGGGGGGGAAGAATAAATTGTAGGGATTAAAGTCATTGTTTTATATAAATAAATAAAAATACCAAGCCATGTATTCATTCAAAGTTATATAGGCTCACTACATTGTGTCATTTGCCAGTAGGCAAAACAGCACTTTATATTCATTTTTTCATATTGCACTTAGGACAAAGTGACATTTTGAGGTTTCTGATATTACAATTTCATTAGGATATATATATATTTTTTTAACTTCGCTTAAAAAATAATCTGCCAAATTAACAAGATGAGGTGATGTTTAAAGCTTGCTATTTTGTGCATCACAACCAAGCAAATTTGAGAAGGACCAAGAAAATACAAACTCTTGCTGCTTTTTGTATTCTCTGTGCAACCGGTACATCAAAAGTACCGTACATTATTTGCGTAAGCCGTTCACGAGTTTACAACACAGTGTGAACTCCTTTTTCACCGCTGCTCTGTACATTACTGCAATACATGCTGAGACTAAACCATAATGAACATTAGTTTAAAACCAGAGGCTCCTGGGGCTGATTATTGTAAAACAAATGTCCTTCAAGAGGCTGAGATTCAAGCAGCAGGACAAATTACATTTAAATGAGGCCAACAACTGAAAGCTCTCCTCGATTAACTTAACCACTTTCGCATAAAAAGTTAAAAGCTGCCTAAACTGCCTGGTCCAAAGGGAACTGAACACACAGTAGAGAACACCCCATCATTGTTCAGTTCAGAGTCAGCACAGATCAAAACCTTTACAAATATTTCAATGATAAACATCTCTTCATAATTCTGCATCATCTTATGTACATGTTAATTATTACTAAGAAGAGGAGGTGAAGTACAAATCACGCTTCAAAAAAACAAATAAACCCTCCTAAAGACCGAAGTCTACTGATGATATTTCACTCTTAAATAAAAGCAATATATTATCTCATGATCTTCAGTCAACAAAAAAAAAAAAAAAAACACAAGAAAATGTATAAATACAAATATATATATACAAACAACACAAATAAAACGAGAAAGAAACAAACTGATCAAGCTTACAAAGCTTAAAAAGCTACACACTTATTAGGATCCACAGCTCTCAGCATTAAAAACAGGTTGCTGATGTAACGCCAATGGGTCACACCATGTTTTCTAAAATCTGTGTGTAAACTTTGTGTGTCGGGTTTTCTCTGCGGCGGTGCATGTGTCTTGTGAGGGGGAAGGCAGGGTGGGGCGTCTGCGAGCCTGAGATTAAAGGACGACGAAGCACTTCTCTGCTGCCACCTTGAACTCTATAATTAGTTTATTATTATTATTATATGAATATCTCATTGTTTTTTTTGTTGGAATGCCTAAATTTAATCCAAATTAAGACTAAGTCAGTAACGATCAGAGAGCCATCCATAGGCACATTCCAACCAAATTGAACCGCTTCTTGTTATTCTATTCCACATTAAGAACAAAGCTCCTCCCTTGAATCAAAACGATTGGTCGGGAAGAGAACGGAGCCCCTCTGGGGGCGGGGCTTGTTTTGAGCGCACCAATGCGAGTGAACACATACCAGCTGTTGTCAAACTCTCAATGTAGCATTTACCACTAGCACGGCTCTCCACGTGACAGAAGCTGTTTGCTTTAACTCCCCCCCTCCCCCCTTAATCTCGCTCTCTAGTTCTTCCCCTCCCCCTTGTCTCTGCCCTGTCTTAATGCAGACTGCGGCTTGTGGCTCTTTGCATTCGATTGCACCAACTTGGAGTTCAGTGGATGTAAATGCAGCACAAATATGAAGTGCCCTTTGCTCTGGTCTACCATCTTGTGTTGTAGCAGTAACTAATAACTTAAAAGTTGCGGATCGGAGATGGCTCAAGCAGGCCTAAAACTTGTGATGAGAGGAATAAAGTAAGCAGGTGAGACATCAGTTCGGGTCAATCGGGTTTCTCGCGAGTAAGCTTGGACATTCAGAAACGGTCTTCGAGACCACAGCAACAAGATGCATCCACGATCAGCTTTTTGCAGTGTAGATCACAATGAACGACAGTATGATGAGGAGATGTGGAGCCACATTCGGGTAATGGCTTCTTTAGAGGACAGAGGGTCGTGCTAAATGCTCAAAAAAGTGGCAAACAACCCATGTAGGGAAGTTCATAGGGGTAGAGCAAGAAACTCAGGCAAGTCTATGTGCGGTTCCACAGTGTGCAGTTCATCGTCGGCAGTCTTCATTCTCCATTATAGGCACTATGTTCATACGAGGGATTCGACGGTGGCTGTGTCTGACAATCATGTACGTGAAAAGTAGAAATAGCATTAAATTCCAAGTGACTAGAAAATATATATCACTTTTTACACGAGCAACAGCTCGTTCTGAAACCAAAAGTCAGAAACGTTTCGGAAAAAAGTTGAATAGAAAGATCGAGACAAAAGCATTTCTTCTACAGCTTTAGCTTTGGACTGAATCCTACCATTTGAGGAGAGGCTTTCCTGTGAACACAGAGCCATATATAAAACAATCAGCAGTTTTTTTTTTTAAAAGTTATTTGGAGAGAAACCATTCAAATACAGATGTAACAATGACAGTCTTTGTATAGAGAAAGAGCTCTTGGTATCTTGAGAGGTAGTGTGAGTGCTGCATGTGCATGACATGATCTGATAATTGTAATTACTGACAGTAAATGTAATGTTTCAGAATTGAGTGGAAATCACCAAAAAAAGCTACGGAGCATCCATTATGATCCACTTTTCTTCCATCTCCTCCTCTTAAAGTCACTATTCAATATAAATAAGTGTCAATGGTAATACTTCGTATTTGTTTCCAAAGTCCCTGCATATTCATATCTTAGTTTGCTTAAATATGAAGGATGGCAGCGTAAGCTCGGCCATCTGAAAAGTCTTAAAAATGTGCATTTATCCTACAGTGAGTGTGTGTCAGGCAGTTTCCTTTTATTATATATATATAAATATAGCAGTCCTTTGTATAAAAATAGATAAAATATTTGTTTAAAAAAAGAAAACGCGTTGTATTATTCATTTTCCATAGAAAACATCGGGATGGCTGAATGAGGACACTGTGGTGCGAGCTGTGGTTCAGGAGCGCACCAGGATCTCCATGATGTGGTCCAGGTCGTTGAGGTCCGAGAGACAAAGCTGCAGGCTGCTGTTGGAGGTGCAGCTGGAAAGGCTCTTGAGGCCATCATCCACCCCACCGCTTCTCTGCGCAGGACACGGCAGAACAGAGATGTCAGAGGAGTCGTACATTGACGTGTCGATGTCCTCAAATATGTCATCTAGTGCCAAGTCTGTCAAGTAGCTGGTGGAATTTGTAATCTCAAATGAGCCGAAGAGTGAATCCAACGACCTTGTGTCGTCCTCATCAGCTAAGGATGGCAAAAGAGTCTCATTTTCGGCACCGCCCAACTGGACCTCCTCATCATCAGCCGTTGTGAGGGGAAATGAAGGGGACGGTGCTTCAGTTAGGGGTTGAGGACAGTCTAAGGGCACGGGAGGCAGGTCAGGGAAGTGCCGTGGGGTCGAGGCATGAGGGAGTGAGGGGCCGAGCAGGGCTGGTGGCAAACAGGTTTCCCCCTCCTGTCTCATCTCCTGCTGAATCTGGCGGAGGGTGTTGGCCAGCAGGACCGAGCGGTGTAGGCTGGGTTCGGCTCGCCGCTGGCAGCTTTGTAGCTTGTCCAGACACAAGTCCAGCACCAGCTGCCTCTGCTGAGGATATGGCAAGTCCTGGGAAGGGTCCTCACATGTGCTCAGCTTACGTTTCACCCCCCTACCCAACATGTACCTACAGACAAGAACAAAGGAAAGTTAGGAAAAACTGGACAGGAACACTTCGTTAGCTGACCTACGCTGCAGTCAAATCAAACAATGCATAAAGGAGCGTGACAATTACTTGTACTTCAAGCTTCATCTGACAATATAGTTTGCAAGAACACATCAGAGGGATGTTATGTGGCAACTCTAATGTTAATTCGCAAGTGAGACGCATTGAACAAGCCTCTCTATAGACCACTGATCTATAGATCAGTCTGGTCACAGAACAAATTAAATCCCATAGGTGGGTCAATGACACATAAAAGTGTCCACAATAAATAGAACAAAAATAATCTCTCAAAACAAATGGGCAAAGTTTTTAACAAAAATCATTTTTAAGAAAGATTTCAAAATAGTGAGTTATGTGGTGTAATTAAGTAAAAATAAGTAATATTTATGACAGAAAATGTTTTCCTTGCACACTGAATAGACCTTAGTCAAGTAGCGGCATGTTTAATTTTTGACAGGAATGAATGAAAGTGGGGCTGTGAGGAATAGAAGTACAGCTTGTTCAATGGATTGCACCGTTGTTTAACAACATGCCAGTAGTCCAGCTGACAAAACTTATTTATAAAAACTAGGGCTGTCCCCCAATAGTCGACTAAATGTTAATCGATGAGAAGAGGCTTAGCTGACCAAATTTTAATTATTTGGGTATTCACAGAAAAAAAAGTCACAGAGTCCGACGGACAGATCATTAACACGGCTTGTCAACGTGGTAATTATGTCGGTCAGGAAATCCAACCGTTTGCCTTTCATCCATCGACATCAAATATGGCTTCTCATTTGAAACAAGTAGTTACTAAATTTTAGCCACTTTACATAGATGCTCGCTAGCTCTAACATTAGTGCTAAGATAAATGTGCACTATTATTAGGCGCATAACCAAGTGCTAGTGTGCAGTGTGAATGCTAAATTAGTACAGAGCGAACTGAATGACATGTTTAATGTAGCGTGCATTTCTCTCTATAGACACATTCACTATACTGTGGAGATGACGAGCCAGCAATTTGTTCTTTGCAGCCGACACTGACTCAGAAAACACTAGTTTATTAATAAATTAAAAAGTTCAGACAGTCTCCTGCCCTGGAACTCAAAACTATTTTCCAATGCCACATCCCAAGTATATATTTAAGTAATTAAATGAATTTCATAAATGTGTGACTAGTCGACTAGTAGTCATTCGTTTAAGCCATTGGTCGACTAGTCACACATTTATGAAATTCATTTAATTACTTAAATATATACTTGGGATGTGGCATTGGAAAATAGTTTGAGAAAAATCTTTAGTCGGGGCAGCCCCAATAACTTTCAGCACATAAAATCTCCATCAAACATTTTGAAGTTTTGTAATTTCTGTAACTACATGTGATCTAGGACCTCTACACGAATGCTTCCATGTTCTACTGTTTCCTGCAGAGTCCATTGCGCAGTTTTCTCCAGTTATTAACTTTGCATGATGATAACCCAACTGTGAATATAACAGCACCATGACAGTCATCTGTGCAAACTATTGCTGAACTCTGTTCTTGACGAACACTTTTGCCTTGAAATTTGACTTATCTGAAACTCGACTGATAACAAAGCTTTAACCCGACACAGCTCCTTCTCATCCCAGAGTGGGGCTTCCAGAGAGGTGGATGCATTAGCTGAAGCTCCTCCTGTCTGCGACTGCAGTACACTTGAGAATAAGATCATGCTTCATTAGCGCTCCCTTCACACAGCGGAGGAGGATACGCAGCACAGGAGCGCAATGCTTTCCTGCTGCAGCTCTCCAAAGCCTTCTATCCTGCGAGCGATACTTACAAGCAAAGACCTCCTTCAAGTCTAATACATTCTTAAAAACCAGCGTCCCAAAAAGGGTTTTTCACAGCGATGCCATGCCATAGAAGAGCCATTTTTTTCTGTGCATTTGAAATGTTATTCATGAAACTTCCAATGCTAATAAAGAACCTTTATTTTTAAGAGTATATGGAGACTGCCATGACCCTTACCTGTCAAATCTAAATCGTAGAAGTATGAGGCAATTTTTCAGTTCATCTAAAATATGCAATTTCACACTCAAAGCTACATATTCCAAGCCACAATTTTTGTTTGAGCCAAACATTTATGCACAAAGAAGAGCGAAATGTGGCTTGTGGGCACACGATTTGAATCCCAACCATAACTGCTCTGTCAGATAGCCGCCTCAGATCTAATAAGCTGGAGTTTGAGTGGAAAGGGCTGTAAATGTGAGAGACTGTCTATCCACCTCTGCGCTCTCTGTTGTGTAGGCACCCCCCTCTCTACATCCATCACTCTGAACGAAGGCAGACATCCCCCGCAGGTCTGGTCACTGACTGCTCTTCTCTCTACTGCAGGGTGTACAGGAAGCTGCAAGAGCCAAGAAGAGCCTCTCGTGTTCAGAAGTGAGATGGATGCAATGCATTATACTGCGAAGTCTCCATCCCATCACGTAGAAAAATATCCAGTCTGAAGTCTTAGTTTAGGTAATAGATACAGTGACGTGAACGATATCAGTCGTGAACCTTAAATGAGGCATGAAGGGAAAGACAAGGAAGAATAACATTTAATTAATTAAAAGAACAACTTACACCATTTGTTATTAAAACAAGTTTGATTAAACACTTTCAATGCTCAGAAACAACCCGAGCATGTGTGGCGCATGCATGGACTGCAGCGTTCAAGTGTGTCACGCTGAGGCTAGCAGTTATATAACCATCCATGCTAGCAGAGCACTCTGGGCTATATTCCTGCTCAGCCCTATAGGTGCCTTTCACAAAGTAGTCACAAGGCTTCGAAAGGGACATTTTGTATTCCTGCAGATTTCACAGCTGAATTCCGGCAGGAGCACACGTGTGTCTCTGTCAGAAACAGAAAGCTATAAATGAAACGCGAGCGAGCAAACCACCTCTACGCAAAAACAAATATAACCAATTAGAATATGAAGTGGAAGAATTTATATTACATATGGTTAAAGGTTCGAAAAAGGTTATAATGACTGATCCTTGCACATTAAATCTTGCTTTATTAAAGCTTCTTTAAAAGGTGCTCTAAGCGATGTTGGGTGACGTCACTTCTTGTTGACGTTCAAAGTATTGTCAAACAAAACGGAGGCTAGCTCGACCCTCCCTCCTCCTCATCCCGTCCCCCTCCCCTCCATGCTTTTCCAATGTAAATTCAGGACTTTGCGCATTCCTTCTCCTTTTTCCCTCTTCTTTGCTATGTGTTCATCGGAACGTCGTCTCTTTGGTCGTGTGTCGGCCATATCAAAATTCAAGAGAATTTAATTCTAACGTTAGTCGTTGTCTAGGACATCTCTCCTCTAGCTAACTTCCATCTCCTCCACTCCCCACACACCCCTTTCATGTGCACGCGCACTAACCCCCCAACCCCAAATCATTCTTGTCGGTTATTGGCTGGAACACTGTTTGTTATGTTTCGTGGTCCAGGTTGGGTCAGTTTGTTTTTGTTGCCGTTTGTGGGGCCTGGGCTGTCTACAGAGACCGCGTTTTTTTACAGTGTGTTCAGGGGACAGGCATCTAGCGGATAGTGAGAAGATGTTTGCTGTATGTGACAAAAAATGTTTCGACCTAAAAAACACGTGACATTGCTTAGAGCACCTTTAAAGAAGGCACTTGGAATTTGACCTGGTCTCTATAAAGACGCGCAGCTTTAAAGCAGCAAGACATGATTTAAATTGGGCCCCTCTGGTTAGACGGGCCTGTGTGGTCTGCTTGCCATGGCAACAGCGGTGGATGAGAGACTGGCGCTTGAGTGGCACACAGAGTCTGCAGCTCAAAGACAATAAGCACAACTACAGAGACAACCATCAAAGTGGGTGAACACAATAGGATCCATAGAAGCATCATTGCAGCAAAATATGTTGGGTTGCATCAGTTCAGGTCTGCACATATACATGATGGTACTTCAGCTTTTTTTATCCTTTTTTTTTTTTTTTTTACACCTAGTGGTAAATCAGAAGTGAGGCCCACCATGGAAGTCCCACCATGACTACACAATACACTGAAACAGAGACTAACCGATGCTGAATTTTTATATGCCTGATAACCAAAATGCTGAATAAAATGTTCATATTTCTGCAGTTTGACAATAATAACCATGAACATTATTTGTTAATAATAAATAACACTCAATATTATGACCTTTATTATTACTTATTAATGAATTATTATTGAATAAAACTTTAATATTAACAACGATTATGTTGTCCTTAATGTATTGGTTAAATGTTACTGTGTGAAGCGTAGTCTCAATAAAAGACTACTGTACTTTCAGCTTTGTAAAGACCGTCAAGTGAGTATTCATACTGATTGTGAAACGCGCAAAGGAGGCAGAACATCTGAGAAGTGCACTGTACTTTATACTGCTACTACTTTAACTTACAGCAGCAAACCAAAGCATAACTGAATACCAACCTTGTGCCACACAAAGAGATATACAACAGTTTCACTTAAGGTAGAGAGATAAGGACTTCATTTCCATCACTGTGTGGTTAGTACCTAAAATAAATTAATTAATTAACTGAAGACCACAAAGTGACAGACACAGCACTGAAACGATCTTTAGTCACACTCTGAGCACAAGATAAAGAGTTTCTTTAACTCATATACTGGTTTGCATTATGATACTTTCTGTACAAGAGCAAATCAAACTGATGTGGTTGTCTTAAAAAAAAAAAAAAAGTATTCTCTTTCAGTTTCCCTCCCTTGGCCCTCCCACTGCCCCCATTAGATGCAGTCACGATAAGAGGAGAGCAGGAAAGACTCTAAGAAAAAAAAGGAGCAAGTGAGTAAAAAAAAAGAAAGAGGATGTACGTAAAAAAGAGAGGATGTACGTAAGCCAGAGCGAGCAGGAGAATCAAGAAAGGTTAGTCAGAGAGAAAGAGGGAGGAGAAAGATGGATTGAATTGAGGACTGGAAGTAAGTGCACAGGGGGTTGACTGAGTAGGAGGGAGGGAGTAGGTGGCAAATGCCATTGACAAGCCGACTAAGTCTTGAATAATGAACCATTGGGTACACAGGCCGGATGTCTTAGTTTGGGCAGCTTTGTAACTGGGCGGCTCCAACAGACTGAAAAAGTGACTCAGGGTGTTAGTCCTGCTGACAGACGTGAACAGACGCTCATACACAGCACGCTTGTCTTTATCAATGGTCTTTCTTTTGAGTTAGTGGTGGAACATCTAGAAAGAGATTCAGATGGATTATAATAAATCTACTATGGCATTCTCTTTCCAAAAGATGGCAGAACCTGAAACTGCACTTTAAGTTTAAATCACTTTAAATCACAGTATGAAACACATAATTACTCCTTAAAAAGTGATGTAAAAATACACATTCATTCGAAAATAATAAGAATTTTGGTAAAACCGAAAACACTTGATTTGCATTCATGTAACGTTACTCTTGACTTTCGCTTTTGCGTTGTTTACGAAACATGCATCTGAAAAATCGTACGGATATTTTATTCTTTAAAAATAAGTTTAGTTAGAAAAAGAAAATTGTCCAGTCACATTTCGACTGAACGTTAGTCGGGTCCAAATATCAGTGTGGCAAAATCGATCCCGTTACGCAACCGAGACCACGTACGACTTACAGGAGAAAGAAAGCGGGAGGTACAAAAGTTGTGTTTATATGTTCACAGCGATCTAGAATAAAAAAATATATTGTGTATAAACAAATCATTTTGCTAGGACTCCTCCGGTTGTAAATAAACTAGTGTAACGGAGTAGCAACTACTCAAAGCTCAAGTATCATCATCAACATAAACTCGAGTTGTTACGTAAAGCGGGACAGTGCTGATCAGTGCTTATATGTAAAATAATTTTCACAAACAAAATGATACCTAAAAGATCGCCGACCAGAATCAAGTGTCATTCAGAAAACAGTTTATGACTACAAGTCTTTAACGTTACCTTGACGAGGAAAGGACACCACCATCTCCGCCGGGCTCAACTTCCTTCTTCACAACAGGGGACTCCACATCCAGTCGACACATAGATACAGTGGGAATACCGTTTTTTCTTTTCATGGACGCCTCGAACGCTTTGATATCCCTTTGACCCATACCATTATGTTTGGCTCAACCAGTTGCTTCGTTGTTTAGCGTTTATTACAACCAACTAACGTTACTCTCGCAAGACGTGAGCGCGCACTGCTAGCCTCCGCGGCTAAGCGCACAGTGATGCGCAGGGAATTAGCCAGTTAGCTAGTTCGTACTTGGCAAAGTACGGTCTCTTGTCTAATATGGAACTACGAAATGAATTTACACGAGTTACTCGAACGACCGCTACATTCTCTTTGCTGATAAAAATAAGACGCACGTTTGTTTAAATCGGTCGCTGAACTCCGCGTTGAGCTTCTGGTCCAAAGTCTGAACATTATTTTGCGCAAAACTACGCGACAGACCGCGCAGGCACGAGAGCCGAACTCTCGATATACTGTAGAATCAACGGGAAAAGAACTCAGCTGATTGACGGTCGTCAGATGGCATGGCTGTGATTGGTCGAACGCGGCCTCAGACCCGCCTAGTAACTGCCCCTGATTGGTGGAACGCGTGTTCTGCCCCCACCCATCTAGTCGTTCACATTAGTCCCTCATACATGCCCACAGACCGAAAACGTGACTGTTTGGAGCACTGGCTACCGGACTATGGTACATCTGCATTGTAAATGGCACGTTTGTGGCTTTTCATTTCCTTTTTGCTTTTTTGCCAAACAAACCATATCTATTTCAGGAAAATACTAGGAAAATCTGAATACTATACATGATGACAGCTATATTTTTGTTGAATTTCTCTAAATGATGCATGGTAAAGCTCGCTTATTTATTTCAATTGAATCTGATACGTTAGGTAACAAAACCTCACAACAAGTGGGTTGGATAATACAACAATTTCTGACATACAACCTAATAATATCCGCGAGCGAGCGGAGGGGTTTAAACTGACGTTCACGGAGTCAAATCTGCTGACGTCACTTGCGTCAGAATTCACTCCGTACAGAATAAAACAATGACGTTGATTTTTTAGGAATGTATGTAGTACTGTACGTTGTCTCTGGTAAAATGTGAAGTTTTGTGCATATAATATTAATATACACGTTTTTGTGTTTTCCTGACATTACTAACAATTAATAGTCAAGTCAATTCTCCATTACATGAAAACATTCAAACCAGTTTAGAAAAGATAAATCGACACCAAAACCATGTCATCACTTTATACCCAACTCAGTTACTGGGTAATCTTGCCACTTCAAATGTCACACTTCTCACCCAACAAATGTTCTCTGTGCTCATCTACAGACATTGATGACTATGATGACAGCTTAATAATTACACCATTAATACAAAATATTAATAAAAAACACACAGAATTGTTTTCATAAGATGTACCTTTTATTAAAAAACGTTAAAAAAGCTACAATGCTCATATAAAATGTTTATACTCTATACTAGTTTAAGATCATACAATAAAAAAATCCTCTTAGAATTTAAGTGAGACACAATGTAGAAGAACACAATTATCAAAATGTAATAACCTATAATTTGCACAAACATAGTTTATGCAAAACTTTACTTTAGGCAAAAACAAATAATATATATGTAACAATGGGAAAATGTTGGGTAAAATAAAACCATCTCTTGTTGACTGATTCTGAAGTATAAAAAAGAATACTGTACTAAATGCATTTTAAACACTTCATACATAGAAAGTGTTATGACACTCAATGCATAGAACTAGACAAATGTCTTCTCATTATGAGGGGTCTAGAGGACTAATAGACAGATATACTTATGCCATTCACCCATATTAAAACAGTTAACTTGCTTAAAATCAATACTTAAACCAATGATTGGTGCAAATCAACTTTCAAAGCACTAATTCTGTGACCGATTTACTATGAGCAAAAGGCTTTGGTCAATCAGTCCCCTAGAGTTAAAAAGCCACCCTGAGTTTGACCACAGCCAATACTCACCGTTTGCAGTAAATAAATTAAATAAATTAAGTCACAATATAGAATGGGTTGGCCCCATTATACTTCATTTGTTGATTAGACAAAATATAAGAACGTTGATGTCTAACAACAAACAAAACCTACGGCTGAGCTGATTGACAGCCAACTGCAATCAAACCTTGAGAGGAAAAAAAAAATACTTTGTGCAAACAAGCACATAAATGTAAAACATGCATCAATGTATGTATATTTGGTGCTTTTTTGCATACTGTTGTATTGAATTAAGTTCCTTCAGTTTATGGATTTTGATAAACAGAAAAGTTGAGTTGTTGCACATAAGAATCTAATCTCTTCGTTTAAAATCAATCTGCAGAACATGTACATAATGTACAGTAACATATTACAAGAATCTATTGTAAAAAATATATATTTATGTACACATTTTAGACAATCTTTTGTCTTCTTATGAAAATATCCCAAGCTTTACAACGTTTGTATACATCTTGTTCTGCTCTCTGTAGTGTCATGAGTATAACAAATAAATTAAATTAAAAAAACAAAACAAAAAAAACCACACACACCATGTCTGGACAGACAAATACAGAAAAAAATTATTAAAACATACAAAGGGTATGCAAATAATATGACTATGGTCAGCTCATAAAATCAAGGCCATCCTTCACAAGACATCAACTCTTTTCCCTGAAAGGACTCCAGACTTTACTTGCATTCCATAAGGAACAGAAAAGCCATTAAGACAAGCGTGTAAGTCTCTGAATAAGGTCTAACCTAAGAACCCACAATGATTTCCATGATGTGATCCAGTTCATTGAGATCAGAACGACAGTTCGGTGTTGACATTATGGAAGGAGAACCGTGTGAAGGTCCCAAGCTGTCAAGGAGGTCATAAGGGCCCATCTTGGGTGCACTCTGCATGCCGGTCAGCATGGTGTCCAGATCATAGTAGGAGGTGTCCACGTCGGAAAAAAGCTCCTCAAGAGCAGAGTCTGGACCCGGTGAACCGTTTTTTATTTCAAATGTCCCAAAAACTTGTCCAATGGTCTTTGGACCCTCAGTGGAAACCTCATCCTCGGTGTCGATCTCCTCATCTTCTCCTGAACCAAGTCTAGAGTCTTCAAGGACCTCTTCATCCCTCTCTATGCCACTGAGCTCATTCTTCTCCCAGCACTGGCCCATACGCCCTGCCAGGTAGACATTAGAAACAGTATCTCTAACTGAAACGGAGCACAGCGTTTCATCAGCTACCACCTCCTCTTCACGGCAACCTTCGTAGCTGATGACAGAAAAGACCTTAGGTTCTGCATCCTGCTCCCGTGACCTGCAAAGGACCTCGGTGGCCACCAAACGCTCAGAGGGGCTCTGGCCTGCACTGCAGAATGCTTCAGTGACCATATGCCAGCTGCCATCATGGGTCATCTCCTCCTGAATCTGCCTGACCGTGTTGGCAATGAGAACCGAGCGGCAGAGGTTGGGCTCCACCAGCATGTGGCATAACTGCAGCTTAATGAGGGACATGTCCAGCAGCGACTGCCGCTGCAAGCTGTACGAGGATGCCACCCTGGCACCTAGCAGGCCTTCTTCGGATATCTCTTCACCACCATCGGAAAATTTACGCTTGGTGCCCTTGGAGAACATGTTTAGCCTACAGACAAAAGACAAAAGACAAAAAACAAAAAAAACAGGATATTGATGGTTAGTTCACATTCATCCACTCCTGTTTAGGGAATCAAATCAATCCTGACAAAATCAGAACTATAATATAAAACCAATAGTGGAGTTGTCAAAAAAAGTACCGACTTCGGTACCAAGTCAGTCGGTCCTGAAATTTAAAAAAATGTGACACTATGAGCGCTGTTGAGCGGAATCGTAAACACCTCTGATTGCCCATTGTACTCACGCGCTCATCAGATATGTCTGTGATTGGCTCCAATGATCAACGCTTCAAAAACAAGTTGTAAATATACATCAATGACGCTTTTAACCGAGCGCTTACACATTACAGACGGAAGCGTTTGAAAGCAGGCGGCCCGGTTTCAAACGCTCCTGCTTTTTAAAACACTTCCCTGTGCTCTCAAGCGCTCCCGTGCCTTGATCATTGTAGCCAATCACAGACATATCTGATGAGCGCGTGAACACAATGGCCAATCAGAGGCATTTACGATTCTGCTCAACAGCACTCAAAGCGTCACAATTTTTTTATTTCAGTACAGACTTGGTACCAAAGTCGAGACTTTTTGACAACTCTAACCAATAGAAATGTCAATGACAAATGATAAATTCAAGAAGCATCATTCTATGAAAATGCAGTTAAGTGAATTCAGCCTAACAAAAACATACGAACAACAAATCCAGTGTGAAAATATTCTCTTAGAACACCTAAAAATGTGCGGTGAGTATATTTAAATAAATAATATAATAATATATATAAAATGGATAATTAACTAATGTATGATTAATTACTTGCATATTAGAATAATACATTCTATTCTAAATTAAATACCGGATCTTGGTGAGTAGAGCCTAATAAACTATGGATCAACTAAATGCTTTAGTCTAATTGAAAATTAATTAAAATGCAACAAACTCCTACATTTAGAATATTTTTGAGGCCACAGATCACATCTTACATTCATGGTCAATCCACAGCCACCTTAAGTATGAAAAATTCATTTTGTAATGTAGACATTTGCCCATGAGGAGGATCTTTTTTCTTTCTTTTTTTCTTTTTTTTTTTAAAGAAGAAAGTAATCTACACTAGATTTAGTTAACAAAATATTGGAATTATGCTTCAAGCCTTTGAATATGAATAAAAATGGAGGTGAAAGTAGATACCCCAAACAGAAAGTCTAATGTGGAGAGCCACAGTACTGAGACGAGGAGTCCCTGTCTCCGTGGCCAGCCAACCAGGGTTACAGGAGCCTAAAAGTAACAAACATGCATCCAGTATAGGAAAAACACATGACACCAACCAGCATGACAAAGCACATTATCTGTCATCACACCAGCTCTTGACCGACTGAGTGTTTGTGAGCATGTGTGTATGTATGTAGGGAAGAGAAGGGAGGGGGGGCACAGGGACCTCTGATCAGCTACTTTTGTCAAATACTGGTGGGTAGGTGAGAGGTGGGGAAGACATAAGACGAAAGCTAAACAATGGTAATGAGTTACATTTTACACATCAAACTCTATGCAAAACAAGCAAACCAACAAATTCATTGAGTGCAAGCACACACAAAAATCCACCACATAAATTGCAAAGTCATTTCATGTTAAGAGGGATGACTTAACATAATGGAGATGATTTGCTTGACAGTTACCAAGATCACACACAAGAACTTTAAACCCATAACCACATTGTTAACCAGATATATTAATGGCATGGTGGTTTGCCTACCTGAAGCATGGGTGACATCCCAGCACTGTTGAAAAAAAGACCAGAGTGCAAGCTGACACACATCCACTGCAACTAAAACTACAACCAACATTTCGTATACCAGCACTGTATTCTGTTTATGTAATAGAGAGTGCTGCAGGAATGAGTCCTAAAACCCAGAAACGAGTTAGCATTTTTTTTAACCTCTGATTCCATCATCCCAAAGTCAATAGGTTTATGGATAAATACCTAAAAAAAAAAAGTCTGATAAAAAAAAAACCTCAAGATATCTTCATTCATGTTTTATTCTATGACATTAAAATACATCAGTAATAGCCCACTCCTGATTTGTATGCTTGTAGGCCTATGTGTCTTGAAAAGGGCAGTTGCTAACAGAGGCTATCAAGGATATTAAACATCATCACATCAAACAGGAAAACTCATCTACCGCTTTTACAGCCTCACTGTATTTATACTCAACTATTCTATTTCCAAATTTCCAAATTGTAGACTTTAAAGAATAGCCTAATAGATTTGTCGGAAACCCAGTGATGGTGACGTTGAAGTCAAATAACCATGGTATAGGTCGTTTATAGTAACTTTAACTTTTTACTTCTGTCAATTGCGTTTAGGCATCGGAATTCATAAAAGTTGTTATCATTTGTGATGATGACGATGAACAAAAAGGGTGAGAAGAATCATTAAATTTTGTTCATTTTGTTTCATCTGTATGTTTTTTTTTTTTTGTCAATGGTACAGGGTGATGCTAACTTCTGGGCTGGCCTACAAAAATATGTTATCCCTGCTGCACTCTATATCTAGAAAGATTTTCAGGAGATCTTCATTTGCCCTTAGGTATAAGAGTTAAGGTATTCTACAGAACTGACATTCTTATTCTACATTGCAAGTTGTGACACAAAATTAATCAAAAGAAATATATATATATTAAAAATCCTTCTAGTAGCTGGAGTCTAAGCTACATCAAACTTACAGCGAAGGGGGGCAATGTGTAATTCATCCACAGTGAACGTATCATACAGGCTCCACCCAGACAGACTCACTTCCCCTCCCCCACCGCACTGACGTGGTCAAAAGTGCGCTACTGGGTAAGTAACAAAATAAATAAAAAGCCAGTGAAATAAACACCCAAACTCTTAATACGAAGATTCGATACACAATAATCCACTAGATGTATATAAAAAGGAGGTTACTCACAGACTCCCTGACATGCGAGACGGGGAAACAAAGGTATAAACCTCTCTGCTGAGACGACAAAGATGGAAGCCATTTTGATTTTTCAAACGGGTCCGCTGGCTAGTCAACTTCGCCTCGTTTACGGCCAACCCAAACAGCATCTTCAACTTTTCCACACGTTTACCGTGTCGACAAAATGCACATGAGAGTGAAATATATACTTCGAAAACACAAATGACATGTAAAGGCAAATAACAGGGGCGGCTAAACATGGACCGCACGGTCACTTCCGCAAACATGCCGCTTTTCGAAATCGACCGCGCATTTAACCATCGCGGATCGAGATCTTCTAAAGCGGCGCGACTACATAATATATATATTTTATTTAAAAAGCACATCCCAGTAGGCTAAGACTTACCTCGTGTTTTTTTGGTGGCGAGCGTCATAAGCGTTTCGTAGGCCTGGTTTAATACTGAAGCTGCAGCTCCTTCGGCCTCACCAGCACAGATTGCAGTGAGCATAGCATACGGCAAGCAGCAAGAGGCAGCCAGCTGCAGCAGTGAAAGGGCCGATGGGGGCGGACGCTTTTGCATCTTGATCGACAGCAGGCCATCGCAGGAACGGGGAGCCCCGAACAAAAGCGTCTGTGATTCTACCCATGGGCCCCAACTTCAACAATGCACATCTTGTTTTTGAGGAATCTTAAAAATCAAATGGACATGCACGAATTTATGATTTCACAAAGTACACACTGAGTTATTTATTGGTCCCATTTCTCAGCCATTCCCACTGCAGCCGGACATTCAGAAAATCAATTAACATTATGAAAGATCCACTTTTTATTGAAAAGTAAATTGAAGACAGTGCCAGAAATTTATTTTGTTATAAATGTGGCTATATTTGCACAATATTCTGGTTCAGGTTTCAGGGTTATTTTTTAAGATGAGACACTGAAAAAAAATGATTCGTTGAATTTAATAAAAATTTTTATGGTAAGTGGTTGCACACAATTGATTTTAGCTACATTTAAACAAATGCATTAAGTTGAACTTAATCAATTTTAGTTCAACTTAATGCATTTGTTTAAATGTAGCTAAAATCAATTGTGTGCAACCACTTACGAATCTTTTTTTTTTTTTTCAGTGAAGATGTATTCATTTTATGTATAGGCTAATCTAATTCATATGCTTAAATTGAATCAATTAATTTAACATTTAAATAGTTTCTGTATCCTGGAGAATATACAGATGTTTGAGAGGCCATTGGAAGAGATACAAACTGTAAAACTGAAAATAAAATCAATATTCTGAGGAAAAACAAAACAGCCTATTTTTTTTCCTTAGTCTGTTGGGAACAGCTGGAATTTTTCAGAGGTATTTTTATGTTACCCTCCTTACACTTGAAAACCAAATTTACTTGTAGGCCTAGTATTTTTATAGATCTGTCAAAAGCTTTTGATACAGTTAATCTTTACATTTTGTTGGAAAAGCTGTATAATTATGGTTTTCATTATATTATAAATGGTTGGAAAATAATAAAAAAATTTAATAGAAGACAGTTTGTTTGCTTTAAGGGTTGCTATTCTGGCAAAGCAAGATTACTCGGGGGTTCCTCAGGGGTCCATTCTTGGACCCTTACCATTTCTTATTTATATAATGATGTGTCTAATGTTTCAAATATTCTTACTCCAAGAATGTTTGCTGATGACGCAACCTTAGTTCTTTCTCACTCAAATTAATTGATTAAGAATGTAAATGATGGTCTTATAGTTTAATTTAGATAAATTATTTTAAAACATAAATAAAATCTAATTTTATTATTTTTAGTGGTAAAAAAGTATACCCTAAGGATTTATCAAGGTGCCTCAAGTGTTGACTACAAAATTTCTGGGAGTTTTAATTGATGAGAGTTGGAGGGAACAAGCTGACTATGTGAGCAGAAAAATACATACATTTAATACATACAGGCATCTTGTCTTCTTACACTTAACTATAGTTTAATTTATCCGTATCTCTCATATTGTATAGTTTAGGGCGAGCACTTTAGTACTCTTCAAAAAACTATTTATGATATTAATGTTTCTCAAATATGTGTTTTCATTTATAAAACACATTCAAGTGAAGGTAACATTCCAGAGCAATTTCAGATGTAGTTTAAAGTAAATTCACAGGTTCATTGTCAATTAATCTTCAGATTTTCATCTACCTACATTTTTCATTAGAGGTCAATAATCAATAAGATTTAGGGGCATTAAATTGTGGAATGGTTTATCCCATCTAGCAAGAAAATGTTCTTCTTTAAAATGTTATAAAAAATGTATAAATTATCGTTGTATTGCTGCATTGTAACTGTATTTTCTTGTTTTTCTTGTATATATTTTATATTTGTGCAAATAAACTAAAGCTAAAAAAACCCCGAAAACTATATGTCACTGCGCCACTGCCCTTTGTCAATTTGAATGATTTAAGTAAATAAAATAAAAGCAGACTCATTAGCCTATTAATAATGCTAAGTTTAAAATTGATCTTTGACCATGTATTTGTATTCACTTTTACAGTAAGGATGAAGTTAACTGTTTTTTCAAATGATAGTATAGAAATTCTGCACATAATTTTGACCGAATGCTAATGGAAAATAATACCCCAACTGTGAATTAAAAGTACAAAATGGCAAGTATTATTTTATTATAAGTATTTAGTTAATTTGGCAGGGGCACTGGAAAGTACTCAGCTGTCTGCCTTCCGTGGTCTGGCAGTAAAAACAATAACATGATTCATGGTTTTCCATATTCTGAAGAATAGAAGTGAGCTGTGACTCATTGCTATGATACTGTGAGGTTTGTCTGTGGTACTCCCAAAATTTTCAATTTACATAAAAAGGTCAGTTTGTGCCAAATTTTTGCCAGTTTGTGGTGAATTTGTGTTCCTCCTCAGTGACTCTAAACAGTGAGGGATAGTTCACCTAAAAATGAAAATTACAAATCAATTTCTCACCCTCGTGTCTTTCCAAACCTGCAAGACTTTCATTCATCTTCGCAACACAAATTAAGTTATTTTTTATGAAATCTGAGCGATTTCTGTCCGTCCATTGGCAGCTACGCAACTACCACTTTGACGGTAACTAATCCATATGAATCGGGCGGTTTAGTCTAGATTTTCTGAAGAGACATGATCGCTTTATAGGATGAACAGATTGAATTTAGTCTTTTATTCATATAAGCATTGATCAGCGCACATAAACAGAAGTTCAACCAAACCTGCTTGACTTGCGAGAACAAACCTCTTGCGGAATCTCAAACGTGCTGCATAACACTCGAGAATGAACCTCATTGGTTCTCGCACGTCAAGCGAACATGCTTGAGCTTCTGTTTACCACAACTGATGTGTGAGTTGATGAATGTTTATATGAGAAAAAAAGATTATTTTCAATCTGTTCATCATATGAAGCCATCGTGTCTCTTCAGAAATTTTTAACTAAACCACTCAATTCATGGATTAGTATTACGATCACTTTATGAACTTTTTGAAGCGTTGTAGTTGCGTAGACTGTCAATGGAGGGACAAAAATCTCTCAGATTTCATCAAAAAGATAAGCTTCATTTTTGATGATGAAAGAAAGTCTTAGGGGTTTGGAACGTAATGAGGGTGTGGAATTAAAGTCCAACTGAAATCAAAATGGACCCTATTTACTTTGTTAGCGCATATTACTAGTCTTGTGGTGAACAATTAATCCGTGCAAGTTAAAACACGGAAAAAAAATGTTTTGGCTTCGTAATCTTTAATCAAAATCTGAAAATGCCCCTCCTCTCTGCATTGGAGGACCTTCCCTGATGACGTATGCTTGACGGCTTGGGTTGAGAAACGCTTAACCACTCCCCCCAAATCGTTAGTCTGTAATGAGCGAGAGATGGAGAGGAGGAGCACTAGAGTGAAACCCTGCCCTCTGTTCAATATTCCTTTTCACTGGGAAATACGTCACAGCACTGGAGAAAAGTCGTTTGCAACTTCCGGTTCACGCGGACTTTAATTAAATAATTTTAATTTGTGGGTGGACTATCCCTTTAACTGCGTGACTCCATTTTGCTGACAATTAGTTCAGTCCACTTAAATCAGGTGACTGGCTTATTAGAAAACATTGAATCTTGGAGACAATTTGTCTCCAGATCAATGCTGATAAGACTTAATGATGGTGTTTAAGGATTTACATTCGTTTAATGGATCTGCTTATTTGACCATGATAAAAATAAAAATAAATCTCCGTTACATACTCTAAAAGAAGAAGAAAGTTTATTGTCACATAACAGATTGAAACATTATTTTCTATTCGGTGTCTCCATCTAGTGGGTTTGGAGGGGGAAACTCCACACACCAAAGGACACGCACTCATGATGATTGTAGTTTACGTTTACACAGTAGCCTCGAATCTTATTTTTCGACGTTTTTTCTTTCGTCCTTTTTTTGTTTCAAAGTAAGACTATTTCTAAATAATAAATTTCATACGCAATAAAATTGTGACAAACGTGCACTTTCAACAAACAAGCTGTAAAATAGACCAAAGGTCAGAATTCTTTGAACGTTTCCTGCCACCATACTATGAAGCACACGACGGATTGTCATCAGGTAAATATATAGGCTATATATATTTTCAATTCTGTATTTAAACTGTATTTGTGTTGTTTGTGTAGGCTATTTCACGATTATAATTTTTTATCACGGAAGCCTACGTGTTACACCAATTCTTTACTTTCACTTTCACTCTCTTTTAGATTTCACGACACAACTTTTCTTGAGCGGGTCTTTGATAAACACCCCCTGTTGAATCGACAAGTTCAAGACAAACTTTTGCAGTGTCTCGGAACGTGTTGGCAGCAAAATGGCAGAGGCTATACTCGGAGATCACGACCAGTACAGCTGCTCGATATGTTTGGATTTGCTGAACGATCCCGTGACAATTCCTTGTGGGCACAGTTACTGTTCGAGCTGCATTAATGAATGCTGGAATACAAAGGATCTTAAAGGGACATATAAATGTCCACAATGCAGACATGCCTTCAATTCAAAGCCTCCACTCAACAAAAATACAATACTTGCTGAAATAATGGAGAAACTGAGGCTACGAACAAAGCTACATATGTCAGAGGCTGCTCAAAGTCTTGCTGGACCTGGAGATATTGCATGTGATTTCTGCGCTGGAGAAGTGTTCAAAGCTGTCAAGTCTTGTCTGGAGTGTCGAGCCTCTTATTGTGAAACACACGTACATCCACACTATGATGTCCCAGCCCTGAAGAAACACAAGCTGGTGAAAGCTACCGTCATCCCAGTATGCTCCAAACATGAAAAGCTCCTTGAGGTTTACTGTAGAACAGACCAGGTTTGTGTCTGCATGCACTGCTTAATGGATGACCATAAAGGCCATGACACAGTGCCATCTACAATAGAGCGTGATGAGAAACAGGTGAAGATGTCCATAATTTCTTTCTTTCTTTAATGACTTGTTAATTAACCCAATTATAAAACGCTATTCACAATGTTTTCAGTGAGATTAAACAGACTGTGATGGATTTGTCCTCAGATGAAACTCACAGACACTCAGACAAAAGTCAAGCAGACAATCCAGGCAAAAGAAAAAGAGCTGCAGAAGATGAAAATGGACATCACATCCCATTCAGTGAGTTCTGGTGCAAATAACTTTAACTTTTAAACTGAACGATTCTGAATTAATCAGCTGACACAAGGGTTAATTACTGGGGTGATGGATGTTGTAATTGTAAACAACATTTAAGAGATAATATTTTCTTTTGCTTTGGTTCTCCTCAGGATTCTGCAAAGGAGGCTGTGAAAAACAGTACAAAAGTCTTTACTGAATTGGCCAAATTTATTGAGAAAAAAGGTAATGAAGTGATTGAAAAGATAAAAGCTCAAGAAAAGGCTGATCTGGACCAAGGTGCAAAACTACAAAAGAAACTTGAGGGGGAAATTACTGAGCTGAAGAAGAGGGAAGGAGTCCTAGAGACACTTCTACAGACAGATGACAACATCCACTTTCTCCAGGTACAACCACCATAAGCAATGTGATTATTTATTCAGAGTCAGCATTATAAGAAATAAAGGACTGTTCAAATATTTGACATTTATAAAAGTGTGACACTTGCCAGTTCTTTTAAAAGTTATATTAATAAATGTTTTAATATTTTACCCCAACCAGAATTATGAGTCTATGTCCTCTTCACCTGGATCTGATGAGTTTCCCAGTCTCTCATTTCAGCCGTGCTGCTCTTTTGAGGACATAGGCAAACTTGTACGTGAACTTACTGGGAGACTGCAGACTACTTGTATGCAGGAAACAAATAAAACAATTAATGAAGGTAAATGTATTAATTAATAAATTAATTTCATGATTTCTTGCATCCAATTGTACTTATGAGTGATGAAATGTTTTCCGTAATCTTTTTCTTTCAGTTTCAGATTTGTCAACAAAGAGTCCTCCATGTGACATTGAAGTTGGAGACACAGTCCGTGTGAAGCCGTCTGTTGTTATTCCAACACACAAATGGGGATCAGTTTCTTACACTAGCATTGGTGTTGTTAAAAGTGAGATCCTTGACTGATATTTATCTGATAATTTATATTAGGCATGAAAATTCCTGCCATTTGCACAATAAGTGAAATAATGAAAATAAATGTTGCCGTCTCACTGAATGCCCATAGTACTACAGAGTGAGAAAATAGGACATAGTGTATATTAATGATTTTTGTTGTTGTTCTTTTTACTTCTACAGAAATTCAGGGCAAGTTTTTGACTGTAGATTTCCCAGAACAAAAAAACTGGACTGGTGTAGTTTCAGAAATGGAGCGTGTGACCAGTGCTGGTTCAGGTAATCTACTGTATTCATGACACAAAAGCATGCAGACTGTTAGAATATTGCATATTGCATCTGAGCAGTTTGTAATATTTTGCTTGTTTCAGATTTGTTAACAAAGAACGCTTCAGTCGACATCAAGGTTGGGGTTGGAGACAGAGTCAGAGTAAAACCCTCCGTTACTACCCCAAAACATAACTGGGGTAGAAACGTCACACATAAGAGTGTGGGTGTGGTAAAAGGCAAGAACTATACAATTTTCCTTACACAAATCATTAATTATCAAAAAATCCTCACTCGAGTACAAGTGTTACAATATGAACTTGTTCTGTTTAGACATTAAAGGTGATGACAGTCTGGTTGTTGACTTCCCTGGACATGCAAACTGGAAAGGAATTCTCTCTGAAATTGAGCGAGTAACTAATGATGATGAGATTGGTAAATAAATGTTTGAAAAGTAGCAGCTCCAGCAGAAATATGAAATAGAGATTCTACTTCTACTAAACAAAGTGTTTAAAACAACCACATTTGCTCTATGAGAGAATAATCTATTATAGTCTTCCATCAAACACTCATCTCAGACCTCCTTGTAACATTTCAGGACCTTCAAGTCTAGACTCCAATATTAAGATTGGAGACACAGTCCGCGTGAAGCCGTCTGTTGTTACTCCAACACACAAATGGGGAGCTGTCACTCACAAAAGCATTGGTGTTGTTAAAAGTAAGAGCACTGACTGACATTGCTTTCATCACTTATATTAATCATGCAAATGAATGAAAATCACGAATGGGGAAATAAATGATTGTAGGCTCACTGAAAGAGTGAGAAAAAGCAGCATGCCTTATATTAATGATTTGTTTTACGTTTGCAGAAATTCAGGGTGAGTCTTTGACTGTAGATTTCCCTGAGCAAAAAAACTGGACTGGCATAGTTTCAGAAATGGAGATTGTGGCCAGTGCTGATTCAGGTAATCTACTGAATTTAAAGACATTGTCATTCAAATAACTGCGGACATTTTCTTCGCTGCTGCTTAAATGTTGTGTTGTGCCCTGAAATATGCCTACTGTAACATTTTACTTGTTTCAAATTTGTCAAAAATAAACGCTCCAGTTGGCATCAAGGTTGGAGACAAGGTCAGAGTGAAAGCTTTTTTTACCACACCAAAACATAACTGGGGTGCTTATGTCACAGAGGTGGGGGATATACCGGTAGACACGATTAACTGGTAGAAATTTGTCAACGGGTAGAGATTTTGGACAGTCGTCTCTATCACAGTTACTCTCTCACGTGACGATGCTGTGCTGCACTGTCACGGAAGCGTTTCGTTTACATGCGTTTTTAGCATTTAAAAGCATTAAGCGTTTTTAAGCATTAAAAACAAGTGATTTTAAACCCCTGAAACGCAATAAACAGCGAAAGAGAACTCATTTCGCTATTTGCATGCGCTGTCTGAGACGCGAGCACATAAAGCCTGTGAGTACTGATTCTGAACTGAGTTCTTTTTGCCACACAATTGGGCTTCAACGGTTAAATACACATACTTACTTGTCAAAATGCTAGTCTTTGCAAGTGTCCTCATAAACACAGTCATTTATGTCTTAAGTGAATGTAAACAATTGGGAAAGAAAACACGTGTAACAGTATATTGGATCCGTGCATTCGATCTTAAAAGTGACAGCAGCCTAATATACCTGCTGTGGTCTGTGTCATTAATGTTAATCAAACAACAAAAGAGAAAATCTCTCACTGATCTTGACTGAATCATTTTTGTAACTCTTTGTAACATTGTGAAGAATATGCAGTGATTTTTTTTTATTTATTTTTTATACATTTGATTAGGCCTACTTTATACAATTTATGTAGTATTTCTTATTTGTAGTGCTTGATGTTTTTCAGGTAGGTCTATTTCATTTGTGTCTTTGTCCTATTGTAGTTTGTTGTCCTATTTCTTGTAATTATTTTCTTTGTTCTTATTTTATCACTGACTGTTAACTTGTCTTCTGTAAGCTTCGAGAAGTGCTTTTTTTAGTTTTCTTGTGATATTGAAATTGGTGTCAAGAATGATGAGATTTCAATAGTATCAAAAATGTTGATATAACCTTATTCAAAGAAAAAAAAATCTTTATTGTTATAAACTGTATATTGTTATCGTGAAATAAAGCTACTCATATTGTGATGTATGATCTTGGTCATATCGCCAACCCCGTTGTCACATAAAAATGTTTGTGTGATATAAGGCAAGACCTGTTTTTTCCCCTCAAATAAATCATCTATTATTAAGCAATCCTAACTCAAGTGTATGCTTTACAATATGAACTTTTCTGTTTAGACATCAAATGTGATAACAGTCTGATTGTTGACTTCCCTGAACATGCAAATTGGAAAGAAATTTACTCTGAAATGGAGCTAGTAACCAAAGATGATGAGTTTGGTAATAATACACAGTATCATTACAGTGTGTCAGTGACATTTAAGTAGCAGCTATTAAGTCTCGTCTCAGACCTTCGTAACACTCTTTGTATTTCAGGATCTTCAAGTCTGGAGTCAAATATTAAGATTGGAGACAAAGTCCGCGTGAAGCCGTCTGTTGTTACTCCAACACACAAATGGGGAGCAGTCACTCACAAAAGCATTGGTGGTGTTAAAAGTAGGTGAACTGACTGTCTTGATTTAATCATTAATGCATACATATTCAAAACATTGTGATTTTTACTAAAATAAATGAAATGCTAAAAGTTTTTTTGTAGACTCACTGTGTATCATATTTGAGGAGTTGATGATGATTTTGATCATTTCTTTTTAAATTCTGCAGAAATTCAGGGTGAATCTTTGACTGTAGATTTCCCTGAGCATAAAAACTGGACTGGTTTAGTTTCAGAAATGGAGCTTGTGACTGGCTCTTGTACAGGTAATCTTCCAATGCAAATTTTTGCATCTGATTGTACTTGTAAGTGAAAATGCTTTCTGTAATATTTTACTTGTTTCAGATTTGTCAACAAAAAATGTTTCAGTCGACATCAAGGTTGGAGACAGAGTCAGAGTGAAACCTTCCGTAACTACACCAAAACATAATTGGGGCGAACATGTCACACACTCGAGTGTGGGTGTGGTAAAAGGCAAGATCTGTGTATTAATCTCATAGTCAGAACAAACTTAAGGAGATATAAACTACTTTCATATTTTTAACATATCCACAGTACATTTACATTTAATATACATGAAGTTGCTCTTGAAAAAAAAAAAAAAGTATTTTAAGTAGGTTTGTCCTCTGATCTGACTAGAGATCAAATCTGAGGATGTGATCGTGGAATTCCCGAAACACAAAGGCTGGAAAGGGATTCTCTCTGAGATGGAATTGATAAATGATTCAGGTCAGTTACCTTAAGAATTTTTTTTTGTTTGCGACCAACCTGCAATCAAAATCTTAAGCCTTTCTGTAATAATTTTCCATAGATGCTGAAGTTTCAGGATCCTCCTAGATCATGATGATGTGACCGTGGACCTCCCTGCTCACCTTTTGCCTTTGCGACTGAGTTTTGATCATAGAAACTTGTGTCTTTTTGTTTTGTAAGTTTGTAGTCATGTATCTCTTCCAGACAATTCCTTTTTGGTCACATCTGTCTTACAGTGCTTCTGAACTCAGGAGAGTTATTTGATTAGACATGCATAAATATTGCGAAACCAATCCTGTTCCCATTTTGTTCTGTTCTTCATTTTGACTCATGTGATTGCATATTTTAATATAGCCTAGCTACATGGGTGCTATCACCCGTTATCAACTGAAATTTATGTTCCAGCTCAGGGAATGTGCACACACACAGAATATTGTTCAGTTTTACTTTAATAAGAATTTTAACAAATTGTTAATAAATGAAAGGCCTGCATTTAATAATACAATTCCTGTCAAAATACCATACAAGGATACAAATAGTGCTGCTATATTGGTATTTTTGTCTTTTAAGTGAACCTAATAAACTGCCCATATATTCAACCTGTGGTCAAAACTTTTTTTTATTTTTTATATGGTATCTGACCCTGTTTTCCCCCCTAGTTGATGTTGTGCCAAATAAACAATCATGACGGAAGCTATTATTACTCATAAATTAGTTGTGTTGACCAACGGTTTAGTTCGTGTACATTTTTGCCTTCCGCGACAAAACTACATTTCCCAGCATGCTCTGTGGCTTATTTACCCTTCATTACCATTCATTTACGCATTTTCGCTCTTTATTGTGTTGCATAAACGCTAAAATGATATATTTGTATCTTTGTTTGTATATAAAAGAGGACAAGGAATATGTAACATGTAGATTAAATACTTTGGAGTTCGGGCTAGCCCTGGAGGAGTTGTTAAAAGTTCACATTAGCAGATATTAATAGGCCTAGGTGTCTCCCTCTAGTGGTGATACTGAAAACTTCAGAATTCAAAACTTCAGAAGTCTCTTTTATGAAGAAAATACAAAATATAGTTTTTTTTTTTTACGCTTCCCAGCTTACATAAATAAGCTACAATTTTATTTTTATATTGTGTAAAGTCTACAATGACCAATCATTTCCTGCTTTCAGTTTCATTTTCAAATTTTTACTTTCACTTATAAGCTCAAGGTTCTTTTCTGACACAACAAGTAGTTGTTGATAACGACATGGCGGAGGCTATACTCGGAGATCACGACCAGTACAGCTGCTCGATATGTTTGGATTTGCTGAACGATCCCGTGACAATTCCTTGTGGACACAGTTACTGTTCGAGCTGTATTAATGAATGCTGGAATACAACGGATCATAAAGGGACATATAATTGTCCACAATGCAGACATGCCTTCAATTCAAAGCCTCCACTCAACAAAAATACAATACTTGCTGAAATAATGGAGAAACTGAGGCTACGAACAAAGCTACATATGTCAGAGGCTGCTCAAAGTCTTGCTGGACCTGGAGATATTGCATGTGATTTCTGCGCTGGAGAAGTGTTCAAAGCTGTCAAGTCTTGTCTGGAGTGTCGAGCCTCTTATTGTGAAACACACGTACATCCACACTATGATGTTCCAGCCCTGAAGAAACACAAGCTGGTGAAAGCTACCGTCATCCCAGTATGCTCCAAACATGAAAAGCTCCTTGAGGTTTACTGTAGAACCGACCAGGTTTGTGTCTGCATGCACTGCTTAATGGATGACCATAAAGGCCATGACACTGTGCCATCTACAATAGAGCGTGATGAGAAACAGGTGAAGATGTCCATCATTTCTTTCTTTCTTTAATGACTCGTTAATTAATCCAATTATAAAACGCTATTCACAATGTTTTCAGTGAGATTAAACAGACTGTGATGGATTTGTCCTCAGATGAAACTCACAGACACTCAGACAAAAGTCAAGCAGACAATCCAGGCAAAAGAGAAAGAGCTGCAGAAGATGAAAATGGACATCACATCCCATTCAGTGAGTTCTGGTGCAAATAACTTTAACTTTTAAACTGAACGATTCTGCATTAATCAGCTGACACAAGGGTTAATTACTGGGGTGATGGATCTTGTAATTATAAACAACATTAAAGAGATAATATTTTCTTTTGCTTTGGTTCTCCTCAGGATTCTGCAAAGGAGGCTGTGAAAAACAGTACGAAAGTCTTTACCGAATTGGCCAAATTTATTGAGAAAAGAAGTAATGAAGTGATTGAAAAGATAAAAGCTCAAGAAAAGGCTGATCTGGACCAAGGTGCAAAACTACAAGAGAAGCTTGAGGGGGAAATTACTGAGCTGAAGAAGAGGGAAGGAGTCCTAGAGACATTTCTACAGACAGATGACAACATCCACTTTCTCCAGGTACAACCACCATAAGCAATGTGATTATTTATTCGGAGTCTGCGTTATCATAGGCCTACATAAAATCCCATTCATTCATAGGGGATTTGATTTTTAATGATAACTTATAAACCTTTAAAGACAGAGATGTGAGCTACTAGTTTGTTAGTTGATGGTATGCTTCTGTTGAAGCCGTCTGGTGCAAAAATACATTGCCCATGATTCAGCTGAGAAATCTCCACCAATCAGAGAATCAAAACAAACAAATCATGCCAAAAGAACCCTTAAGCACCCGCCCACTCCCATGAAGCACTGCGACTGATGTAATCAAGACAATCCCCCTTCACTCTCAAACTATTTAGATATTTACATATATTTTAAACCTAAAATATGCTGTTTCTGTAGCTATACACAATCAAGATCTTTTAAACAATATTTCCGTTTTTAATTCAATTATGTCATTCACAATGCTTCAAGGGACTTTAGATCTTTCTCTCATTAAAGCCTTTGAGGACACAGGTTTTTACCTTTGACTGTCCAATTATTATTATTTTTTTAGATCAACGTTGGCAATTTTGTGATTCTTCTCATAGCTGCTTGGTTTGGTTCATGGCTCATCATTCATGGCTCATTCCCTATGGGGAAAAAATTCCGTGACCAAGGCCGCTGAAAAATGTACTATTGCACTATTACACAGCTCTCTGGCATACTTGATTCTGATTGGTCAATCGCGGCATTGATTGGTCATTCACACCATTAGTGCTGTACTGTATATCAGTCTACTTATTCAGATAACTGAAACCGGTGCTACTTTCATGTTTCGTATCACACCGCAAACTTGTCTTATGTTTTACATGAACTAAACTGGCAAAATCTACCATCTCAATAATATATTGTAATAAAAAATAACCTTGTAATGTTGCTAAGATTTGGATATTTTCTACATGTTGTACTACATTTAAGTATTCCTGCATATGACACATTAGAAAATCTAAACTCAATTTTTATTAATTAGACTATTAATGCATTTTTTTTCTGCAGAATTATGAGTCTGTGTCCTCTTCTTCTGGGTCTAATGGCTTCCCCAGTCGCTCTTTTAAGCCTCGCTGCTCTTATACGGATGTAAGCAAACTTGCCTGTGAACTTAAAGAGCGACTGGAGACTGTTTTCAACCAGGAAATAAATGAAACATTTAAAAAAGGTAAAATTACCTAAGTTTACTTTCACTGGTCGTATTTGTATTGTACCTATGATGAAATAGGCCTATACGTTTCAGATCTAGCCACAAAGATCAATCTAGTTTGCATTAAGGTTGGAGACAGAGTCAAAGTGAATCCTTCTATTAAAACCCCAAAATATGATCGGGATAAAGGTGTCAGGCATAAGTGTGGGTGTGGTAAAAGGCAAGATCTGTATAATTCTCATGGTCACAAATGGTACATTATGGTGCAAGGCATCACAAATGAATATGTGCTGCACACTCATTTACATGTTCTTCTTTTAGATATTTACAGTGATGAGAGTTTGGTTGTCGACTTTGCTGGATCCGCATGCTGGAAAGGGATTCAGCCAGTAACTGATGATGATGAATGTGGTAAATATACAGAGCAGGACTTGAGTTTTTGTCATCTAAGTAGTAGCTGGCCTGCAAACGTCTGATTAGATCTGAACTGGATCAATATTTTTGCATGGAACCTCTTTTCTACAGAAATGTGACATTTACAAGCTCTAGATAGTGAGGCATTAAGAATTTGAAATTGCCACGTCAGTAAATGATAGCCTATAAAAATTAAATTCTGCTCATTTTATTTCAGGATCCTCAACCTCCACCTGCAATATTAAGATAGGAGACAAGGTTTATGTGAAGCCATCTGTTAAAACTCCAAAACATCTATGGGGTTCAGTCAACCACAAAAGCATTGGCAGTGTAATAAGTAAGAGTGTAATCTGCTGTCACTGATCTGACAGATT
Organism: Rutilus rutilus; assembly: GCF_951802725.1. Classification (NCBI taxonomy): domain Eukaryota; kingdom Metazoa; phylum Chordata; class Actinopteri; order Cypriniformes; family Leuciscidae; genus Rutilus; species Rutilus rutilus. The sequence goes on along the minus strand of NC_140220.1, from coordinate 30,510,252 downwards.
GATACGGTTATTGTTAAGAACTGTCAGATTAGTATTATTTATAATCATTCCCATATTAGGCTTGCACATTCCTTTTTAGGATATTAAAATATTTTCTCTCTCTAGATGTGAATGGTGAGATTGTGACAGTAGATTTCCCTGAGCAGGACGGTTGGATTGGAGAGGTTTCTGAAATGGAGCTTGTAGTCAGTACTGATTTAGGTATTGCTGATTTGATATATTTTGATGCCTGTATATAGTTCTCACTGATAAGTCTAGACGTAGTTTTTGTACAATTTCAACTATTCAACAGTGGTCAGTGTGTGCCACTCCACTAGGTTTACTCTATATCTTCAAGAGATAACTAATCTGTGCAACGTAGCCCATTGTTTTATCAGTGGCCTGATTTATGTCTGATCTAATTCATGTGAAGTGCATTTTTCCTCTCAGTATTGTTTTATTACACCACTCTCACTTTTCTCTCACTCATTTTTTTCTCACTTTTTACATGTATTGTTGCCTTGTGTAATATAATAGTCTAACTTTATGCCTAACTAGTAACACTACTTCTTAGGGTCCCCCGCTCAAAAGTGCTTCAAGGTAGGAAACAGAGTCAGCATAAGATCTTCAGTGAAAGAACCAAAACATGGATGGGGATCAGTCACTCACAACAGCATCGGTGTCATTAAAAGTAAATACACACAATGCTTTTACTAAATGCTAATATACTGAGATACCTTAGTCTGAAATTATACAAAAATGTATGCATCACATAGGCTACTCATCAAATAATTTTAGGGTTATTGATATCTTCTATTTTCTGCAGAAATCCAGCGATCCATGGAGTCTTTGACTGTGGATTTCCCTGAGCAGAAAGAATGGACTGGTCTACTTTCAGAAATGGAGCTTGTGAGCAGTGATGTTTCAGGTAATCTGCTGGATATTAGTATGTTATTAAACAAAACCATGTAACCACTGCTATGGTATAATTATGATACTAATATAGTTTTTATTAATATTTTGAATTTGTTTTTGTCATTTTTATTAAATGTTTTTTTTTATTAAATGTTTAAATATGTCTATATAGTTTTTATACATTTTTATTTCAGTTTTAGTTATTTAAGCACATCAAGTTCAACTAAATGAAAATGCAACCTTTGCAACTTGTTGAAATAAAATAGTAGGCTATATAATATATATATATATATATATATATATATATATATATATATATATATATATATATAGTATATATGGTCTTTGTTTTAGTTAATTATAATAATCTTGATCCATTCCTCCATGACTTTAACATTATTTGCAAATATTTCTTTAAGAACCCCTCAGTTTAAGCCCTGGAGCGAGGGTCCGTGTTAAACCCACCATCAGCACTCCAGCACATGGCTGGGGAAGTGTCAACAAGCACAGCATTGGAGTGGTTGTAGGCAAGTGTTATTGGCCAGTTAGATTGTGCTGAAGAACTACAGTATTTAAAGGGGACCTATTATGCCCCTTTTTAAGAGATGTAAAATAAGTCTCTGATGTCCCCAGTGTGTTTTTTAAGGTTTTAGCTCAAAATACCCCACAGATCTAGCCTAGAAATCTAGACACACCCTAACGGCAGCAAAATTTACATCAAAATTTACAATGTAGGTCTGGCTTGCCACTGCCAGGCTACCACAGATACATTTTTTATAGCACTTTAAAATTGCCACTTTTTGGGGGTGAGCAAAAACATGCCGTTTTTGTGTGTGTCTGTGTAATAAACTGGTGAACTTTATATCCGTAAAGCAACTCCTATGAACTTTAATAAAGTGCATGCTCTCCCTATTGTATCGGTCCGGAAACTGTAAGCTGGATCTCGAACAGTTTGTACTGATCCATCCTTGAGTAACAACTATAACCACGGCGTCCTCAGTGACTCAGATGTTGGAAGTCTATGGAGACTCTTATGTTTGTTGGTACATCCAACAATAGAACATTTGTAAATAATAAAAAAAAATTGGTGCAGACATTGTAAATCTCTAGCTGCTGCAGTGAGCAAACAGAAAAGGTGAACTGCTGCGGCTCACTCAGGGCGGGATCTATGCTAATAGGGCAGATCCTCACCAGTCATGGGCGGAGCTTCCCTTCCCTTGTTTCCGCCCTTTCTTATTTGAAAACCACAAAACCATGCGTTTGGAGAGATTGTAAATGATAATGGGGATTATTAAAAAAGTATTGGGTGGATTTTTATCATTATAGGCTGGTTTTTTACACACACTGTGGACACACATCTGTGTTCAAACAACTTATAAAAGTGAACTTAGCATAATAGGTCCCCTTTAAGTCACAGCTAGCTTTTTCTCTTTTATAAGAGTCAATGACGCTTTCTTAGAACATAGACAATCGATAATGACCACAAACAGAAATGTCAAAGTAAAAATGTCTTTCTTCCCAATTTCTTAACAGCTATTAATGGCACCAAAGTGACTGCGAACTTCCCTGAGCAGTCTAATTGGACTGGCATTGTCTCAGAGATGGAGGCTGTACCTTAATGATGATACGCAACATTCAGGAGCTGTTGATTACATTTTTACTGTGCAAGGGTTTCGAATATGGAGATGTTTATGAATAATGAGGTTGCTGTTAGTGTTATGCACAGATTATTAATACCCACTGGGGTCCGCTTGGATGGCCTGATCCTTACATTCTCAGACCTATGGTAAGACTTTATTTTACAGTGTCCTTGTTACACGTTACATGTAGTTTCTATAGTAATAACTATAAAATATGCATAATTACATACAACTAACCATAAACCAAACCCTAATCCTACACTAACCCTATAGTAAGCACATGTATTTAATTATTATTACTCAGTACGTAAATGTATAATTACACTGTAACAAGGACACCTTAAAATAAAGTGTAACTGGACCTATTTTAAATACATAAAGATTGCATAAAAAGGCATTTTTCCACGACCATTATATACTAAAATGAATGTGTTGACATATGCTAATATATGTGTCTTTTTTATTTATTTACAATATATACTAATATGTAGCTTAAGTTATGTTCTTTTCATTTTTGTATGACTGCTCACAAGTAGGATTGGGTTTCTTGGGTTGACTTAGAATTGCTATTTCTTTTATTCCTTTTAATTTATTTTGGAATGTTTTTGTAAAGAATTTTAATGTTTTTGTTTTAAACAAATAAATCGTTTCTTTTCAAACCCTGAAATGGTTGGGTTGTAAATTATTGCCAGCATTGCAGCAACTCAAAAAATATAGAGATCATTTTATTCTAAAACATCACACAAGTTGGGAAAAAAAGATTACATAAATACATAAAATATGGGTTAACAATAAAAACATAACAGATTCTCATTTCTGTGTGTGTTTAATGCTTCTTTGACGGAAACCTAATGAGCAGGCAGACACGAAGAACTAATATTCATGCGTGTTTATTCCTGTAACACAAGTATAATATATTCTCTTTGGAGACAGTGGGTTCAAACCACAAATGAATCTCCTCTCAGCATCCATTTCTCCTGCTTGAGGGTGTGGCTGCAGTGATAATACTATTGGTGACTGATCCACTATTTTCTTAAAAGTCGCCAACAGAGGTCACCCAGCCTAGCCTGGCAAGCCAGACCTACATCAAGATGTTTGGTCTGGCAACTCACCATAGACACGCTCAATCCGAGGTGCGGGATAAACGGCTGTCTTTCAAATTCCCTCTGCACGCAATAGGACAGCGCTTCAACCAACCAGAGCGTTTTCCCACCAGCGGAGCTAGTTGATAGATTCAACTTTTGCCATATCTGGCCGGCAAAACTACGAACACATCTTCCTTTTTTTAAGAATGACTTAAGTGCCGTTCTTTGCTCTTTTCTCAAAGAAAAACTTAACTCTAAGTCCTCCAGAGTCGCGGCCAAAGCCGATGAGCAGCCGTCATTCTTTGTTTTCAAGTAGCAGCCAGGGAACCGTCGCAACTCTGTCGTCATATGTTAAGCCCGCCCCGCATCAGGCACGTGCAGAGGGGGGGGCGTTGGGTGCTCGAGCACCTGCCCCTTTGCCCCTTGGTGACCAAAGTGCCCTTTTGTCAAGCAAAATTTCCTCTCCTTTTTTTGTAATTAAAGGCCCTTTTGTGGATGCCTGCCCAATCTAACCATTAGTAAAATTTATTAATAATAATTTAGCCGTAAATAAAATGACCCACATGATGACCTTTCACCTGGCGAACTCATCCGGGTTCCTGACGCTGCACGCACATTTTTTTAATTTCGCGCGGCTACGCGCACTACCAGAAGATATCTTCAAATCTGTGGCTGCTGGTAAGTGGCGTTTCATTCTAAGCTTAGTGATTTTGATGTTTGTTTACTTATTATTATTATTTTACAAGGACGACGTGAAGAGAGCATGCAGAGACGTTGTTTATATTGCTGTGTGTAGGCTGTAGTAACTGTTTTCCTGAATGCCATCAAGATTGAAACCGAGACTGATTTCATAACAGGTCAATAAACAAATAGTTAAAATTAAGTCACTTACATTTTAGACGCAATGACTGTTTTTGTTCTGTTTCAGCAGCGAAAATAGTTCCAAACAAAGATCACGCAGAACCATAGCACATATCACAGCAACACTTGTTGCATTACTGAATGATTCAGCGTTTTGAACGAATCAGTTGAGTCAAATATTCAATGACCCATTCATAAACTGCCTCATTCTGAATAAATCAGCCGTTTGAACGAATCGTTTGAATGAATGACTCAATGACTCGCTCATTAAGACGGTCGCCTGCCGCCTCCTACTGGCGGTTTAGTTTCATAAAGTATCATCTTTTCAACATTCCTTATTTGTATATTCAAAAATATTTAAAATAATCAAATTTAATACAGTTATAATTTTTCAATGTAAATGATTTAATTTGATTGGTAACAGCCTGGTGTCTTATTATTTTAATTGAATATATTGATCAAATTTAAGAATTTGAAATGAAAGATGGAGCACATTTAATAAAATTAGGGGAAAAATGCCCTTTATAAAAGGTACAAATAAATTGTGTTTTCAAACAGTGATGTAATGAAACATTGACAATTTAAGCTTGAAGAGAGTAAAGCCTCTGTTTAGACTATTAAGGAAATGTAATTTCTTTTTGCCAAAAGAAGAACTTTTATTTTAAATAAATGTTAATTTTAAATCAGCCTACTTCAGTGTGATATGTTACCATATTATCATGCTTAACACTAAGAATTTGAATAATTGTAATGTGATGATCAGATGCAGATATCTAAATCAAAGAATATGGGCGGTTTGCGGGTGGATTATTTGTTTTTAACAGTGGATTTGGGTGACTCAAAGTGCACCAGATTAATGAATTTATCTTTAAAATGTAAAAAAATTTCTTACGGGGGGGCATGCCCCCGGACCCCCCTAGAGGTAGCGAGCTCAACCCACAAAAATACTGTGGGAAACACATATGATGATCTACAAAAAAAATACAAATTTAATTATTTATTATTAAAATACATTATTAGGATTTTACCCATCTGCCTCATTTTGAGTCAGGAAAAACACAGCCCCATTTAAAACCTTGTTCCATGTGCCCTCTTTTATACTTTGAGCACCTGCCCCTCCAGAGGTCTCTGCACGGCCCTGGCCCGCATACTCTATACGCGACGTGATTGGCGTGATTGGCCTGACCCAATTTAGGTTTTTGCAGCTCGAAAGTCTATGGAGAGTTGCTAGACTGCCCTGGCTGCAAAATACATTTTGCTGCCGCTAGGGTGCGTCTAGATTTCTAGGCTACACCCAGCCATCATTAAAGGTAGGGTATGCAATTTCGGAGCGGATAGCAATAGCAAACTAGCTTTGAAATTGAATCCCACCCTCCCTTCAGAGCGCTCCCCCAAAGCCATTCCTCCTTCAAAACATATTTTAAAGCGAATTATATTTTTCCTGTGTAGAATTTAAATAGGTCCGATACATTTTGTGGTCTGCACCGACTCGTGCATATGATCCGCTCTGTACTATCTTGGCTTTGGACGGAGCAGACTGCAACGGTTCATGTGACACTAACGCAAATCCAGACTTTTTTCGCCTCAGTGGAAAGCATAGTTACACTGTCTTAATCGGTCCTTATCCCCTATAGTGCATTACGTGCCATTCAATATATAGAAAAGCTATTTTTAAGTCTATTTATAGTGGGATGCTTCAGATTCTAGAGAGCATTTGATTAGACAGAAAATTTGCATAGTGATGTCATTAAAATCATTAATCCATAGTGGCGGAAGACTGTAGTGGAGACTGTAATTTTTGAATGCTTATATCTTCTAAATGTGAATTTTGTCATTGTTTTGGAGCACACAAGCTTATAGATAACCTTAAGGCTAACATATTGATCCTAAAAGCAAAAAAAAATCAATTTTGATTTTGATGTTTTACATGCTGCCGTTGAAATAGTGATACTCGTTTGTCATTTAGTTTTGGTCCAAGTTAACAAAACCATATTATTGTAAAAAAGTGCACTACTTGTGTCCTGTGTCTTTCACTTGGTCAGCTCTAAAACACAGATTTAGTTGGACAAATTGCATAAAAGAGTGTAAGATTTACTGTAAAAGACTACAGTTTTCCGTTTGCCAGTGTTTCCTACAACTATCTGAGACAAACATTCAATTTAAGGGTCATTGGTGTGGTGATAAGGAGATTCCATATTAACTGAATTCTTTCTACAAGTGATCTGGAATAATGCCATTTGTGAAGACAAAAACAAATGCATATGGTATAATTTATTTATTTGATAAAACATTCCGAGAAAACGCATTTCTTTCTTTCCATATTTCTAGGATGGGCCTGTGAATCTGCCAAGGAATAGGACGCTGTTAGTGCACTCTCAGAAAAAAAGGTACAAAAGCCGTCACTGTGGCGGTACCTTTTCAAAAGGTACACCTTTGTACCTAAAGAGTGCATTTAAGTCCCTCAAATGTACATATTGGTACCAAATATGTACATATTTGTACCAAACGTGTACATAGTAGTACCTAAATGGTACATATTAGAACCCTTTTGAAGGGTACTGTCCCAGTGACAGCTTTTGTACCTTTTTTTCTGAGAGTGTGGGGTTGTGCCTGATAAAGAACATGAAGGGGTGATCGGCTATGAAACTCTGGGCTTCTGGTCGAAGGGCATAACCAGACAAATATTAGTCAATGGCTGCTGTAGCTGCTGTTGCCTCAGTGCCTTCCTCATTCACTTTAACAAAGGCCTTGTGAACCACTGCTGAAATGAAGAGGCCGTCCTGACGGCTCAAGCCTGTTAGACCAGCCTTTCGTTCCTGGAACACAGAAGTCATCCTCATCCTTTGCAGTATTTCTGACAGGGAGAAAAGCATTTTTTCAACCTCCAGCTTGAACTTTGTCAAATGGACTCTGATATCCATCCATGTGGCCATTTTGTCTCTTTTGGTCCAATCAAGCAGCTTGTCAAGAGTCAACCACAAAAGCATTGGCAGTGTAATAAGTAAGAGTGTAATCTGCTGTCACTGATCTGACAGATTGATACGGTTATTGTTAAGAACGGTCAGATTAGTATTATGAGCTCCTCCTGTTTATATGGCAACTTCAGCACCTGCAGTTCATACTCTGGGATGCATCTGAGGGGGAACCTTTTCTGCTGGTACATCATTACCACAGGCCGGCTCTCATTCTGATTGAAGACAAATGTTATCAAATGAAGAAATGCACAGCATATACAAAATTAAGTTATTATTTCTTGTTATAGTGTACGTGTGGGTAAGCACAATTAATTGTAAAAGATTTTAAAAAGTGATCTCCAGTTTGCTTATATGCTGTTTCTCCACCCTTGAAACAAAAAGTGGATTGTACCTGGTTTATCCTAAAGGACATTTCTTTAGTGACCCTTGCTTCAAATGTGCGCATCCACTTCCCATTGAGGTAGGTGGCATTAACCAGAACTAGACAGGTTATTGCAGTCACCATTCTTGGCTTGAGAAGATTTTAGATTTTGTCTGAAAATACAAGTATATGTTTTTGACTTTGTATTATATGGAACTGTTCTGCTCACTCTCAGTCTGCTCTTCCACCCATTTGTTAATGAGCTGTCTTGAGTTCTCAGATGCCTGAAGGTCAGCGTGGTACAGCTTCAGGGTGGACTCCAAATACTCCTGCAGGACAAAATAAAGCCAGTCTCAAAGCACACAGAGAGCATCAAAATGTCTCATTGTTAAAGGCAGAATGGTCTCACAGGTAAGAGGCTGAAGGTTTTCTTTCCATAAATGCGGAAGGACAAAACCTGCACAGAAATTCAGGTAAATCTCACAAAACCCCTCAAGAACATGTGCATGTTGCACTTTACCACAAAATCAAAAGAAAAACAAATGTTTGCATAAAAAAAATGAAAGCTATTTTTACAGCATTTTTTTTAAATATATTTTGCCATTGTGAGGTATAATAATAATAATAATTCGTTACATTTATATAGCGCTTTTTCTGAGACCTCAAAGCGCTTTACATATGGAAGGGGGGAATCTCCTCAACCACCACCAATGTGCAGCATCCACCTGGATGATGCGACGGCAGCCATATTGCGCCAGAACGCCCACCACACACCAGCTTACTGGTGGAGAGGAGACAGTGATGAAGCCAATCAGTGTATGGGGATGATTAGGAGGCCATGATGGACAGAGGCCAAGGGGCAAATTTGGCCAGGATGCCGGGGTTACACCCCTACTCTTTTTCGAAGGACATCCTGGGATTTTTAATGACCACAGAGAGTCAGGACCTCGGTTTTACGTCTCATCCGAAGGACGATATGACAATAGTATACAGTGTATCACTGTATAAAATGATATGATCAATAAGTCATGACAACATGTTTTTACATTAACTTATCAAAAGCAATTTTTAAGCAATTAAAATTTTTTCAAAAGATTAAACTTATTTTTAAACCAGTTTAATGTAATTTAAGATGAAATGACATGCATATAAGGTGATTGTATACCATACTTAAAAATTTAAGGTACCAACTTTTTTTTTTTTTTTTTTTGCAGTGTAATAATAATTATGTTATGGATAATGCAGACACAGGAGAGGAAGGTGGATGGTGAACAGTGGTTTATTGAATAACAAAGGTGCAGGGATGAGGTGAGCAGGGTAGTGGAGTCCAAAGGGTTTTGGCGGAGACACAGAGGGAAGGGAGACGTGAAGAGACGGGAAGAGTCCACATACATCAAACGAGGTAGGACAATGAACTGTGGTGAGGAGTGTGCATTTGTAGTGGCAGTGATGAGGGTGATGATGATGTGTAGGTGTGTATGATTGGAGATGACGTGCAGGTGAGGACCAGGAGGGATGCTGGGAAGTGTAGTGCAGAGGATGGTGACTAGGTGTAAATTTGACAAATGACTGTGATGTGAAAAAACATTGATATATTATCTTGAAGTGTATTACATAATGTATGTGTGTGTAAATATATATATATATATATATATGTTATATAATGTTAGTATTTCTTTCCCTCTATAATTTAGCTGAATAAAGAAGCATTGCATTAATGCTTTACAATAATAAGAATCACCATGGAAATGAAAAAACAAAACAAAATGCTGAACAAAAAATGCTTTTTTTGTTAAAAGTAAAAAATTTTTGGTGTGAATGTATTTAATGATCCATTTCCATTCAGTGTAACTAACACTTAGAAAGCAGCAGTGGTATGATTTACAGAAACAGGTTCTCTCACTTTGCGTAATGCAAATTTGAATCCAGTGCAGTCGGAAAATCTGATTGACTTCCGAAGTTCAAAAAGCGGTATTAGAGAATGTGTTGATTTAGTGTGTGTTTCAGCTGTATTATCCATTTTTTAGCAAACAGAAACATCAGCCAGCTTAATGACTGTATTTTGATTTACTTTTTGTCTCGGCTAAAAGAACAAAACAATACTGTAATAGTCTTAAAAGCATTATCAAAAATGTGTTGAAAATGTATTGCATTGTGAGCCATAATTTTCCATATAAAGTGGTCATTTCTAAATGTGTGTATTGCAAGTAAATCCATCTTTGTGTTGTGGTGCTTCCTCTTAAAAACCGAAAACACAAGATGTGAATTATTTAATAGTATTTATTGTTTATATTTTGGTGTTAAGATAACCATCACAAATTTAAGATGATCCTCTGAATCTGCCAAAGAAGAGGATGCTGTTGGTGGGGTTGTGCCTGATGTAGAATAAGAACGGGTGATCTGCCATGAAGTGCTCTTCTCGAAGCATACAGAAGTTCGCAATGCCTGCTGTAGCTGCTGCCGCCTCTGTGCCTTCTTCATTCACATCAACAAATGCCTTGTGGGCCACTGCTGAAATGAAGAGGCCACCCTGACTGCTCATGCCTGTCAGATCAGCCTTTGCTCCCTGGAAAACAGAAGTCATCCCCATCCCCATCAATGTTTCTGCTAAGGAGCTCTCAACCTCCAGTTTGAACTTTGGCAAATGGACTATGATATCTGTCTGGGTGTCCATATTGTTTCTGTTGGTCCATTCATGAAGCTTGTCAAGGGTCAACTCACTCTCCAGCTGTCAAACACACATATACAAAATAATACTGTTGAGTCTCTGAACATACAAGACACCAAATATAATCAAGAAGATCAGTACAAAAGCATTTTGACAACCTTCAGAAGAGGGTCAGAGCCATCCTGAGTTTCCTCAGGAAGAAGGATCAACATGCTGAGCTCCTCCTTTACGTATGGCAACTCCAGCACTTGCAAGCGGTGCTCATAGATGTAGTTGAAGGGGAACTTTTTCTTCTGGTTCATCATTTGCACTGGTTGGCTCTCATTCTGATAAAAGACAGATACATGTGCAAATGAAAGAGTGAACTGGAAGAATATGACTCTCTGTCAAGTAGGTATGATGTAGTACATCAAGTGTAAGGATGTACCACTGCTGTTGTACAATATTTTGCAAACAGACTTTGATTTTGATTCAGCACAGAAATGTTTCTGTGTTAAATAAGAATTGCACCTGGTTTATTTTAAATGGCATTTCTTTAGTGTCTTGAGCATTAAATCTCTGCAGCCAGTTCCCTTTGAAGTAGATGGCATTAACCAGAGCTAGTCTGGTCATTCCAGTCACTATTCCTGGTTTGAGAAGATCTCTGATTTTATCTGAAAAACACAAGTTTGTGTTTCTGACTTCACATCTGTGACTTTTTAAAAAGGTTTTCTAGCAACAGGTCTAAACGGATTATTTTATCCAAAATAGAATAGAATAACTGTTCTTCTCACTCTCAGTCTGCTCTTCCACCCATTTGTTAATGAGCTGTCTTGACTTATCCGATGCTCCAATGAAGTCCACAGCCTGAAGGTCAGCGTGGTACAGCTTCAAGGTGGACTCCAAATACTCCTGCAGGACACATGACAACACATTCAGCAAAAAAAGAGGCCTCAAGAAAGACCTTGAGATTAGAAACTTAAATAATAATGTTACATATCTTGGATTAGCCTCAAAATGTCTCATTGTTAAAGGTAGAATGGACTCACAGGTAAGAAGCTGAAGGTTTTCTCTCCATAAAGGCGGTTGGCCAGTTTGAGGATGTAGGAGGCTGATGGACTGTTGATCGATGAGGTGAGGGTCTCAAAATGAGAGTGAACATCAGAGACAGAACTGAAAGACAAAACCTGCACAGAGAAATACTTTTTAGAGAAATAAAACAAAAACATGCCTGTGGAAAGACTAAGCTAAATATGCACTGAAGAGCCTGTTCTGAGCACATTTATTTAAAGGAATCAAACTAAATCAAGGATTTCATATCATTTTCATTGAAGTTTGTGGTCCGTTGTCAAGCCAGGAATGTATTATCTAAATGAGTCTGTAATTAAAACAAATATATGCAACATGCTGAGGGTAGGCACAAGTTGGCCTTTGTGGCTAAAATCTGGAACATTTTATTCTAGGTCCATTTTAGTTGTTTTTTCTTTAGTATTTTGAGGCAAGCTTCTTCTAAAAGAGCCACTGGTGGAGAGTGAGAGAGCAGCTGTTATCATTTGTACATTCATTCTCATTTCATAACTGTGTGCCATTGTTTGAATATGATAAATGCATCTCTGTACTAAGCTCAAACAATGAGCAAGTGTTTAATCTTATGACATCTGGGCCTCACCCCATTTTTTCAGTCATAGGGTTGGTTTTCTCTTTCTTGTTTTGGGTTGTGTTTTGTTTTCAAGCAGGATTTCCAAATCACCGATTTTGTGTAAAAACTTCACAATTACAAAAATTCATTGGAAACCCTCACAGCCCTTGCTTGGTCTCCTGCCGCCTATACATCCTACCTTTGCCATTTCTTTGGATGTGTCTCCTCGGGCTCCTAAGTAGACCATGCTGAGCGCTGCGCTGATGCTCAATGGGGAAAAGAACATGTTTCCCTCGGCGTTGCTCGCGCTCAGAGCCCGATAGAGATCCAGAGCGAAGAGACTGTTAGCACGAGCGACACCCTCCATGACTGATGATGATACTGCAAAAAGAGCCCAAGTATTATTCCTTTTGAATAATGTCCGGAATATCATTCCATACGTTACAATAGCGCTTCTGACAAAACAATTAGCCTACGAGTCAGATAATCTGTCAGGGAAACGAAGTCGTACCTTAGTGTTCATTACTATGGGAAACAAAACTGCAGTTCTGTGCGCCGTATTTTTAGACACACATGTGTATTGATTAAGTAACCTATTACTTACATTTAATGAAAGATGCTTGTCCCAAACGTACGTCTGTGTGAGAGAGAAACCTGCCCCAGAGTCATGCGATATAAATGATCAGCAACGCCCATAATGAGCAGAAAAAACTAGAGAAGCAAACTGCAGAAGTTAGACATAACAGGTGAGTCAGTCTCACACTCACCCGCCCTTTTATGACCTTCTCATGTGCTTCCCTTATTTTACTGCAAGATTTCCAGCCAAGATCAAAAGTGAATAAAACATTTGTTGGAATGGTTGTGTGCTTTCTTTGGAGAGAGACAGAAAGAGAGCGAGGGCGAGAGCGAGTGAGAGAGTGGACAATAGGAGATATACTTTATGTTTTGTCAGCAACACAGCGCAGATGCATTCAATGAATGTGACTATGTGAATGCTCTGGACTAATCAGTTGAACTTTGTGCATAAAGGCTGAGTCACACAGTTGGATCAGAGGTTCTGCGCAATAAAACCGTCAAAAGGCCTTTCACAATAGCCGTGTTAGTCAGAAATGCTTCTTCTGTCTAGTGTTTTTCAGCCTATCATTTTTTATTGATCTACTGGGCATAGACTATTGATTTATTCAGGATACCCGAGGTTTCTACCTTAAGAGATAACACCAATCATTTGGCAGGATAAGGAATTATGAATGAAAGAGTTGACCTCACTATTAATGCACATTAAGTAGCCTACAGATTGAACAACTGAAAATTGGACATTGCTTTGTTAACTTAAGGTTGGACCTATAGCCTACACATACACACACACACAAACACACACACACAGACACACACACACACACACACATTCTTGTAGATCTCTTTTTGTAGATCAACATTCATTGACACAATACTATCTCTAGCTCCTTACCTTAACCCATACCTAACTAACTGCCTAACCCGAACCCTTACCCTAAACATATACCCTTAATAAAAGTCTTTACCTTCAAACCGGCCTTTAAAGGGGTCTCAGAATAGTTTGGGATCAGTAAGACTATGTTTTTGAAAGAAGAAGGCTATCATCTCGGCTCAAAGCTACATTTATTTATATATGCCTATACTGTAGCCTATATAAACAGTATAAACAGTGATAATGTGTCTTCAGTTTCACATGCATGATCCTTCAGAAACCATTCTAATATGCTGATTTGGTGCTCAATAAACATTTCTTATTATAAATATTGAAAACCGTTGTGCTGCTGAATGTTTTTGTTTAGTCTTTTTGAGGATTGATAAACAGAAAAAGTTCAAAATAACAGCAATTAGATGAAATAGAAATTTCACTTTTTATCAATTTAATGCGACCTTGCTGAATTAAACTATTAATTTCTATAATTTTTTTATCTTAACCTACATTATTCAGCAATTATACAGTCTACTAAACAAAACAGCTGAAAACCCTTTAATTGTGAACAATAATTATTTTTAAGAGCTGAGTAGACGGAGTACTGTCATTTAAATATATAGCCTACATATTTAATATGCAAAGTAGTGAATTGGGTGCACACTGCACAGAATGCTTGAGGACTCAACAGCAGCACATAAATTAGCCTACAGTGTAGGAAAATCAATTACAAGGGATTAGGCTTGCTGCGGTAGTCAGTGTTACCGGTGTTACCGATGCTCAGCCGAAACACCGATTACAACACTTGCCCATCACGGCACCGCCCCCCCACAATCTCTTCTCTTCCACTTAATTCTCCAACGCTGTTGACGTAGTGTAAACAGCGCAGAACTTCTAGGTTCTACGTCAGAGCGCTGCCTCACTATTGATCACGTGAGAGTGAACAGCACCAGGATTCCACAACCTGAATTAACTTACATATGTCCCTGAGTTTCTGAGATGAGAGAAATCAGATGAGAACAAACTGTTGATCAGCTATACAGGTTCCTGGGCTCACAGCCTCAAAAACATATGAATGACCTGACTGTGAATGCATTACCTCTAGCAACCTCCAGTGGCCACTAGCACAAGGTAGTGTCGGCATACCACCATGTACAACGAACCACATCCAACAGGTGTAACCGTTGATGTATAAGAGGAAGCTGTCTGAAAGGCATGTCCAGGTACTAACCCGGATTGTATCCATAAAACATTAAACCACAGCTGCCCAACTCACTGCAGAATTAAATGCGCACTTCGGCTCTCCTGTTTCCACCAAAACAGTTAATCGGGAGCTCCACAGAGTCAATATTCATGGTCAGTGTTTTGGTGTGGAGAAGCACCAAAGAGTCTTAACACCCGCACTGTTGCTGCTCAGAGTGAAAGCACGGGGGGATCAGTGATGGTTTGGGCTGCAATATCATGGCATTCCCTATTGTGATTGATAGCCACTTCTATGCCAAAGAACTATTTTGACCATGTGCACCGAATGGTTCAAACATTGTTCCCTAAAGGGGGTGCTGCTGTGTATCAGCATGGCTTGTGACAGTTGAACATGTCCCATGGCCTGCACAGAAACAAGATCTAAAAAAATTTTAAACACTTTGTGGTATTTTTGAGGAGTGAGTCAGAAAATGTTTTCCTCCACCAGCATCACACAGTGACCTGGCCACTGTTCTGGAAAAAGAATGCTTCGAAATCCCTCTGGCCACTGTTAAGGACTGTCATTCCCAAGGCGAATTGATGCTGTATTGGCCCTTACTAATAAAGTATTGTCTTCTAAAACCAGGTGTTTCCATTTCATTCAGTTTCATCCAACCACTGTAGATGTTTTGAACGCAGACAGACAATCACTCACTCACTCACAAACATACACACACACACACACACACACACACACACACACACACACATACAAACACAAACCATTGCTGCTCTTGAATTACACACAGACAGCAGAGCATTTACTTGGATGTCAAAATGAGGATTAAATAAAAAACTCATCTTGTCAGCACCATGGTTTGCTGTTTCCACACCTGTGTGTGTATGTGTGTGAGTGTGGCCTGGTAAACCCTATATTGGGGTCCCAATGAGGAAAACAGCTTATATATCATACTAAGTGATGTTTTTTGAAAATGTAAAAATGCAGATAGTTTGATGGGTAGGTTTAGGGGTAGTGTTAGAAAACACAATATGTGTGTGTGTGTGTGTGTGTGTGTGTGTGTGTGTGTGTGTGTGTGTGTGTGTGTGTGTGTGTGTGTGTGTGTGTGTGTGTTTGGCATTAATTAGCCATATAGTGTGTCCTCAGAAGTCAGCTAAATATGACAATACTGACTCATTGGGACATCCCAATTAGAAAACTGATTCATAAATAGAGCGACTTGTTGACTGCCTCATCGAATGTAAGTGGAAAACAAATGACATTTTGTAAAGTATCAGTGTAATATTCTAAATATGCAACAATACTGTAATTAAATATGCTTTAATTGAACGAACAGCTGATGTAATGTTGCATTAACAAGCCTGTACATTTAGTATGCCTAATGAATAATGAACTATCAAGATGCATTTGTGTCAATACATGTTTGTGTTTAATCTATTGGTGTAAGTGGAAAGTGCATTGTAGTATGTGCAATTTTACACTGCACGGCATGAGGCAGCTGCAAAAGTGATGGTGTTGATACAAGATCTGAGATTAAATGTTCCCTGGTCCGTCTGAGTACGAGGACAAAATGGCTCCACAAACTTTATTGTCATCATTATTGTCATTTAACAACAGACATCTAGCCTGACATCGTCATACTCAGATTCTAGTCAGAATGTGAATCTGATACTGCTCCATTGGGCTGTGATTATGGGGCGTGTTTCAACCGAACCAGGAAAGAAAATGCCTCTGCACTCAATTGGATAGACCTAAGTTACAAACAATCAGAGCAACGGAGTATGGAGGCAGATTAGTCTCAAATATAAATCACGCAAAAAACATGATTCACAAATGCGTATACAATTTCACATGCATGAAACCTAATTCACGTTCACACAAAAAAAAATCCACGTGCGTGAAAAAAATATATATTTTCACAAAAAGCTATTCACATGGGCAAAATATAAAATACATTTCACAAATGCAAAACACAATTCGTAGATATACAACTGTGCACAAAAACCTTTGAATGTTTAAAATGTATGAGTGTATCCTTGCATTTGAATGTGCAAATCGTCATTCACGTACGAATCGCCTTTATGTGTGTGTGTGTGTGTGTGTGTGTTTGATACTTTCCTGGCAGCATAACACTCGTAACACAGAGCAGTCGTACTCTTTAGCCAATCTTTAAGCTTATCAATCGACCAATCAGTATCACGTGAGGGCGGGCCTACCTACATGTTACGTCATCAGCTTTCGACCAGTTCATGGCTGAGCAGAGGTAAGTGCAGTTAATCGTTCATTTCTGTGTTTAGAAGTTAGAGATCAGTTGAAGCAATAGTTTATTAACTGCTGTTTAGTCCACATGTGAATATAAACATTTATTTTTAGTATTGATGGATTTTCATGTCCTGTCCACCACACATTCAACCTATGATAATGTCTGTAATGACGTGCATATATAGGAGACATGTTTTGATCTGCATATATTATGTAGTTTTATTGTTTCAGATTTCCAAGACAGATGATGTATGAAGTTGCAGACAACTAGTACTGTGATCTTACCATTTCTACTGTAATTCTTTTAAAACAGTCATGTTGCAAGCCATCCATTTTGACAGTTGTTTCAACAAGTGGTTGAAAGTGATGCATTGTTACTGTATTCATTTGTCTCCTGCGGACTATATGTACACGCTTTAGGAATAAAGCCTTGCTATGCATGCATTATTAAATGTTCTTGTA
This sequence comes from Rutilus rutilus, assembly GCF_951802725.1. Taxonomy (NCBI): domain Eukaryota; kingdom Metazoa; phylum Chordata; class Actinopteri; order Cypriniformes; family Leuciscidae; genus Rutilus; species Rutilus rutilus. Next base: position 30,492,784 of record NC_140220.1, on the reverse strand, counting down.
AGAATTAAAAGATTCAGACATAGTTCAATTTGATGTACACATTTTATTAATTTGAAAGTTTCTGAATCCTTTGGGAATAAAATATATAAAATGACTTGATCATGATTAATGTTCCTGTTACATATGAAGATCATGAACTGACAGTCTAAACTGTGAAGCACAATATTCAGTACAGAGAAATATACGTCTCTTCAGGAGTTGTGAGATCCAGTCAGAGTGTACTTTGCTTTTAGCGTATATAAATATAAGTGCAATACATCAAGTGAAAAGTTAACAAATGAATTGTGTTCAGTCCGGTCATCAGTAGACCTCCCTGTTAGGACATATAAGATTTTGTCCTGATATTTAAAGTACTAAAACCCTATAGTACAAGAGGTGCAGACAGAGGACGTGGGAAATTAAGTGATGGTATTTGAATAGAGTTTACTGAGTAATCTTAGTCGCATAATCTTAATTGCCTCTCTATGATAAGTAGCTTTGTCTTATCAGCATAAAATCAGATTTGCCTATTTTACTAGGCAAAGTAAAATTAATGCTTCACAATATTGTCCTGAGACCTTAAGATGACAATAAAAAACCTTATTTAAAAACCTTGCGATGACAATACAACACAAAACATAAGGAAATGCATGTTGAATATATTGCTAACACTCTACAATAAGGTACAATAACTAAGTTAACATTAGTTCATGCATTAAATAACCATGAGCAATACATTTGTTGCTGTGTTTGTTAATCTTTGTTAACGTTAGTTAAAAATACAGCTGTTCATTGTTAGTTTACAGTGCATTTACTAATGTTAACAAGATTTTAATGAAGTAGGCCTATTAGTAAATGTTAACATTAACAAAAAATAATAAAGGCTGTTCACGTGCAGTTCATTATTAGTTCATATTAACTAATGAAACGTTTTAATAAAGTGTTACCAATTAAGACATAAATACAAAAAAAAAAAAAAAGTATAAAAGAGAATAAAGAAACAACATGAATTAAGATGTTCGTGACTGCTATCCAGATGTCACACCAAAGGTGAGTAATCCTGATAAAATGCAGGGAAACAAGTGTTAATAATAATTTAACATCATACACAAATGGCAAAAAACACTGGGTGCTCATTAAAATAGGTCTATTCACTATTTAAAGAACAATCTCGATGGGTATTGACCACAGATGATTGTTTTGCAATCATTAGCGTGATTGTAGCTGTGAGAGCTGTCTGTACCTTCAGCTAAAATACAACAAAACAAGCATCATTCTTCTTCATTTTTGACACGATATGGGACATCTGATTACAACAACACTTGCTTACATCAGTTAATAGTTCATAAACTATTGCTTCAACTGATCTCAAACTTCTTTAACTTCAGTTAACACAGAAATGAACGATTAACTGCAGTTACCTCTGCTCAGCCATTAACTGGTCGAAAGCTGATGACGTAACATGTAGGTAGGCCCGCCCTCACGTGATACTGATTGGTCGATTGATAAGCTTAAATCTGATTGGCTAAAGAGTACGACTTGCCAGGAAAGTCTCAAAAACACACACACACACACACATCTAAGGCGATTCGTACGTGAATGACGATTTGCACATTCAAATGCAAGGATACACTCGTACATACTACATTTTAAACATTCAAAGGTTTTTGTGCACAGTTGTACATCTACGAATTGTGTTTTGCATTTGTGAAATGTATTTTATGAGTATATAATTATATTTTGCGCATGTGAATTGCTTTTTGTGAATATATATTTTTTTTCACGCACGTGGATTTTTTTTGTGTGCACGTGAATTAGGTTTCATGCATGTGAAATTGTATACGCATTTGTGAATCATGTTTTTTTGCGTGAATTATATTTAAGACTAATCTGTTTCCATAAGAAAGTGACGTATGTTTTTCATTCATATTTCCAATCGACAAATGCCTTGATCGCGGTCGATATCTTCTATAACAGACGCGATGGCGGAATCTACACAAGATGTTTTATAAACAAAGTTCGGGAGGATCACGTTCAAATAATCAATCCAATCAACTTGTCATCAAACAATTACCATGTCTAGCCTACCCTATCAGCATGAGAGGAAGCATATATTTATTCACTCTGTCAACTCACCTAACATTCCTTGACAGTTTTCAGCATCCCTCCACTCACTCTCGGCTTGTTCTTCCACAGCCTGGAATACGGGGGGAGTACTTTGGGTTCGGGCCGAATATCGAGCCCAGAGCATAGACAGTAAAAGAAATGTACACAGCGACCCCATAGACTTCAACGGAGAAAAGTGAAGCAAATTAGAAACACTCACTTCCTGATGGCTGAGCGTACTGCGCAGACTCAAACTGAGCTTGATGACGTAGATGTGACGTGAGCAACCTGTCTGACAGTTGTAAGTCTTCTAGTAGCTGTGCCAAAAGAAATCTGAATCATTCCCTTCCGAATCTGGCAGAGACGGAGAGCGTGAGCTGTCCAAGAGCAACTTTATGACTCTCTATGGGCTTCTCCCTTGACTTTATTGGACTTTATGCCTCCACGTCCCCCATTTAGTAGGCCTATCTAATTCAGGACAAATTTCCGATAGAGATGTAATTTGATGAATAAAACAATAACTTAAATGGATAGTTCACCCTAAAATGAAAATTTGCTGTTAATTTATCCACCCTCAGGCCATCCAAAATGTAATGTTATGTCATTTTTTTCTTCTTCGGTTGAACAGTAAAGAAGTTTTTAGCTGATGGTGATTCGTATAATGCAAGTCATATTGAGAGTCAAAAAAACATGCTACAGCCTACAGGCAAAACAAAATTAATTCCGTGGCTCTTGACAATAGCCTACATTGAGGTCTTATGAAGCGAACCGATCGGTTTGTGCAAGAAACTGAATATTAGTTATAACAACATTATTACCTGTAATCAGAGCCCGCCTACGGAGAGCCTGGCCACTCCCTATTAAGTCCTATTGTACCGAATGTTGGTTGTAGTTCCACCAGAGTTCCACTGGGGGCGATCGACCATGAGTGCAAAATGAATGGGAGTCTATGGAGCTAGACGGCCGTTGAGAAATCTCAGATTTGATTGTAGGTTTTGCAAGTTCAACATGGGTTATAGGTCGAAAGTTGAATGAACGAGTACTTATGTCCTTTCGATTTCTTACAGGTTGAGTTGTTGTTGCCCATAACACGCTAGCATTCTGCTAATGAATGCTGATAGGTCAGTGAAGGACTGATTACGACCAGAGATACAGCTTGATGGCATCGTGGCATCCGAAGCGGGACCAGAAACAAACAAAACAAAAACTCTTCTAGCACGTGTATTTACCTGTGTCAGCTGTGTTGTTGATGCCTCAAGAGAAAAGAAAGTGCAGAGCGCGAAAGCACCAAAGTGACTGAAGGATTGCCGTAAAGCAGTATCTCTGGTCATGCAATGTGTATGTCGTCGTTGACATTTTAAAAGACTTTTTAAAGCAAATGAGTGACTCTAAAAAATCTAACACCCAGCAGTGTGTAATTTCTTTGCATCTCCTTTCGAATACAACATTCAAATTACTAGACAAAAAATTATATCCTGAGAATAGTGGATTTTGAGGGGTATAGCGCCATAGACCTCCATTCATTCTGCACTCGTCCTGTGAGCGCCCTCATATGGAACAAGAGTGGAACTGCAACCAGTTCAGAAGCCAGGAGTTTACTGAGAGTGGAACTTCTCCCCCTTATTAGACAGTAGCTGTGTCCCAATGTGAAGGCTGCAGCCTATGCGTCCTTCGAAGGACGCACCATGTAGCCTTCGTAGGATTTCCTAATTGCGCAACCAGGTGTTTCTGATCACCGCTCCTGGCGCCAAGCAATGGTGCGAGAGGACAGCTGCCATCCTGATAATTCATTTGATATTGAGGAAACTATGGAGCCAGAATTGGCTATTGTCATTTTTATGTTTTATATTTTACTGGACATGGTGAGGATGTTTCAGCCCCGGCGCTGCCAGGTCATGTATTTTCAGTTTAGCCCTGTTTGAATATAAAACCCAATTGAATATAAAAAAGTCCAGTATTTCTCCCGCTCGTCATCGGCAGCTGTCACAGTTGTCAGGTGACAAGAACAATCCTCCGTAGGCTAGACCAGTCCGAGCGCTTCAGATGCGCCCTTTGATATGGGACGCAGTTAGCAACAATTTGTTAATATTGTTACGATAGACCTTTGTCACTTTAATTTTCGGAACTGCATATTTCGTTAAGTATTCACGTACAAATGTGAAGCAACCTACTGAAGCACTCTTTTTTTTTCTCACATATGATTTTACATTAAACTACACAAAAGTATATAGTTTAAATGTAACAACCTTGAAAATATTCATAAGTAAAATGCAGTATAATATAAATGCAAAACTATCATAAAAACCCTGACAAGGAGTTTTTTTCCCCTGCAGAATACATAGGCTACCTCTAGTTTTACTCTTGATACTTTAAGTCCATTAGAGTATGCAAGATAATTTTGCTTAACTAAGGTTTTAGTAGTTTTTCCCCAATACAGTATTAGTAGTTATTAAAAGTACTTTTTTCAGAAATATACTCTTTTTGAAAAGAAAAAAAACCTCAGTGACATGGCAGCCGTCGATTGAGTCAGCCCTGCAAACCTGTTGGTAGACAACTTAGTGGATAGTGGAAATATGCACTCAAACACTCTGGAGACCATCCAGATGATGTCCCACCAACAGAAGGCCTTACCAGGGTCTCTATTGTGGCCATCCCAGTCCAGCAGCTCCACCAGGGTCCCCCTGCTCAGCTGAATAAAAGTCTACATCGTAAATGTAAATGTTTATGTTTATTTTGATATGTTTAAGGTATGTTGATAATAGTTGGAAAAAGTACTTTAATGTAGGTAGCCCATGGAACAAATGATTTTCATTTACCAATTAAAAAAAAAAAAAAAAAAAAAAAAGGTATAGAAGAATTTGTTTCATGTAGAAATTATGACTGTCATTACAAAAATAAACAATGTCCAGAACAATTAATTCTCTTTATTTACACATTTAAAGTTGCATAAAAATAATGTACAGATTTTTTCTTTCCTTTTAAAAAATAAAAGTGAAAAAAAGTGAAACAAGAATATGTAGAAAAAATATATATCAAGAAGAGAAAACAGCCTGTCCATCCTCTCCCTACTCTCCTCGCCTCTGCCTCACTCTCTAGTTGCCCTTTGTCTCACCGCCTTCGTGCTGGTGCTGCTGCTACCCCTGGCTCCTCCTCACCGTGGGCACCCACTGCTGAACTCGGCCCTGGTGTGTCCTCAGGGATTGAGGCAATGACGACAGGGGGGTTGGTGCAATGCCTCTGTCCCAACACCTCATCCATGAGGACAAACCAGGGCCAAGTTTTAGCAGTGGGTTTCCCACTCACACCCTCACATGTCCCAGGACACTTGCAGTCCTAAGGGCAGAGCAAATGAACCATGGCTTGTTAACAACAACAGCACAATACATTTCAGCAAAGAGTACAATTTCTTACTTTGTTTTGTTTTTTTCTCCTGAATCGCTCTAAAAAAAGCAGAAAAGGGTACTTAACACAGGCGTGCAATCTTAAGTGCATTGTTAACACTGCAAAATATGACGCATCAAGACATGCATACAAAATACTTAATCTCAAATTTGGTTAAATCCTTTTAGACTATAGGCAGAATTTCTGAAAATGTGCTTATTTAAAGTGCTGGAGGAATATTGTGATTATTTATAATATACAACATTTCTAGGGGTATTAAGGGGTGCTGAATCCAAATCTGCTGTATATGAAGCTCAAAAATGTCCCAAAATGCCTCAAAATTAAGAAATTCAAGATGGCCGCCACCGCCAGGCTAAAATCTATTTTTCAGTATATCTTTTTGACTAAACAAGGTACAAACATGAAATAAATGTGCTTTTGTAAGTTTTCCTACATGGGCAATTCAATGCCATATTCAGATTTAAGATGTAATGTGAAGAAACTGCTTAGATATTGCAAAAATAGTTGTTTTTAACTATGAACTATTATTAACTAATTCATAATTAAGTTATTATTATTAATATTAATATTAATATTATCAGGCTACTTTTACTTAGTTTGTATTTTGTTTTGAGGTAAAATGTGTCAAATGTGCTGTAATGCACTCCCCAACTCCTGTAATGCACTCCTATTGGGCCCCTCCCCAATATCACGCCACCCCACCCCCGAGCTTAGCTTTTCTCACACTTCTCAGAACGGCTGATCAAAAACATAAGACAGCTAACAGGTAAAGTCATGTCCAGTGTATATTTTTATAATGTGACATGTTTTCATAAACATCCCAAAAGGGGATCAATAATGTTTCTATCTATATACTGTATCTATCTATCTATGTAGTTTAAATAATTGCAGTGTATATTTTAGCATTTTTGATCACTAAAAGAAGCCTATTAGCACGATTAGCTAGATGACATCAAAGTCAGAAAACTTAACACACTTGCTTTTACACTGACTGATTGGAGGAAAGACTGTTTAAATTCATTTAATTTAACCCTTTCGCATGTACGATCACACCGGTGTGATCAGTCTAGGGCTGGTCCCTGGAGTGTACGATCACACCGGTGTGATTAGAACAGTTAGTGCATCACGTGATCAAGTGCTAAATTCAAATGTGCTTTCCCACGTTGGCTGGCGCTAAGCCAGAGAAAGGTGCGCTCAGAGCTGTCATATATCAAAACTTTACAGTGTTTTCAACCACATAATGTTTATTTCAGGTTTCAGACATATAAATTCACATAAGTACTAAAAAAATCAATACATTTAGAGCATGTAAAATACACACTGGAAGAGGCAATAATAATCCTTTTCATTATAATTAGACATGTTTTATTCATATCAGATAAAGCTAAGCTCGGGGGTGGGGTGGCGTGATATTGGGGAGGGGCCCAATAGGAGTGCGTTACAGGAGTTGGGGAGTGCATTACAGCACATTTGACACATTTTACCTCAAAACAAAATACAAACTAAGTAAAAGTAGCCTGATAATATTAATATTAATAATAATAACTTAATTATGAATTAGTTAATAATAGTTAAACACAACTATTTTTGCAATATCTAAGCAGTTTCTTCACATTAAATCTTAAATCTGAATATGGCATTGAATTGCCCATGTAGGAAAACTTACAAAAGCACATTTATTTCATGTTTGTACCTTGTTTAGTCAAAAAGATATACTGAAAAATAGATTTTAGCCTGGCGGTGGCGGCCATCTTAAATTTCTTAATTTTGAGGCATTTTGGGACATTTTTGAGCTTCATATACAGCAGATTTGGATTCAGCACCCCTTAATACCCCTAGAAATGTTGTATATTATAAATAATCACAAAATGCCTTCAGGGTTCTGATTTTGTGAAAATTGACCCTGTCTATTTGTAGACATAGCTTTCATGACAGCACTACAAAAACCCCACTGCCTTATCTAATGCTTTTCTTATTGTTGTGGGCGTTAAGGGTGAGTGATATTCCTTATAATACACAAGTGAGATAGACTAGTGCAAATATTACAAATAGGTCGTTAAACTAATAGCACAAGTTTTGCCTCAAACTACCTGACAAATGAAGCCACGCAATGATGACAAAGGAGTTACGATGAAGTTTATAAGAAACTTTAACTCTGGTTTCGCTAGCTATTTGAGTAAATTAAAACATAATACTTACATTTAGATGTGAATTCTCGGCCGCCTTTAAAAAAAATAAAATAAATGCTGTCGTCACCGGCGCGCAATGACTTATGGGGTAGGATCAAGGGGGTAATCTATCAGCCGGAAACTGAAGCTTCTCCGGGGTCCGCCATTGATTAGCAGACCATCACCTGCTGTTAGCATTCCATTGACTCCCATTCATTTTGGCGTCATTTTGACAGCGGATAACTTTACATCTAAGGCATTTAAAGACTCCATTTGTCCATTATTTATTTCTAAAGAAACACAAAAATGTATAAAAGGCTCCATTACCTTGTATCTATGGCCCCGTAGAACCAGTTTTTGTAAAAATAGGCTAACGATTGCGTCGTAACCACGCAACTCTCTGTCGCACAGTAGAGAAATTACCGTATGGACAGGAGGAGAAGCTCGTGGGTAATCGGGGGGACGTGGAGACAGACTAGAAGACAGACGGGTTGCTCACGTCACATCTACGTCGTCAAGCTCAGTTTGAGTCTGCGCAGTGCGCTCAGCCATCAGGAAGTGAGTGCTTCTAATTGACTTCACTTTTCTCCGTTGAATCCAATTGTTGTTTCTCCGCTGTGTCCATTTCTTTTACTGTCTATGGGTAGGACAGGCCGCTTAGGATCCTTTTATGTATCCTTCCTTTCATGGGGAATGAAGGGTGCATTTGGCGTTGCTTTTGAATCAGGGTAGCCTTCGTCGCGTCGCGATGACGCAACCGACCTTCGAATACGGCCTTCGAAAGGATTCAGAATTTAATTGGGACAGCCTTCATCGCGCCGCGGTACTTTTTATATATATATATATATATATATTATATTATTATTATTTTTTTATTCAGTACAAAATTATACATTATTCTACAGTACGTAAAAAATTTGAATGAAAGGCTCAACACAGAAAATAAATATATACATATCTGAAATCATATCTTACATCTCACTTAGGGTAAAATAAATAAATAAAATTAATAAAATTAAGGGGCAATATCACACCAAATCATATGAAATCAAAAGATCAAGCAGCTTCATCGCACTCCCACCTCTCATTCCCTCAAGGGCTCTAGAAAAACACTTTAAATCATTTTTGAACACAACAAGCAGTGGGGATTTAAAAAATCTACATTTGTGAATTAAATATTTTGCCATTATTACAATGTTATTAATCAAATAAAAATGAACACAGCAGTCTTTGGGAATTCCAAATAAGATATGTTGTAAAGTAAAAGCAAAACCATCAACAACCACCTCCTTTTCTATCAACCAGTCCTGAACTGATATCCAGAAGACTTTGGAAAAATTGCATTTAAAGAAGATATGGTCAGTGTCTTCAGAATGGCTATTACAGAAAGAACAGGGGACAATATCTATCTTACATTTTTTATTTAAGAGTTTGTGAGAAGGATAAATCTCATTTAAGATTTTGAAGAGTGTTTCTTTTGCTTTAGGAGAAATAGAAAACCTTAAATAAGCTGTTCTAAGATATTTTACAGTATTCTTATTAAACGTGTGATCTAGGTTATTTATTTTACTTCGACAGGGATAACATGTTATTAAGACGACCTGTCTTACTTGTTAGTACAATGAACACTTTTAAAATTAATATAATAAAGTGGGAAGAACTGGTTTAACTTTAGCATAAGAAAGGGAGCATCTCATCAGCATTTTTATGCCTGAAGGTATTGCATTAATGACAGTGAAGAACTCTTTCGGGTGACAGGTAAAACCATGCTTCAATGTAAAAGCATTATAGTCTAAAAAGTTACCCTTTCATCCATTAGATCCTTCACCGACTATATACTTCTGCTTAGCCAATTCTTAAAGCATAAAGATTTGTTCCTGTGCAATATATATTTGTTGTTCCAAATAGAAACATTATGAGGTGTAAAATTGTGTGTATGTGCCAATTTCCAAAATAAGAGAACTTGTTGATGGAATGTTGATAGTTTCACCGGGAGTTTCGATAAATCAAAATCACATTTGAGCAAATATTGAATTCCACCAAACAAAGCTGAAGGAACTGTAAACCAAAAACTATCTTCATTACATACAAACATTTTTAGCCATTTGAGTTTTAACAAAATATTCATGTTTTCAAATTCAATCACATTCAAACCTTGTTTGTAAGATTTAACGATGTCAGCTTTTTTAATATAATGAGCTTTTTGGCTCCAAATAAAATTATACATTTTCCAGGAACATGTTTTAATAAAATTTGCAGGGGGAGCTAAAGAAAGAGCAGGATAAATAAATCTGGTTCAGTATTCGACTTGAAAAAATTGAAAGGTCTCTTTGTAAACAGCAATTTAAGATTTGATTTGCTTTTTGTAGATTATTTTCAAAATTATCTTTCGTACAAATTTTCTGATCTTTGGTAATTGTAATGCCTAAATATTTCACCTTATTTTTTACCAGAATATTATGCAGACAAGTGATATCACTCTTATGTAGGGCAAAATGTTCACATTTGCTTAAATTTAGAGTCCTGATGCCTTAGAAAAGGTATTAACTAATGAAATACCCAGAGGAATTTGATCCTTGTTTTTTAAGAATAACGTAGTATCATCTGCCAATTGACTGATTGCTATACTTTTATCAAATACATTTAATTTCTGTACCGTTCGATCATGAATAACTAAAGTAGACAACATGTCTGCAGCCAAAATGAATAAAAGAGGGGATAGAGGGCAGCCCTGTCTTATTCCACGACTAATAGGAAATCTTTGTGAAGTAGAAAATGGAACTGTTCATATCTTTATAAATAATTTTTATAATATTGACAAAGTGCTCACCAAAACCAAAGTGCTCTAAAGCTTTAAATAAAAACCTATGTTCTAACGTGTCGAAGGCTTTCTTAAAGTCTAAGAAAAGAATATATCCATCATACTTTATCAAATGATTGTATTCAACCATATCCATTACTACATTGTTGTGAATAGATCTTCCTTTAAAGGAACACTCCACCGTTTTTTGAAATAGGGCTTATTCACCTTCTTTCCTACATTTAGATAGGTGGGCAAATGCATTTTTGTCTCAGTGCATGCATTGTTTTAGTTTGACAGGGTCAGCGCTAGCTTAGCTTAGCATAATGAATGGAATCCTTTGTTGCCAGCTAGCATGTCCTGAGTAAAAGTGATATAAAAAAAAAAAAACCCAACCTAATTATTTCTTGTGGCCTGCGTATTCACACCGAGTACAAATAGTGATGCAGATTAACACTAGGCGATTTCCTAGGCAGATATTGACTTATATATTAAGGACTATATTAGGGGGAAGCACAGGCGAAGCACTGCTACTTGGGCGTGATATCTCTGCACCCAAGTAGCAGTGCTTCGCCTGTGCTTCCCCCTAATATAGTCCCAAGTCAATATCTGCATAGGAAATCGCCTAGTGTTAATCTGCATCGCTATTTGTAATCGTTGTGAATACGCAGGCCACAATAAATAATTAGGTGGGTTTTTTTTTATTTTATATATTACTTTTACTCATGACATGCTAGCTGGCAACAAAGGATTCCATTCATTATGCTAAGCTAAGCTAGGGCCGACCCTGTCAAACTAAAACAATGCATGCACTGAGACAAAAATGCATTTGCCCACCTATCTAAATGTAGGAAAGAAGGTGAATAAGCCCTATTTCAAAAAACGGTGGAGTGTTCCTTTAAGGAATCCCGATTGAACCTCATTAATTACCCCATTAAGGCCCTCTTTCAATCGATTGACAAGAACGTGTGTAAAATGTTTATAAGCATTGATATTAACACACACCATATACAATTTCAACCCGTTTGTCACCTCAACCTGGCAACCTATAACCCAGTTGCGCAGTCGCGGAAAGTTTAACCCGAAAGCGAGCCGATAGACATGGCAGGCGAAGGCGGTGTCCCCGCAAAGAAAACGAAGTAGGCTACAGTTGTAAATTTCAACAATGTTGGACGCAACAAATTACGTGCATCTTACCCAGTCATAGTGCAGTGTTTCTGTGATGTTTTGTTGTAATAAAATTACTAATTAAAAATATAAAGAAATATTAATAAGTTATGTTTTCATTTATGGGTATTGCAATGTAAATAAATACACTTAACACGTGCAGTAGGCTACACTTAACAGCATGAGCCTACCTCTTGCTATAGGAATTCGTTGGGTCAATGCGTCTTCCTTCAAAATAACCAAACGGTCCTCTGTGAGAACAGCTCCCAATGTCGTTCAAAAATCGTTTCTGTCAGTATATATATGTAGGGCCTACTGTCTATGATATATACATATAAATAAATATATATCGTCGCTGTCGGGCGGAAACCTCGTATGTGCAAATTTTGTCAATTTCATATTTTTTCACAAATCGATATTGGTCAGTCCCCACGTATTTATTTTTTACAAATTATTAACCAATCTAAAGTGTTGAAAATATCTAGAGAGCAAATCTCTTAACTCCATTGGACACTTCAACTGTCTGAGAATCTTCGTAACTCCACCTCTTCTTCACTCCATGGCGGGAGCATCGCGGCATTTTGTCTCCTCAGGATTGAAAGTCGCAACGATTAAGAAATCCTCGTCGAGCAACACGTAAAGCAAGCCTTAACTCTGATTTTATCTGTGTTAAACTATGATATCAGTTATTGATGTATTTTAAATGTCTACTTATTACTAGGCTTATTAGGCTTATTACGTGTGCATTGAAGTTTTAAAATGTAGGCCTATCTAATATAATACTTGAATTGAATTAAATGTTTTGGATACCAGCATTAAATTATTGATTTTATTATTATTTTACTGACTCGAAGTTGGCACTGTACATGTAAAATACCCCAAGTAGCAAGGTTTTAATTTATGGGAGAAAAAAGGGCTGTCTAAGTTACTGGCGCCAAGTAGGCCTAAGCCTATCTTTGGATAACTCTGTCTGTTTTTTAGACAATAACGAGTGAAAATAGTTAGGTTAGATACATTTGAGTAGGCCTGTTTTGTTAAAAATCTTCGGTGCAGAAGGAAGCCCGTGAGCCACGAAGGTAAGTTTGCCTGCAGATTAGGCTATATTCCGCCTATTAGACAGCCTATCACCTCCTCGTTTTTTGTTCTGCTTCACTTATAGCTCTTAAAGGGGTCATATAATGCCATTTTTGTACAAGCTAATATGATTCTTTAGGGTCTAAATTAAAAGTTTGTAATATACTTTAATTAAAAATTCTCATTAGTATTGTAAGAAAACAATCATTTTACCTGGTCAAAAACAACTCTGGTTTCAGCACGCCGTTTAAGTGCATGTGTCTTTAAATGATAATGAGCTTTGCTCTTTGCTCACCCCGCCCCTCTGTTCTGTGCATACACCATTTGTAATAATAACACAATAACCATAACGCGTTGTTCATTATAAACGTGGGATTATGAATTATATTGAGAAGGTCGTACATAGAAAACATGCCATAATGTACCCTGAGTGTAAAAATAGCCGCATTCATCGTGAAGCGTGCTAGCGATTTGCAAAGATTAATATAAAGGTTAATAAAACGTTACACTCACTTCTTCTTCTGGAGGTGCAGCAGAAACACCAATAGTTGGTACTGATCCTTTTTTCAGGAGCAGCTTCTTAGCAAAACCAGCTTTATACTGACCCTCCTTTGTAAAGCAGTCTGGGCTGCATTTCCCAAAAGCATCGTAAGCCTAAGTTGATCGTAAAAACGATCGTACGACTGATCTTAATATTATGGTCTGTTTCCCAAAAGCATCGTAGCTTAAGTAGCACTTGAAAATCTTCGTAGAACTATGAGTGCTCTGGAGTAATCGTACATCCCCAAGTGCATTGTAAGAAGACAGATTTATGAGGACACCTGCAGGACAACTGGCAGATTACACCTTTAACTTTATTCAAATGCAATGTGATTATAATATAAGGTTTTGATTGTACTTTATTGTACACTTTATTACTCTTTTTTTTTTTTTTGGTTAAATTAATGTATAAGTTAAATAATTAAAAAGGTCAGAAAACAAAACAAAAATATAGAAATAATTTAATCTAATAATTTTAATCAAAATTAAATGAATGAACAAAAAAATAAATAAAAGAAATCCTTTAAATCTGTTAAAAATTACATCTTTGTTTCGCTCTATCTCCTCTAAAAGGACATTAATTGCATCTTTTTGAAAGGTATCTTTTCTTGTTTTTTTTCAGCCATTTTGTCAGTGCCTCCGCCTGTAGGTGCTTTATATAGACTTGTCTTGATTGCTAATCCACAACAGAAGACAATTATTAGGTTAAACGTTCAGAATACGATTCCATATAAGGTTATATTTCAGCACTTCGCAAATGGACAGCGACTCTTAAGTAGCACGTAGAGCGCGTTCTCGCGCGTTCATGTTAAGTGCATTTTTGGGAAACGCTCGTGGAATTGCTGCGAGCGTTCGTAACCTTGCACGTAGAAAGCGCTCTTAAGAGCTAAGATACATCGTTATCGGGAAACCCGGCCCTGGTGTGTGAAATGATTTGCGCAAACATGAAAGCATTGACTTTGATCGTGGGGAATATTCCCTTTGAAAACAAAACTCAGCCACTGCGTCTTCAGCGGTTCGGATTTAGGAACATCAAAATGACTGCTGTGTTCCTTATTACACCCAAGAACAGAACACCACAATCGCTTAGACGCCATTCTGCTCATAGACAGTGCTCCAGCGTATCAACAATGACACGCGGACTATGATGACAGACAGCTCGCTCACGAGCGAGGGCGGTTTGTGTTGAAACGCTGCTGTCAATCAACAATCGTGGGAGGGGCGCTAGCAAATTTGCACAAAACAATACTGTGATAGTCTTAAAAGCATTATCAAAAATGTGTTGAAAATTTATTGCATTGTGAGCCATCATTTTCCATAAAAAGTGTTCATTTCTAAATGTCTGTATTTCAAGTAAATCCATTATCTTTGTGTAGTGGCGCTTCCTCTTAAAAACCGAACATACAAGATGTGAATTATTTAATAATAGTATTTATTGTTTATATTTTGGTGTTAAGATAACCATCACAAACTTAAGATGATCCTCTGAATCTGCCAAAGAAGAGGATGCTGTTGGTGGGGTTGTGCCTGATGTAGAATAAGAACGGGTGATCTGCCATGAAGTGCTCTTCTCGAAGCATACAGAAGTTCGCAATGCCTGCTGTAGCTGCTGCCGCCTCTGTGCCTTCTTCATTCACATCAACAAATGCCTTGTGGGCCACTGCTGAAATGAAGAGGCCACCCTGACTGCTCATGCCTGTCAGATCAGCCTTTGCTCCCTGGAAAACAGAAGTCATCCCCATCCCCATCAATGTTTCTGCTAAGGAGCTCTCAACCTCCAGTTTGAACTTTGGCAAATAGACTATGATATCTGTCTGGGTGTCCATATTGTTTCTGTTGGTCCATTCATGAAGCTTGTCAAGGGTCAACTCACTCTCCAGCTGTCAAACACACATATACAAAATAATACTGTTGAGTCTCTGAACATACAAGATACCAAATATAATCAAGAAGATCCGTACAAAAACATTTAGCCAACCTTCAGAAGAGGGTCAGAGCCATCCTGAGTTTCCTCAGGAAGAAGGATCAACATGCTGAGCTCCTCCTTTACGTATGGCAACTCCAGCACTTGCAAGCGGTGCTCATAGATGTAGTTGAAGGGGAACTTTTTCTTCTGGTTCATCATTTGCACTGGTTGGCTCTCATTCTAATAAAAGACAGATACATGTGCAAATGAAAGAGTGAACAGGAAGAATATGACTCTCTGTAAAGTAGGTATGATGTAGTACATCAAGTGTAAGGATGTACCACTGCAGTTGTACAATATTTTGCAAACAGACTTTGATTTTGATTCAGCACAGAAATGTTTCTGTGTTAAATAAGAATTGCACCTGGTTTATTTTAAATGGCATTTCTTTAGTGTCTTGAGCATTAAATCTCTGCAGCCAGTTCCCTTTGAAGTAGATGGCATTAACCAGAGCTAGTCTGGTCATTCCAGTCACCATTCCTGGTTTGAGAAGATCTCTGATTTTATCTGAAAAACACAAGTTTGTGTTTCTGACTTCACATCTGTGACTTTTTAAAAAGGTTTTTTAGCAACAGGTCTAAACGGATTATTTTATCCAAAATAGAATAGTATAACTGTTCTTCTCACTCTCAGTCTGCTCTTCCACCCATTTGTTAATGAGCTGTCTTGACTTGTCCGATGCTCCAATGAAGTCCACAGCCTGAAGGTCAGCGTGGTACAGCTTCAGGGTGGACTCCAAATACTCCTGCAGGACACATGACAACACATTCAGCAAAAAAGAGGCCTCAAGAAAGACCTTGAGATTAGAAAGTTAAACAATAATGGAGCCAAAATGTTACATATATTGGATTAGCCTCAAAATGTCTCATTGTTAAAGGTAGAATGGACTCACAGTTAAGAAGCTGAAGGTTTTCTCTCCATAAAGGCGGTTGGCCAGTTTGAGGATGTAGGAGGCTGATGGACTGTTGATCGATGAGGTGAGGGTCTCAAAATGAGAGTGAACATCAGAGACAGAACTGAAAGACAAAACCTGCACAGAGAAATACTTTTAAAATAATAATACATCACAATTTTGGCATTGTGATGTATGCCAATAGATTAGATTAGATTAGATTCAACTTTATTGTCATTACACAAGTACAGGTACAAGGCAACGAAATGCAGTTTAGGTCTAACCAGAAGTGCAATAGCAGCAAGTGCAGGATATACAGTGGTTCATAAGTGCAGAACATGGATATGTACTGAATAAATATAGAGTTGAATACTATTATAAACAAAAATTTACAGATAGATTGTCCTATGAATATAATATACAGATAACTATTACTGTGAACAGAGTTTACAGCTAGATATGTACTGAATATAATAATATACAGATGGCTATTACTATAAACAGAATGTTTACAGATAGATATGTACTGAATATAATATACAGATGGCTGTTACTATAAACAGAATTTTACAGATAGATATGTACTATGAATATATATACAGATGGCTGTTACTATAAACAGAATGTGAGCATAATATACAGATGGCTAATACTATAAACAGAATTTAACAAATAGATATATGTATAAGTTAGGCTAATGAGCAGTATAACAATGGATTTAAAGTAGTGCAAATAAAGTTTGGACAGAAGCTATCCGAGTGAAAGTGCAGTGGAAAGTAATTGCATATTACAGTTAAGGTACGATATTGCAATGTATATATAAACAGTCGGTACTGTAAATAAACAGTCGGCAGTGCAAATTGAGCATATTCCAGTCAAGGTAGTAGTGCAAGATGCATATGTAAACAGTTGTTACTGTAATAACAATCAGCAGTGCAAATGAACATTATAGTATTGCAAATAACAAAATGGAGGCAGGTGTGAGGAGGGAGAGCCGAGTCAATCAGTATATGAGGGGAGTGGGATCAATGAGGGTTAGAGTTTAATAAAGAGACAGCTCTGGGGAAAAAACTGTTCTTTAGTCTGCTGGTCCTGGTCCGGAGGCACCTGAAACGCCTGCCGGAGGGCAGGAGAGAAAACAGTCTGTGGGCTGGGTGAGAGGAGTCCTTAAGGATGCTGCGAGCTCGATGCAGACAGCGTTTCCTCTGGATGTGCTCGATGGCAGGTAGTGGAGTCCCAGTGATGCGCTGGGCGGTTTTCACCACCCGCTGCAGTGCCTTGCGCTCTGCAACAGAACAGCTCCCATACCACACTGTAGCACAGTTGGTCAGGATGCTTTCTATTGCACAGCGATAGAAGTTCACCAGGATAGTGGAGGAAAGCTGATTCTTCCTCAGTGTCCTCAGGAAGAAAAGGCGCTGGTGAGCCTTCTTGACCAGGCTGGAGGTGTTGGTTGTCCAGGTCATGTCCGCCGAGATGTGGGTCCCCAGGAACTTGAAACTGGAGACACGCTCAACAGCCATTCCATTGATGTGGATGGTGTCGTGTGTGCCTCTTGACACTTTCCTGAAGTCCACGATGAGCTCCTTCGTTTTGGTGGTGTTGAGGAGCTGGTTATTTTCGGTGCACCATGTGGCCAGGTGCTTGATCTCCTCCCTGTAGGCAGTCTCATCGTTGTTGCTGATGAGACCAATCACCGTAGTGTCGTCCGCAAACTTGACGATGGAATTAGATCCGTACACAGGCTTGCAGTCGGAGGTGAAGAGGGAGTAGAGGAACGGGCTTAGCACACAGCCCTGTGGTACACCAGTGTTGAGTGTGATGGATGTGGAGCAGTTGGAGCCTGATCGAACATTCTGGGGTCTGTTGGTCAAGAAGTCCAAAATCCAGTTGCACATGGAGGTGTTGAAGCCCAGGTCTCCAAGTTTGGCTATTAACTTAGTTGGGATGACAGTGTTGAATGCTGAGCTGAAGTCAACAAACAGCATGCGTGCATAAGTGTTCTTATTGTCCAGATGTGTGAGCACAGAGTGCAGTGCCATGGAGACTGCATCCTCTGTGCTCCTATTGCTACGGTAGGCAAACTGGTGTGAGTCCAATGTGGATGGTAGAGAGTCTTTTAGGTGTGCCAGGACCAGCCGCTCAAAGCACTTCATTACGATGGGTGTGAGTGCTACAGGGCGGTAGTCATTAAGGCACTTCGGGCTGGAGTGTTTTGGCACTGGCACAATGGAAGTGCATTTAAAGCATGTTGGTACAGCTGCTTGGGCAAGAGACAGGTTGAAAATGTCTGTAAAAACCCCAGCGAGCTGCTCCGCACATGCCCTGAGTACGCGTCCAGGGATGTTGTCTGGTCCAGCAGCCTTGTGCGCGCTGATCCTGCTCAGTGCATTGCAGACATCTGTGGAGGAGAGTGTGATCGGTGGGTGGTCAGCTGAGGATTTGAGCTTGGTGGCAGTTTCTCTGTTGTCTCTTTCAAAGCGAGCATAAAAGTCATTTAGCTCGTTCAGGAAGTTGACATCAGTGGCTGCGGGGGTGGAGTGAGAGGGTTTGTAGTCACTGATGGCCTGAATGCCCTGCCACATGCGCCGAGGGTCAGCGTTGGAAAAGTGTCCCTCTATCTTAAGCTTGTAGCAGTGCTTGGCCTCTTTGATGCCCCTTTTCAGATTTGCTCTGGATGTACTATAGGCTTGTGCATCTCCTGATCTGAAGGCAGTATTGCGTGTCTTCAATAGGAGTCGCACTTCCCTGTTCATCCATGGCTTCTGATTTGGGTATGTGGTGATCTGCTTCTGGGTTGTAACACTGTCAATGGTGGTATTAATATAATCCAGTACAGAGGAGGTGTAGCAGTCAATGTCCGTGTGAGAGCCACTGGTGGCTTGAGAAGCAAACATACTCCAGTCTGTGTGTAGAAACCTTTCCTGGAGTGAGAAATCTGCCCCCGCAGGCCACACCTTGATGGTCTTCACTGATGGCTTCACGCGATTGATCAGAGGTGCATATTTGGGGGTGAGGAACAAAGAAAGGTGATCTGACTGTCCCAAGTGGGGGAGGGGTGTCGCGACGTAAGCTTCAGCCATGTTTGTGTAAACATGGTCTAAGGTTTTGTTTCCTCTGGTGTGACAGGAAACATGCTGGTGAAATTTCGGTAGCACTGACTTTAAGTTTGAATGATTAAAATCACCCGCAACAATAAACGCAGCTTCCGGGTGAACGGTCTGTTGTTTACTGATGGCTGCGTGAAGTTCTTTCATAGCAAACTTGGCATCAGCATCCGGGGGAATATAGGCTGCAGTTATAATAGTGGAAGTGAACTCCCGCGGTAGATAAAACGGTCTACATTTAACCATGAGAAACTCAAGGTTAGCTGAACAATGTCTCCCAACAATAGCAGAGTTTGTGCACCAAGCTTTGTTAATGTAAATGCACAATCCACCACCTCTGGTCTTACCGGAGCCATCTAATGTTCTATCCGCCCGGAATGTATGGCGTCCCGCTAGCTCAATAGCGTTGTCCGGTATTCCGCTGTTTAACCATGTTTCCGTGAAAATTAGAACATTACAGTTCAAAAGTCTCTTGCTGTATGTGATGTTGAGTCGAATCTCCTCCATTTTGTTCAACAGCGACCGTACATTGGCAAGGAAAATGCTGGGTAAAGAGAGCCGGTGTGGTGTTAGCTTTAGCTTAGCTCTTAGTCCTCCGCGCTTCCCCCGCCTTTGTTTACGATCTCGCCGGCGCCTGCGAGCACTTCCGCCCGGCCGGGCAGAGTGCATAGCCTCGGGTGATCTGGCGATCTCAGGAAGGAGTCGAAGGTTGTCCATAAAACTGTCGGAAATTCGCAAACCAATATCCAAAAGCTCACCTTGGGTGTACGATGTTAAGGCACAACTGTTCTGGACGAACAGACCCGAAATGAGCAAGAAAAATACTGCTAAATTACAGAATCTGGAGAGACCGCGAGCCTCGCGATGTACTCGCGCCGCCATCTTGGATATATACACTCAATAGTATGAGTGTAAACGTTTTTCAGCACACGTATATTAACTGTGTTTGTTTACACAGGAGAGGCTTTGCATATAATATTTTACACTACTGGCATATTATCATAGATTTCTCTTTTATTCAAAGAAAAACAAAAACATGCCTGTGGAAAGACTAAGCTACGAGTATGCACTGAAGAGCCTGTTCTGAGCACATTTATTTAAAGGAATAAAACTAAATCAATGATTTCATATCATTTTCATTGAAGTTTGTGGTCCGTTGTCAAGCCAGGAATGTATTATCTAAATGAGTCTGTATAAAACAAATACATGCAACATGCTGAGGGTAGGCACAAGTTGGCCTTTGTGGCTAAAATCTGGAACATTTTATTCTAGGTCCATTTTAGTTGTTTTTTCTTTAGTATTTTGAGGCAAGCTTCTTCTAAAAGAGCCATTGGTGGAGAGTGAGAGAGCAGCTGTTAACATTTGTTTACATTTGTTTACATACTTCACCTCTCCCTCTCTCTGTTGAGTCAGTCGCTCACTGGTTATATCACAATCTGCATGCACTCTTCAGCCAATAAAATGTTCTTCTGTATCTAGTTAATCTATAAAAGTTAATACTTTGCATTCAGTATTGAAGTGAATCAATTAAAGTGAATCAACAACTTTCTAAAAGACTAAAAACATCTTATTGACAATGTATTCAGTCAGCATAGACACTGCTGTGTTCATGCAAAGAACATTGCCATTTTCTAATATGCGATCAATATGTAACTGCAGTGACTAATTCTTACCAAATACTTCTATCATGAATTTATTAGCTTATAGTAGGGAACTGAACTCATTTAAACTGAATGACAATAAGTTATTCTGAAAGAGAGCACTGTTTGCTTTGGAAATTGTAATAAGATTGCCACATCAACATGAATGATGAACTGAAATGTCAGGAAGAATAATGATAATTCAAAGAAACTCAAAGTTACACAGGGAAACCGTTAAACTGCCGTAATGTTTTCTCAACCCTAATTAAAACTAATTTATTAATGAAAGCATTCTCAAATCATTTTTAAAATAATTCTCAGGCTCTATGAGAATGAAATGTACCCCCACCCCCCCCCAACTCTCTGGGTAACCATTGCATAACTGTGTGCCATTGTTTGAATATGATAAATGCATCTCTGTACTAAGCTCAAACAATGAGCAAGTGTTTAATCTTATGACATCTGGGCCTCACCCCATTTTTTCAATCATAGGGTTGTTTTTCTCTTTCTTGTTTTGGGTTGTGTTTTGTTTTCAAGCAGGATTTCCAAATCACCGATTTTGCGTAATAACTTGTAACGTTAGATTAACAATTACACAATTCATTGGAAACCCTCACAGCCCTTGCTCCTGCCGCCTATACATCCTACCTTTGCCATTTCTTTGGATGTGTCTCCTCGGGTTCCTAAGTAAACCATGCTGAGCGCTGCGCTGATGCTCAATGGGGAAAAGAACATGTTTCCCTCGACGTTGCTCGTGCTCAGAGCCCGATAGAGATCCAGAGCGAAGAGACTGTTAGCACGAGCGACACCCTCCATGACTGATGATGATACTGCAAAAAGAGCCCCTAGTATTATGATAGCACCATAATTTATCCCATCGTTACAATAGCGCTTCTGACAAAACAATTAACCTACGAGTCAGATAACTTGTCAGGGAAACGCGGAAGTCGTAGTTCTGTGCGCCATTTTTAGACACACATATGTGTATTGATTAAGTAGCCTACTTACATTTAATGAAAGATGCTTGTCCCAAACGTACGTCTGTGTGAGAGAGAAACCTGCCCCAGAGTCATGCGATATAAATGATCAGCAACGCCCATAATGAGCAGAAAAAAAAACTAAAGAAGCAAACTGCAGAAGTTAGTAGACAACAGGTGAGTCAGTCTCACACTCACCCGCCCTTTTATGACCTTCTCATATGCATCCCTTATTTTACTGCATGATTTCCAGCCAAGTTCAAAAGTGAATAAAACATTTGTTGGAATGGTTGTGTGCTTTCTTTGGAGAGAGACAGAAAGAGAGCGAGGGCGAGAGCGAGTGAGAGAGTGGACAATAGGAGATAGACTTTATGTTTTGTCAGCAACACAGCGCAGATGCATTCAGTGAATGTGACTATGTGAATGCTCTGGACTAATCAGTTGGACTTTGTGCATAAAGGCTGAGTCACACAGTTGGATCAGAGGTTCTGCGCAATAAAACCGTCAAAAGGCCTTTCACAATAGCCGTGTTAGTCAGAAATGCTTCTTCCGTCTAGTGTTTTTCAGCCTATCAAAATGGTTCTTTGTTTTTTATTGATCTATTGGGCATAGATTGATTTATTCAGGATACCCGAGGTTTCTACCTTAAGAGATAACACCAATCATTTGGCAGGATAAGGAATTATGAATGAAAGAGTTGACCTCACCCTTAATGCACATTAAGTAGCCTACAGATTGAACAACTGAAAATTGGACATTGCTTTGTAAACTTAAGGTTGGACCTATAGCCTACACACACAAACACACACACACACACACACACACACACACACACACACACACACACACACACACACACACACACACACACAGTGTAGATCTCTTTTTGTAGATCAACATTCATTAACACAATACTATCTCTAGCTCCTTACCTTAACCCATACCTAACTAACTGCCTAACCCGAACCCTTACCCTAAACATATACCCTTAATAAAAGTCTTTACCTTCAAACCGGCCTTTAAAGGGGTCTCAGAATAGTTTGGGATCAGTAAAACTATGTTTTTGAAAGAAGTAGGCTATCATCTCAGCTCAAAGCTACATTTATTTATATATGCCTACTGTAGCCTATATAAACAGTATAAACAGTGATAATGTGTCTTCAGTTTCACATGCATGATCCTTCAGAAACCATTCTAATATGCTGATTTGGTGCTCAATAAACATTTCTTCTTCTTATAAATATTGAAAATTAGATATTTTAATTTTTTTTAGTCTTTTTGAGGATGTATTGATAAATAGAAAAAGTTCAAAATAACAGCAATTAGTTGAAATAGAAATTTCACTTTTTATCAATTTAATGCGACCTTGCTGAATTAAACTATTAATTTCTATATATTTTTTTATCTTAACCTACATTATTCAGCAATTATACAGTCTACTAAACAAAACAGCTGAAAACCCTTTGATTGTGAAAAATTATTATTTTTAAGAGCTGAGTAGACGGAGTACTGTCATTTAAATATATATTGCATATTTAATATGCAAAGTAGTGAATTGGGTGCACACTGCACAGAATGCTTGAGGACTCAACAGCAGCACATAAATTAGCCTACAGTGTAGGAAAATCAATTACAAGGGATTAGGCTTGCTGCGGTAGTCAGTGTTGCTGGTGTTACCGGTGTTACCGGTGTTACCAATGCTCAGCCGAAACACCGATTACAACACTTTCCCATCACGGCACCGCCCCCCCACAATCTCTTCTCTTCCACTTAATTCTCCAACGCTGTTGACGTAGTGTAAACAGCGCAGAACTTCTAGGTTCTACGTCAGAGCGCTGCCTCACTATTGATCACGTGAGAGTGAACAGCACCAGGATTCCACAACCTGAATTAACTTACATATGTCCCTGAGTTTCTGAGATGAGAGAAATCAGGTGAGAACAAACTGTTGATCAGCTATACAGGTTCCTGGGCTCACAGCCTCAAACACATATGAATGACCTGACTGTGAATGCATTACCTCTAGCAACCTCCAGTGGCCACTAGCACAAGGTAGTGTCGGCATACCACCATGTACAACGAACCACATCCAACAGGTGTAACCGTTGATGTATAAGAGGAAGCTGTCTGAAAGGGATGTCCAG
The DNA here is from genome assembly GCF_951802725.1 of Rutilus rutilus. Lineage (NCBI taxonomy): Eukaryota > Metazoa > Chordata > Actinopteri > Cypriniformes > Leuciscidae > Rutilus > Rutilus rutilus. Next base: position 30,468,822 of record NC_140220.1, on the reverse strand, counting down.
GTAACTAACCCGGATTGTATCCATAAAACATAAAACCACAGCTGCCCAACTCACTGCAGAATTAAATGCACTTTGGCTCTCCTGTTTCCACCAAAACAGTTAATCGGGAGCTCCACAGAGTCAATATTCATGGTCAGTGTTTTGGTGTGGAGAAGCACCAAAGAGGCTTAACACCCGCACTGTTGCTGCTCAGAGTGAAAGCACGGGGGGATCAGTGATGGTTTGGGCTGCAATATCATGACATTCCCTATTGTGCTTGATAGCCACTTCACTGCCAAAGAACTATTTTGACCATGTGCACCTTATGGTTCAAACATTGTACCCTAAAGGGGGTGCTGTGTATCAGCATGATAATGCACCAATACACACAGCAAGACTTGTGACAGTTGAACATGTCCCATGGCCTGCACAGAAACAAGGTCTAAAAAAAAAGATTATACCACTTTGGGGTATTTTTGAGGAGTGAGTCAGAAAATGTTTTCCTCCACCAGCATCACATAGTGACCTGGCCACTGTTCTGGAAAAGGAATGCTTCAAAATCCCTCTGGCCACTGTTAAGGACTGTCATTCCCAAGGCGAATTGATGCTGTATTGGCTGCAAAAGGAGGCCCTTCACCATAGTAATAATGAAGTCTTCTTAAAACAGGTGTTTCCGTTTCATTCAGTTTCATCCAACCACTGTAGATGTTTTGTACGCAGGCAGACAATCACTCACTTACAAACATACACACACACACACACACACACACATACAAACACAAACCATTGCTGCTCTTGAATTACACACAGACAGCAGCACTTACTTGGACGTCAGAATGAGGTTTAAATAAAACTCATCTTGTCAGCACCATGGTTTGCTGTTTCCACACCTCACACTGCATGCATACTTTCTCCAGAGTGTGTGTATGTGTGTGAGTGTGTGTGGCCTGGTAAACCCTATTATGGGGACAAAATGTCCACACAAAGATGGCAATATTCAAAATCCTTGTCCTTGGGGGGACATTTTTTGGTCCCAATGAGGAAAACAGCTTATAAATCATACTAAGTGATGTTTTTTTGAAAGGTTTAGGGGTAGTGTTAGTAAACACAACATGTGTGTGTGCGTGTGTGTGCATGCGTGCGTGTGTGTGTGTGTGTGTGTGTGTGGCATTAATTAGCCATATAGTGTGTCCTCAGAAGTCAGCTAAATGTGACAACCTCCCTTTGGGGGCATCCCCAATTAGAAAACTGATTAATAAATAAAGCAAATAATGTTTTTCTCTGATGATCCAAAATATTTTCTGCTAGAGTTAAGTTTTGGAAAATGATTAATGTGTAATAATAAGCTTCATATAAAACAATAGCAATCTACGGTATGTCCTCATTTAGATAGCTAACTAAATGGGTAGGCTATATACATGTGAGAGGAGAGAGATTTAGTCAGGAGGGACTAAAGGGTATAATTTGGCTCCCTGGAAGTGAGGGAGGAATGGTTGGCCATGAAAATACTGTATGTAACATTGCTCAGTGGCTGACAGACAGGCAGGCACAAACATACACATCAGCTTCCTAAGTGTACCAAACATCTGCAAATGTACTGAAACACTTACCCCACCAACACACAGACAGACCCTGACAAATGCACTTTCCTTGACCCCATTCCCAAAACAACTGAAGAGATGATGTTGCAATTATAATAATAATTATTCAATCATAAATAATCAAATAATATACATTATGTAAATATAAATGAAATATTTTTAGTTTTCTGTTATGTTTATAAAAGCATGTGACCGTGAAACTTTAGAACCTTTTTAAATGCCTTACATGCTCATACAGGTTTATGAAAGGACACGAGCAGCTGCAGTTTGGCTTTGATCCTGCTATTTTCAATGAGACCACAATCCATCATATACAACAGCACAAGTGCAAGCTCATAGCATAGCTAACCTATATTCCAACACAATAAAGGAATCTTTATAGCTTTAACCACGAACACCAAGTAAGAAGAGATCATCAACTGTCTTAAATAAGCCAAGGAGAACAGAATTTGACATGGTGCTTCTGTCTGTTGGTCTGTCCCTTTTCATTGCACTAGATTTTCCATTCTCAAAATTATTATTTATCTGCAGATGTGGATTTGCCATATTGCCTAAATGTGACCATGGGTGTTAAACCTTGAACAGCATTATTAAAACAGCATTTTTGGGGGAAAAAGTGCACACTTAAGTCACGTACACACTGTTAAGTTTCAGGAGTGACAACCGCATTTAAATGGGGGAATGAATTATCGTTCCATGTTTGCGGATTTGCTTGCAAGATCTGGCAACACGAATGAGTCAAGGTTCGTGTGCTACTTTCCCTGTGATTTCTTCTTGCACGTATAATAAAATACACGTATTTTAACGTTCATCAGAGACGCATCTCTCATAAATCTCATCGTACGTCATTAACTAGTTCGGTTCCGTACACACTGCGTAGATCTTTTGTAGCTTAATGCACTCCAGTAAATTACTGAACTGTGTGTGTACAGAACAGGATTAAGCACTAAAAGGTGAACTGATTACCGAATTTAGCTGCAGTTCGTGGCCATAGACTTAGTCCATTAGGTGGTTTCTCACTGACGTTTCAATCACAGCTGAAGGCTATAAATAACATGAGTGACAAGACAAAGGTTTATTAGACTTCACAAAGCTAGGGAGCAGGTGCTTTAGACTGAATTTTCTCTAAATGTAGTATAGATAAATATTATTGCCATTGAACATTTCAGTTAATAGGCTACTACTTACAAATACACATTTTTTTCAAACAAGTCACTGACTTCACTTCTCGTCAGTAAATTCTTTCACCATCCTCATGCTATTTGATTAATCAAAATGTAATTAGGCTATTTATGGGGTATTTTTATGAATTGATGTGTGTTTTTTAAAATATGGGTATCTTTACTTTACAAGATTTGTTCTTTGCTTGGGTTTGTTGGCTTTTACGGTCATGAAATTGCCCTTACCCGTGCACTGCACACAAGCACACACACAGGAAAGGGGAACACATGGCACTGAAATTCCACCCTCTACAATAACGTTTAACCCCCTTCCCACTCCCTGCCCTTCTCTCACCCCCACACCCCTTCACCCCTCCACCCCTCCACCCCCACCTCACATTTACACTTTGACTTGTCTCTGACTTTGCTGACCCGTTTCCACATCCCACAGACTCTCTCTCCTTCTTTATTTGACTGTGTGCCACTTATAGAGTGTATACTATGAAGACAAGACACCATGTTTTAGGCTGTTCACAGATTTATGGATAAACATCCTTGATATAGAGTATATAGAGTGTGTTTTACAACAAAAGGAAGAAAAAAGGAAAAGCCGACTTGTTGGCTGCCTCATCGAATGTAAGTGGAAAACAAATTACATTTTGTATAGTATCAGTGTGATATTCTAAATATGCAACAATACTGTAATCAAATATGCTTTAATTGAATGAACAGCTGCTGTAATGTTGCATTAACAAGCCTGTACATTTAGCATGCCTAATGAACTATCAAGATGCATTTGTGTCAATAAATGTTTGTGTTTAATCTATTGTGTGGAATATAAGTGGAAAGTGCATTGTAGTATGTGCAATTTTACACTGCACGGTTATTACCATGAGGCAGCAGCAAAAGTGATGGTGTTGATACAAGATCTGAGATTAAATGTTCCCTGGTCCGTCTGAGTATGAGGACAAAATGGCTCCACAAACTTTATAGTCATCATATTTATTGTCATTTTACAACAGACATCAAGACATTCCTTCTGAATTTACTAAGAATATTACAGGTTCCTGACCAACATAGATTAAACCCAATGTGAAATATCCTTTATTTGTGCTGTAGTTAGTTACGCCTATTGATCTTGGTGTATGGAAGCAAAGCTTTAAAGAAACAAGCCCTGGCTTCAAAACTCAAATGTTTCCCCTAACATATGTTATCAAGTGAAAACTGTCAGTCAAAAATAATTAAGAAGAAGTGACGTCAAAGAAGCAATGTTCCAAGAAACACCCTGCCAAAATCTCACTGAGTTCTTGGCTGGGTGGGGGTTAATGTAATGATATATTCTCATAGGGACCATATCAAAAGAACATAACTCTAGAATCATATCTAATCTGTTTAACAAACACGACAATTTCATTTAGTAGGCAATATGAAATATAATTAGCAATATCTAATTTAGGACAAATTTCCTATAGAGCTGTAATTTGATGAATAAAAAAATAACTTAAATGGAAATTAAAAATTGCTGTTAATTTATCCACCCTCAGGCCATCCGAGATGTAACCTTATGCATTTTTTCTTCTTCAGTTGAACAGTAAACAAGTTTTTAGCTGATGGTGATTCGTATAATGCAAGTCAATACTGTCATATTGAGTGTCAACAAAACAAAATTAATACCGTGGCTCTTGACAATAGCCTACATTGAGGTCTTATGAAGCGAAACGATCGGTTTGTGCAAGAAACTGAACATTAGTTACAACAACATTATTACCTGTAATCCACAGTCTCGGCAAATGGTCCTGAAAAACAGCACTCTGAAGCACGAGCTTCCTGTCGCAAAATGACGTATGCGCGGGATCAAACCATAGACAGTAAAATAAATGGACACAGCGACCAAATGGAGTCTTTAAATGCCTCAGATGTAAAGTTATTCGCTGTCAAAGTGACACCAAAATGAATGGGAGTCAATGGAATGCTAACAACAGGTGATGGTCTGCTAATCAATGGCGGCGCCCAGGGAAGCTTCAGTTTCCGGCTGATGGATTACCCCCGGCCCCTTGGATCAAACCAGATCAAACTCACACGTGAGCTGGCTGTGTTTGTTTACAACAGAGACGGAGGATGGACGCGTGTGTTGTGTTGTTCATCAAAATCGTACTTACTTGTGCTTATACTGAATGCAGCAACCTATATATGCCTGCTCTCAATCGGGAAGATTGACTTTTCACAGATTCTAAACATATGTCATAATGTGACAGGAAGCTCGCACTGCAAACTGCCATGAACGCACACAGGACCGTTTCCGTTTGTTGAGGCGCTGTCAAAAGAGCTTAGTGCAGCCACTGATTATATATTTTTCATCCAAATATTTCTTCTTTTTTTTTGTTTATTTACATTAAAGTTATGTTCTGATCTATTTTTCTCTCTTACTGTTAGATTTGTCAATTATTCAACAACATTACAAAGTTAAAAGTACAATCTGTAATTTTTTCGCGCCAGAGGTCGCATTTTCAAAACAATAACAACGGCAAAGCTTGATGACTATGAAGGAGAGTGGAACGATGAAGATGTCGTTTTCACCATCCAGAGATGTATGGAATTCACAAATCATATAAATTAGGCTATATATCAGCTAATAAATTTGTTTTATTAGCCTGTTACTATAATATGTGACTATTTGTCGAATGATTTGGTGGGTTAATGCTACACGGTTTTACACGTTTAAAACAATCGTACTGAAAGTAGGCTACATTTGAACAAACCCACAGTAGGCTATTAGCAAGTAATGGCTAAATATTTTTGTGAAACACATACTGTAATTTCACTGCCATACTTGGTCACCAGACTTGATTAAAAACATTACTAAAGTACAAAGAAAGTTCAATATAACTGTATGTGTACAATAAATAATATATATTTGTTTACCTGTCTATTAAAACACATGCGAGAGCAGAGTCTCTGTCAAGTCCAAGTTTGTCGTGAAGCTCTCTCCATCTCGAAAACGCCACACCGATATTGATCCAATTGTTTTATTTCGTACATTTATTTCATTTTAATAATCGTGAACCATGATGACTGAATGACACAACAGCGGCCTGTGCGATATTGTATCATAGATATGTAGTATAGATGGTTCATTAGCACCTATTGAACGGCCGCTAATGGGTGATCTTTCTACAAGCAGAAACCGAGGATAGCGCGGATATTACGTGATTGATATGCGACAATGACAAGGGACGAGCCATTATTTAAAACTGGAATTTCTTTGGATTTACAAATCCTTGGGAACTTTTGGGATAATGTACTGTAAGTACACAACTGCATGAAATATATCACACTGTGCAAGTGGTTTTTGAATATTTTATTATAGAAACCTTACATATTGTACCTTTAAACTATTTCAGTTTTTCATTGCACATTTATCAATTAAAAAAATCGTCAGAGTTTTTTTTTTTTTTTTTTTTAAGGGGGCGTGACCTAAAAAATGAATCTGATCACTTGTTATTTTACCGTTCACAAAAGATAGGGCTATGATCGGCATGATATCACAGGACAGTTATTTCAGTGATATCTTTCAGAGAGTATAGTTTTTTCAGTACTATTTCCATAAAATAGCCTACCCAACATCACTATTTAAAGAGATAAACAAAAAACAACAACAACGTAATATTATACAAATGATAAATGCTGGCACAAACATATTATTTTGTTTGGTTAGTATCTCGGGATGTTCTGACAGAGAGTCAAAGAGTTTGCCTTTCATCACTAAGCCGTTCAAAGCCCTTTAATTGAGACTCTGTAACACTGCACCAGAGAATATGAAAGCAAGGCTAAGATCACAGTACATAGTCACGCACTCATTGCTCTGTACAGGACAAAACACCAACAAAATTGTCCACTATGAACATAACTGGGGGAAAAAAAGAAAATATATATATTTTGAATGTTTTAGTTTAAGTCAGCAATACTTTATTAATACTTAATAAAACAAATCCAAATCATAGGAGTTTTTATAGGATTTGTTTGACTCCATATCAAAGTATTATGGAAAGAGACCTAAAGTGAACCTAAAATACAGTGAGACATAAGGTATCCCATACTAATAGAGAGGACACAGTCAGAACCAACATTCTTATTTAATTCTAGGGAATAATGCTTGACCACAGGCGCCAGAGCTGATTGAGGCTTGTGTCTGGTTTGAAAATAGAGCGTTTTTCTTGTTGTTGGGGTGTCCCAGCCCCAGGGGAATCACTCCACTCTATGACTTTCTGTTACCCTAGGGCATGCAGATGGATCAACATGCTATGCACAGAATGGCATCTCAACTGATCCCTTGGAAACAGAACAACACGCTTAGTTCCTATCAGAGTATGTTGAGCTAGAGCTGATGTCTAAATGCAGCTTGGATCACTGGTGACAGATATAGTGCATAAACTGAGTTATGTGAAGAGAGTCTTTTGGAGTCACAGTATTTCTTTATTTTTTTGTCATATTGTAAAAGTACTTACCTTTAAACAAGACATAATAATTGATGATAATTATTTGAACTATGCATTTTTCAAAAGCAGTGTGGACAAACGTTTTTCAAAATAAGGATCACCACCTGGGCCAAGTGCATAAAGTCAAATGCGCAAAATGACCACCCAACCCCCATAAAGCTGCTTATAGCTGCTCACCCTAAACATTACCCATCCCAGATGTCAGCACTGACCTGCACCCGCTCACTGACCCAAAACACATAACCATGAACTCATACATATACATGACACATTTCCTACCAATCTGTTCTTGTGTGTAATGAAATCCAGAAAAACAACAGACTTTCTACTTTTATGTCTAAATAAAGATGCTTAGATTATTGGACTATTAATATATCCACCTTATTATTTTGCAATGTGGAAGTAAGCTATTTTCTGTGAACGTGTGAGACTTCTGATTCATTAGCCACTATAGATAAATAAATAACTAAAATAATAACAAAGTGCATGAAACAGTAAAACTATTTGCGCAACAAAGCAGTGTGTTTATAATTTCAACAATACATTAAAAACAATATAGTAAGAAATAGCTGTTTGCAATAGAAGCCTAACAATGTCATAACGAATGACGGAAGCCAGACACATAGGTGCGTCCCAATTCAAGTGCTTATGCACTATGCCGTTTTGTAGTGGTGTGAGTGTGTTCACACTGAAAATTCCATATAGAAAAAATGCACTTTAAATACCCGAATGATGCACTTAATTAACCAACAAAACAAATGGGTGTTTCTCAAATGTAAGGCTGCATTCCTAGTTTAGTCCTTCTAAGGCTTGTAGGCTAGTGTCCTCCTCAGCATTAAAGGGATGGTTCGGAGTAAAATCAACCTAGGGTATTTTGCACCTCGAGCCAAACACCCCCCAGAAGCCTTTTTTCCCTTGGTCGAACATTATTAAAGTTAGAGCTTATTTAGAGATATCAGCCGAATGGCTTAGTGCAGGCGCTAACGGATCCAAGGATGTATCTCGTAAATTACCCCACTAATAATGCCCAGAATGGTACCAAACTTCTACAGTAGTACAGTACTCATAAAACGAGGCATTGGAAAGTTTGTAAGTACATCAGGAGTTTATTTAAATAACACTTGCCTGATGGATCATGCTACTGCTAACCCGGACGTCGAGGTCACTTCCATGATTTGGGAAAAGCACGTAAAATTCCTGGCAGAAAGCGATGCATAAGGATGTAGTGTAATGTAGTGAGTGTGCGGGCGTTGTGGACCCGCCTATAGGCAAAGGATAGCCATAGGAAAGTGAGAGCATGCACTTTATGATAGCTCATCGAGTCGTTTTAAGTTTCCCAATTGCACCCACTGAAAAGGTGTGTATATATTTGTTTACTGTTAGTTGTAACGAGTGTTTTGTGTACTTCGCTGTGTATGTTGATGATAATGAAAAGGATAACGTTAGAGAGAGAGAGGTTATGGATAAGATTTTAATACACACTTCTCATACTGTGTTTATTCAGCTCTTACAGTGATTTTCTGGAGTAAAACTAACGCTTCATCATTTGTGTGATGTACAATAAACTTCATTGAAATCATCAGTATATTTTTGGCCATCATTCGGAAGGGGTCCGCCACAGCAGGCTTGTAATAGAGGATAAAAGCAGATGAAAAATACGTTATAACCGTAATTAAACTAAAATATACCTGTTCCATCTCCATACAGCATATATTCTCTGATTCTATGGGTACTGAGAGTTTCTGTTTTATCATTCTGTGAGATGAGATTGTCCTGCCACTGAGCACGAGCTTGTGAAGCTCCGCCCTCTGTGCGACAGCAACAGCTCATTTGCATTTAAAGGGATACACAATAAAACGATGTGTTTTTCTGAGCCCCAAAATTTGACAATTTAAACATGCTGTAAAAAAATGATCTGTTGGGTATTTTGAGCTAAAACTTCACATACACACTCTGGGGACATCAGAGACTTATTTTACATCTTGTGAAAAGGGGCATAATAGGTGCCCTTTAAACAACGTGGCGCAGGACGTGAAAATGATAACTGTGTCAGGCTGAAACTACTAGCAAAAAAACACTCGCATCACACGCTTGGCGCTGCCGCATTGCATTGCAAAAAGTACACTGATGACCTACTTCTTCTGCTTAGGCTACTAAAATTAACATGTACCACCCGACTCCCCCTTGACTGATTTGTTACTTTTTTTTATTTAAAAAATTTAACTTTTTTCTCGTCTACTATTTTCAGCTCAGAAGACAAAACCAAGTTTACTGCTGACAGGAAGAGGAGGGGTGTTAGGTCCAATTAAACCACCACTGCCCATGCACTGCATTTCTTAACAACAGAGCCATGGAGGGGGAGGAATCACATGTCAAGGAGCTTGATGTGGGTCAACTTGCCGTTTTTGGACACCTTGAACGAGTAGAAAGAATGCGTTGCTACTGGGAGCTCAAACATGTCCAACTAAAGACTCTAGAGCAGGTAACTCCAACAGATATGTTAGACACACACGTCATAGGTGTACACACTAGCGTTTAAAAGTTTGGGGTCAGAAAGATTTTTTAAAAGAAATAACATATTAAACTGATCACAAGTTCCATTTATAATGTTACAAAATATTTATATTTTCTGCTGTTTAAATGCTGTTCTTTTGATGTTTCTAATTATAAAAGAATCTGGAAAAAATGTATTACTGTTTCCACAAATGTATTAAGCATCACAACTGTTTTTATCATTGATAATAATAAGAGGGAGGGAGGGTCGGCCCCTCCTTGAACTGCCACCTCCCCCCATGGGGCCCGGCCGGGCTCAGCCCGAAGGAGTGATGTGGGGCCGCCCTCCCGTGGGCTCACCACCTACAGGAGGGACCGTAAGGGGCCGGTGCATAGTGGATCGGGCAGTAGTCGAAGGCGAGGGCCTCGACAACCCGATCTCTGGACATGGAAACTGGCTTTAAGGACGTGGAATGTTACCTCGCTGGCGGGGAAGGAGCCTGAGCTTGTGCGGAAGGTTGAGAGGTACCGACTATAGATAGTCGGGCTCACCTCCACGCACAGCTTGGGCTCTGGAACCACACTCCTTGAGAGAGGCTGGACTCTCTACCACTCTGGAGTTGCCCATGGTGAGAGATGGCGGGCTGGTGTGGGTTTGCTTATAGCCCCCCAGCTCAGCTGCCATGTGTTGGAGTTCACCCCGGTGAACGAGAGGGTCGCTTCCCTGCGCCTTCGGGTCGGGGATAGGTCTCTCACTGTCGTGTGTGTCTACGGGCCGAACGGCAGTGCAGAGTACCTGGCCCTCTTGGAGCCTCTGGGAGGGGAGCTGGAAAGTGCTCCGACTGGGGACTCCATTGTTCTACTGGGGGACTTCAACGCCCACGTGGGCAGTGACAGTGACACCTGGAGGGGCGTGATTGGGATGAACGGCCCCCCTGATCTGAACCCGAGCGGCGTTCTGTTATTGGACTTCTGTGCTAGCCATGTTCAAGCATAAGGGTGTCCATCAGTGCACAAGGCACCAGGACACCCTACTTTGTCCCTATTCTGCAGGACATCCCTATTCTGTGGAGGTTGATGATCCACTTTGTGGTCGTTTCATCCGACCTCAGGCCGTATGTCTTGGACACTTGGGTGAAGAGAGGGGTGGAGCTGTCAACTGATCACCACCTGGTGGTTAGTTGGATCCGATGGTGGGGGAGGAAGCTGGACAGACTCTACAGACCCAAACGTACTGTGAGGGTCTGTTGGGAACGTTTGGCCAAGTCCCCTGTCAAAATCGGGCCTGGGAAGGGACATGTCTTCCATTGAGGAAGCAGAGGCTGAGGGCTCAGAGGGGGACTCATCCATCACCCAAGCTGAAGTCACAAAGTTAGTTAAGAAGCTCCTCGGTGGCAAGGCACCGGGGGTGGATGAGATCCGAGTACCTCAAGTCTCTGGATGTTGTGGGGGGTGTCTTGGCTGACACGCCTCTGCAGCATTGCGTGGCGGTACATTTTAAAATGTACTTAAATAGAAAACAGCAATTTTAAATTGTAATAATATTTCACAATATTACTGTTTTTGATCAAACAGATTGAGCTTTTGAGCATAAGAGATTTCTTTCAAAAACATAAAATCTTTCCATCCTCAAATTTAAATGGTAGTGTATAAGCCAGGGTGAAATTGCTAATTGTTTGTGCATTATTTCAGTTGTGTTGTGCTGTTTTAAATGTGCCCATAGAGGGGGCTGTATCATCATGGATCACACCCATTATATCTGAAGAAATGTTCTGTTTACAAACTGATGACATATTGTCTGGGGTATTTGACAGCATGCTACAGTTAATTTGAAAAATAGTTTTATGCTTTTTCATTTACTAGCTGATCCATGGGAATTTTTTAGAGATTGGACATGGTCATGTACAATAAACGTGCTGTTGGCACTGTGAATGCTTACTGACCGTCCAGAAGGGGGCGAGAGTTCATGAAATATTTTACTGCATTGCTTGCTGACTCACTAGGCTAGGGCTTTGAAATCTAACAGTATGTCTTGTGACTACACTTAAGACATTTCTTATAAAGTATGAATGATCATGTTTGAGACTATCTATCATCTATTCTATATATTTGTTATTATATAGGATTATATCATCTATCCATTTGTTATTTTACCAATCATTAAACTGAATAATAATGTTAGGGGGTAACAGTTCAGGACCCAAGGAACAGATGTTTTAAAGAAGACCCGGAGTCAGAATTATAATAAATTGAAGAAACGTTTTACTGAAGATAGTTTGCAGTTTCATCAGCAGAAGTCAGCTTCAAGACTCACACAGAAGTTCGTAGGCCCTACACCAAGGTCTAAGCTACCTCCTTGCTTCAGGTTGCAGTTTCTGATTGGCTAAGAACACATATAGTCTAAGCAAATTTCCACACATAGATAAATAGGAGAGTATGTCACCATTAGTCAAGATAGTTGTCACACGATTCCTAGATTTAGGTCTGCGGTGACCTCGGAGGTCGGAGAAAGGCGTCTTCGGGTCAGTTGTTGCATGCCGAAGTGTCCCATAGCTCCTATACAAGACCTGCACAGAACATCCAACGCACACACAAAAGCCTGAGCTAGCTATCATCAGGACAAACTACCAAAACATACTGATAATACATTCCCTCCTCAGGAAGAAGTGCAGATACTATTCACTTTAGTTTCTAGAGAAATACAAGAGGCAATTCTGTAAATCAGGTGAAGTCACGTATAGTTGGACCCCTGTAACCTTAACTCGTCAGCTAGAAACAGATATATAGACAACACATGTTGAGGGTCACATCAGAATGTACCTAAAAGCAGCTGGTTAACACTCACAGCAAACATATGATTAAAAGTATATTTGAATCACTCATTGAATATAGAAATTATTTATGTAGAAATGCTTATCCTTGATTATTAATCCCTCATTACATATACATTAAAGCAGCAGTGGATTCCAATCCACCCCTATTTTGAAGAATGTCAGTAACCAAACAGTTAACTGGAACCATTGACTTCCATAGTAGGAAAAAAAAAATACTATGGAAGTCAATGGTTCTAGTTAACAGTTTGGTTACTGACATTCTTCAAAATATCTTCCTTTGTGTTCAGCAGAAGAAAGAAATTCATACAGGTTTGAAACAACTTGAGGGTGAGTAAATAATGACAGAATTTTCATTTTAAAGTGAACTATCCCTTTAACTGCATACGTTAATGCGTAAATTTTGACAGCCCTAATATATATATATATATATATAGGGCCGTCTATGTAATGTGTCCGATTATGCGAGGGCTGTGTATGTTAAATGGGACCATATATACACTGAATATATATATAGAGTATCTCACAAAAGTGAGTGCGCCCCTCACATTTCAGCAAACATTTTAGTATATCTTCTCAAGTGACAATACTACAGAAATGAAACTTGGATATATTTTAGAGTAGTCAATGTGCTTCTTGTATAGCAGTTTATATTTACTGTCCTGAAAATAATAATTTACTGAAAATAACTAAATATATATACAGCTGGCCTACACCCTAAGTGATAATAGCTGTACGTGTTTAACCATGCAAAGCCACATGTCCTATTCATCATTTTCATGTTTTTGTCTGCTTGACAGGACCATACAAATTTGTGTATCTTATATTAGAGCTAAAATTTGTGCTTTGAGAACAATTCTCTCATACTGACCACTGGATGTTCAACATGGCACCTCATTGCAAAGAACTCTCTAAGGATTTGAGAATTAGAATTGTTGCTCTCCACAAAGTTGACCTAGGCTATAAGAAGATTGGTAACACCCTGAAACTGAGTTACAGTACAGGCCAGGGTCATACAGAGATTTTCCAAGACGGGTTCCACTTGGAACAGGCCTCGCAAGGGTCAATCAAGAGTCCTCGTGCTGTGCGTCAGGTGCAGAAGCTGGCTTCAAAAAACAGACGCATGAGTGCTGCCAGCATTGCTTTAGAGGTTGCAGAAGCGGAAGGTCAGCTTGTCAGTGCTCAGACCATACGGCACACACTGCAACAAGCTGGTTTGCATGGCCGTCATGCCAGAAGGAAGCCTCTTCTGAGCCTGGCTCACAAGAAAGCCTGCAAACAGTTTGCTGAAAGCAACCTGTCCAAGAGCATGAATTACCGGAACCATGCGGTCTGATGAGACTAAGAAAAACTTGTTTGGCTCAGATGGTGTCCAGCATGTGTGGCGACGCCCTGGTAAGGAGTACGAAGAAAATTGTGTCTTGCCTACAGTCAAGCATGGTGGTGGTAGTGGTAGCATCATAGTCTGGTGCTGCTGGTACTGGGGAGCTGCGCTTCATTGAGGAAAACATGGATTCCAACATGTACTGGGACATTCTGAAGCAGAACATGATGCCCTCCCTTCAGAAACTGGGTCGAACGGCATGATAACGACCCCAAACACACCGCCAAGATGACAACTGCCTTGCTGAGGTGAAGATGATGGAGTGGCCAAGTATGTCTCCAGACCTGAACCCTATTGAGCACCTGTGGGGCGTCCTCAGGCGGAAGGTGGAGAAGTGCCACGTGTCTAACATCCAGCAGCTCCGTGATGTTATTATGGAGCAGTGGAAGAGGATGCCAGCAACAACCTGTGCAGCTCTGGTGAATTCCATGGCCAGGAGGATTAAGGCAGTGCTAGATAACAATGGTGCTCACGCAACACTTTGGACACAGTTTTGACATGTTCACTTAGGGTGTGCTCACTTTTGTTGCCAGCTATTTTCAGAGCCGGACAGTAACGGAGTACATTTACTTGAGTACAGTACTTAAGTACAATTTTAAGTACTCGAGTATCATTTTTGGGGAGTACTCGACTTTACTCAAGTACATTTGAGAGGCAAATATTCTACTCTTTACTCCACTACATTTCTATCCATAACCGTGAGTACCCGTTACTTTTTCAAAAAAAAAAAAAAAAAAGGAAAAAAGAAAAATCTCGCAAACCCTAAATTTGTTGTTTACCTCTCAAACGTGATTGGATTGTGCAGGCGCCACTGATTGGGACAGCCTATCAGCAATCACCTTCAGCTTTCTGCCAAAGTCAACTCCATGGTCAGATTTAGATAAGAGACGAAACCATGGATGAAACAATGGATGAAGACGCAGCAGGTCCATCCCGGGAATGTGCCAACCCGTGGCTCCACCTCGCCAGACTATTTCAATTTTCTGAACAAGTTAATGATAGTTTTCACTTCAAGTGTTTGCTGTGTTTACCAATGTAAGCACTGTGGCAGTAGTAATGCAATATTTAGAAAATGTACTCTTGATACTCAAGTACTTTTAAAAACAAGTACTTCAGTACTTTTACTTAAGTAGACATCTGACTGTAGTACTTTTACTTGTACTTGAGTAAAATTTAGCAAGGGGTATCTGTACTTTTACTCAAGTAATGAAGCTGTGTACTCTGTCTGCCTCTGGCTATTTTGACAATAATGGCTGAAAGTTGAGTTATTTTCAGAGGACAGTAAATATATAGCCTACTAATATACAAGAAGCACATTGAAATGTATTATACATATAGCCTACATATATATATATATATATATATATATATATATATATACTGTATATATATCAGTGTATATTTTATATTTCTGTGTATTGTGACTGTGTGCCAGATGACCTATAGGCTGCAAAGCAAAGTCAGATAGGAGTAATCTAAGAACTGCAGTCTATTTAAATCAGATTGCTACTGTTACGGTTTACCCCCCAACATGTCTCTTATCACTTTGTGAGTGTGAGTGCACAGCCTTGGTCTTTTGAGTAGCTGTGAGTGTGTGCTTGAATGTCAGTGTGCACGTGCGCATATCTCTAGTCTGATTATAGTAGTCACACATGCTGAGAACCCATGACAAGTTGCCGTTTCTCTTTAAAATGTTCTGAAGTAACTTAGGCTATCAGTGGACCTGAGATAGGCTGAGTATGCTGCTGTCTATATGTGATGTGTCAGATTATACAGGCCACGTGTAATTCGCCCCATTGTGAGTGTGTGAGTGAGCACTTTTAAGTGCTGTGTCTAACGTTAAAGGATACACCGAGTTCTGCTAACTGTTGCCGTGGAGCCAGAGTTCCACCTGTCCGCCTCTCGTCTCGCTGACTGACAGATGTTTTGCTCCTCATACGGGGAACGTTCTCTCTCCCGTTTACCCATGTCTCTCCTTTGCTGTGACAGCCCACCTTTCGTAATCTGTAGCTCGCCTGGACAGCTGATGTCAACAACCGGACCGGCGTTAAAAGAAAGAGAGCGAGAGAGAGCTAAACAAAGTTAAGGAGTTTAAAAAATAAAAAGCAACGGTTGTAAGAAGGCTTGCTTGGTGTGAATGCAGTTGCCATGGAGAACTTCTTGCAGGATAAGGATTTCTGGATTGTAGGAAGTGTGTGTTTGGTTGCATCCATCCTATGGAGACGATTTTGGAATTTATTTACATACAAGAGGAAAAGAGACACTTCTCCAGAAAGTGCATCTATTGACATTCAGGTAAAACTCATGAATATATCCAAAACTGACATAAAAAAATTATTTTATGTGCTAATCCACACTTAGTTGTATTAAATGAAAATGCTATTTATATGCGGTTATAAAGCACTTTTTCATCTATGGAGTAATGGCTGATGTATTAAAATAGAAAACCATTATTTTAAATTGTAATAATAGGCTATTTCACAATATTACTGTTTTTTTTTTCTGTGTTTTTTATTTATTTAATTAAATAAATGCAGGCTTGATGAGCTTTAGAGATTTCTTTTAAAAACATTAAAAATAGTAATGTTTCCAAACTTTTGACTGGTACTGATATATGAATATATATATACACACACACATATGATAGATAGATAGATAGATAGATAGATAGATAGATAGATAGATAGATAGATAGTCCTTGTTGGTTCCTGACAGTAGTGCAATGTCTGTAAAGAAAATATAGAACATAAAAATTTTAACTAAATTGTACGTAATTTTCCAACTCATTTTCTGTTAAGCATTATATAATGCAGTGCTGCAGTAATAACATTATTATGAATGTAGGCCTATTTAATTGAGTATTTCAGAAAATCTAGTTTTTAGACTTTTAGACTGGGGGTTAGGGTTAGAGATCCTGGGTTATCTGAGAGTCTGGCTGGGGGGTCGTGGTTGAAAACACCTGCCGTAAATGGATGAACCTATGATACTCAGAAGAAATAGATCTTAATGCTAAATAAAATAATGTGATTGATGTGTCCATTTCAAAGACTCCTCTGGGTTATATAGAAGTAAATGTGTACGTTTGATTTTGATTTGAAATTGATTATCTTTGTACTTTTTCACAGAGCAGCCAGTTTTGCTGATACTGATTATAATGCACAGGACTTGTAGAACAATTGGACAGGACACTAGACTTGTAAAACAAGCATATGTTTTGTGACATAACATGACATTGTATGAACCTAAAAATCCCCAAAAGACACTCAACCTGAGTTTTAAAGTATAGCTACACACTTAATAAATCAATTAATAAACCACTGAGTAAACACAATTATTATAGTAATATTTTGAAACATAATGAAATGACCAAACTGCACTGTTAATACCTAGAGTGAAAAGTGAAATGTAGAAGAGAGTACATGTAAAAGGAGTAAAGTTGTATTGTGATCCACTGTCTTCGTTCTCTCGTGTTAGTTTTTGACACCGTTGTAATTTCAATTATCTGCCCTGCTACCCAAGTGGCATTTGGAACAACATGTGTCTCAACTACAAACATTAGTGTTGCTTTCATAGTACATGAGGTAATTATAACCATGACTTATTATTGGTAGCCATGCTAGTTGTTTGCTTTTTACAATTTGTAGAAAAAAATTTGTAAAGGGAGTGAAAATATAAACCTTTTTTACCCATCAAGTTCTTTGAAAATCTCAGGGGCCCTCTAAATCCACTTTCCTGCAGTTTACCTCCAGCCGTGATTAAACTCACCTACCTGCAACTTTCTAGGGCTGCGTTTTTATTAAAGTCTTTATTAAAACTTTGCTCTTCCCTCATCTCGTTCACTCAGATGTACGTCATTGCTTACGTTGCATGAGTGCCTACTACTGGCGGAACCCTTGCAATGGGTTTAAATGGAAAACCGTAAGCCCTTGATCACTTGTGGTGCGAGCAACAGCGAGTTGCTGTTGTGATGTCACAATCGTGTTGCATTGTGGTCTATGGATCTGTATAAAGTGTAGATATGAGTAGACTTGCTCCCTCTGCCAAAATAGAGGGGTCAAGGGTCTGTAAACATCTCTCGTCCACTTGATGAAGTTCAACGCACTTCAAAATGGCGGTGAAGATTCCCCCAAGGAGAAGTACTTAGGGAAGTTCGCAAGTGTGTCTACGTTTACACAACAACAATGTACTAAAAATGGAAAAGTTTTTCCTTTTCTTTTTTCGCGTACAGGTCCACAAAGTTGTCAAAATGATCCCCTTTCTCACAGATCCGCAAAAATGACTAAAAACGCTATATTATTAGCCCTGTAGTTTGCAATGTCACTTTTGTAAAGAAACACTATAGACTGAACACATCATACGCATAGGCTTGGTGTCACAGTTTTCACAAGTTTGCATTTTTGTAGTTTACACTGAGACGGTAACGGTATCGTTTTCAAAAACTTTGCATTTTCAGGACGTACTTGTACCACCTGACTGCTACAGATTCATTTTGGTCATTGATAGTGCTGCCATATTCCGAGTCCGAGGACGTGACCAGCTCTGAATAGAACGTCACGTGTTGTCATCTTGAGACTACGGTCATTACGACATGGTGTGAATGCAGCATAATGCAGCCTGTAATAGTAATCCTGACGACCTAATTTAGCTTGTTCAGGTGTGTTTGATTAGGGTTGGAGCTAAACTCTGCAGGAAACTGGACCTCGAGGGCCAGAGTTAAGAACCCCTGAGATAGTTCATTTTGAGTTTTGATATTTTTTAAGATAAACATATGTAATGTCTAATATCTAATAATCTAAAGTAAACGTGGGATTTGTGCCTTTAATGCTTAAAAAAGTCATGGGACACCAAAGTGTATTATATACAGTAAGTGGTAAAGTTAAAAAAAATTAGGACATTTTTGTAATCTCTACCGCACTGATCTGGCCTTTCAAATAATTTTACTCACAACACACAAAAATACATTTTATAAATCAAAGATTTGCCACAAAAAAGTAAAAAATATATAAAGTAAAACTAAGCATTGACATTTTAAGAAAAGACAAAAAAAGGTGTTACTCCTGAAATAACCTGTCCCATGGTTTAGAACAGTGTGTGCTAATGTGGAAAATTCTGTCTTAACTCAAGTCTTGTCTTCGGGTGTGATTTAGAGGTGTCTAAGGAGGGAGAGAGTTTCTTACTGACATCTCTGCATTGTGAAAGACTGCAAACTTGTTAGTTGAGTGTCAGGTGGCAGCATGTGGCCATACACATATTGAGAAATGTGTCTGTCATCTTGCACTTAAAAAGTATTTAGGAGTAAATTTAAGATTTGTGTATTTGAATCGCATATCAAATTTCCATCCATTTGGATTACACAGTTTTAACATAAAATAAACACATAAATGAAACGGGTAGAATATTCCATGATTTTTTTAAAGTAGATATCTTACCTGTTTTTTGCCGGTTTTATATGGATGCATGACAAATATTCATCACATTACGTTTATTAATTTATGTTTTAACTGTGTAATCCAAATGGATGGTAATTTTATATGTAATTCAAAATACATAAATCTTAAATTTGCTCATACAGTTGCTCATACAGTTCTGCACAAATTTATTATTTTTAAGGTTTTTAGCACTTATAATGTTATTGCATTCATTCAACATAAAACTTTAAACTAAGTTTTTCTTTAAAATGACACAAAATTACCTTGGTTCCCTGAGATAACGGGAGCGAGCATTGCATGGATGTTTTGGCACATAGGGGGAAAACTCAGTTTTTCTCTGAATATTGAAGTCTGATTGGTTCACGTCTCTGCACTTGCACAGACAAATGGCTTTTCAGCCCACTAAAACGGGCGGGGCCAACTGCCTATTTATGTCGCGCTAAAAGCCATTTTGAGACAGAATGTAGTACAAGTGTCGACTTGCGCAAATGCTCAGTAGCACGCCAAGCTACACAATGCTCGTTCCCGTTAACTCAGGGAACTGAGGTGACATTATGTAACCAGAGCATTCCCTTTTGATACGGTTCACTTGCATTGCGTCGATGTTTTGACACATATGAGGAATGGACTGCAAAATGCTGTGCTACTAGCACAAAACGGAAGCTGTTTTGTCAGGCTTCAGCCTGGGGGCACTTGATGACAAGGACCCCAGGCAGACTACTAGAATCAAGGACCTAGAATGTCTCCAAAATGGCAGGCTCGGGTTTGGTACTTAAAGGGATACTCCACTTTTTTTGGAAATAGGCTCATTTTACAACTCCCCCAGAGTTAAACAGTTGAGTTTTATCATTTTGGAATCCATTCAGCCGATCTCCATGTCTGGGGGTCCCACTTTTAGCATAGCTTAGCATAATGAATTGAACCGGACAAGACCATTAGCATCTCTCTCTGCGATTTTCGAGCTGGGGACTATTATCAGGCGCTGCGTCATATCATTACGCCTGCTTCACCCATGGTACTGCAGCAAAGTTTCTTGATTATTACGCAGGAATGAGACTATAGTTCCTAGCCATATCAGCCTAGAAAATCGCAACTTTACATTTTCCGTCGGTCTTAGTACACGATGTAACTACAGAAGAGTCAAGTTTTAAATAGGAAAAATATCGAAACTCTTTGTTCATTTTTTTGAGAGAGATGCTAATGGTCTTGTCCGGTTCAATTCATTATGCTAAGGTATGCTAAAAGTGGGACTCCCAGACCCGGAGATCGGCTGAATGGATTCGAAAACGGTAAAACTCAACTGTTTAACTCTGGGGGAGTTGTAAAATGAGCCTATTTCCAAAAAAAGTGGAGTATCCCTTTAAGCCTGTGGGTATGATGCCTCCTAAAGAAACCCCTGAAGGTGGCAGCCGATTAGGCAGAAAGGACCTGTGTCTGATGGGCAGGGACCTCGAGGTCATAGAACCTGGCAAAGGTGGACGGCGAGGACCAGCCGGCCACTGCACAGATATCTGCTATAGAGATTCCACTAGACCAAGCCCAAGAGGAGGCCATTCCCCTGGTGGAATGGGCCCTAACTCCAAAAGGGCACTGCAAGTCCAATGACTGGTAAGCTAGTGCTATCGCGTCCACTATCCAGTGAGACAGTCTCTGCTTCATAACTGGCAGCCCTTTAGAGTGGCCTCCGAAGCATACAAACAGCTGCTCTGTAGAGCGCTCGATGTACACCTCGGAAGGGAGAGATGACTTGTACCTTAAAGGGCGTTGAAAGCACCATGGGCACATACCCTTGTCTTGTTTTAAGGACAACTTTGCTGTCTTTGGGCACTCAAAGTAGGAAGCATCCACTGAAAGAGCAAGCAGGTCACCAATTCGCTTGACCGATGCCAGAGCCAGAAGAAGGGTGGTCTTTAGCAAGAGAGGCAGAAGGTCGGCTGTCGTGAGCGGCTCTAACGAGGGCCCCGGAGCGACCCTCAGTGACAATGGACAGGTCCCAGGAAGAGACCTTGGATTCAGCCTTCAGAAATCCGACCACCTGGTAGTGTCCTTCCTTAGCAGGTCCTTCCTTAGCGGGATTGGCCATGGTGCTGCTGACAGCAGCTGAACAATACCCGGGAACCACGGCTGGTTCTGCCAGAGTGATGCCATGAGTAAAACTGAGCTTCTGTCATCCCTAATTCGGCTGATGACCTGAAGGAGCAGACCTACCATCTGTGGGCTAATACGTCCTTTTCCGCCCTTTTATCGGGCAGTGGGCTTTCTTTTTTTCGATGCAAAGAGGTCCACTTCTGCCTGGCCGAAAAGGCTCCAAATCGTCCACTTGTCAGCGCTGTTCTCAGCTGCAGTGCCGTCAGTGCCGTTCTCGTTCTCCAGTGCGAGCAGCTGCTCTCAGTGAGTGCAGCCACGCCATGGGCGCGCGTCCCAGGCAAATGATGCACTCTGTGAGCTCAAACATTTTGCATCAAACGTCACTACTCTTTTAGAAAGAAAATTTGCTCTTTTGTCCTTTCGCCGGAAAGTCAGCTGCGAGCTGCGAGCCGCCATTGGGCCGCTGCAGAGGCTTGCTTCGACCACGAGTAGAGAGGCTTCTGTGTTGTCATCTTTGGAGTCAGCGAGGAGATGATCTTCACGCTGAAGGAGAAAAAATCTGACTCAAAATGACTTTGAGTGCGATTTAAATAGGCAGTGGGCCCTGTCCGTTTTGGCGGGCTGATAAGCCATTTGTCTGTGCAGGTGCACAGATGTGAACCAATCAGGCTTCAGTATTCTGAGAAAAACTGAGTTTTCCCCATCTGCGTCAAAACATAAACGCAATGCGAGCGAACCGTATCGAAAGGGAACCAAGTATTACTTTTAGTTATTAGCTGTCCATCTGATGTTAATACTGGCCATGGTTTAGTTGCTTAAAAGAATGTTATATTAATCAATGTTTTTTGTTTTTTTTTATTGAATGTAATATGTCATCATTCCATTTCTTGAATTAAGTTTTCTTAGCCCACTGGCATTTTTTTTAAGCATTAAGGCTCATTCACACCAATGACGATAATTATAAAGATAACGATAAAGATATAGTTCTAAAAAATCATTCTAAATATAAAAGAATAGTGGAGTCCACATAATTATAACGATAACGGCACAGAGATACAATATCGTTGAAATCACATTCAGAACTTTTTTTTTTTTTCTGCTGATGAGTAATAAATACATTGACAGCCAATCAGAATCCATTCTGCTTTAAGAGCTTGGCAGAATATTGGCTTAATATTTAAGCAGTTTTGCTTCTAAAAATAAAAACCTTAGTTGGCCTATCTGTAAGGATATTTAGATGCAGTGCATTCTACATTTACATTTATGCATTAAGCAGACACTTTTATCCAAAGCGACTTACATTGCATTTCAAGGTACACATTTTACATTCTTAATATTATAATCCTATTTTGTGGCAGAATTGAAGAAAATTAGTCATGAAATGGAGTCTGGTATGGTCTGGTAAAGGGATAGTTCACCCAAAAATGAAAATTCTGTCATCATTTATTCACTTTTCATTTTTGGGGGAACTATCCCTTTAATAGATAGTTGTCGTCACCTGAAGTGAGTTCATCAGTGTTTCCCTGGGACTCCCTCACGTCAAGGTGCACACACTCAGGCAGTGCCAAGCACATATACTGAGAGAACACGGGGAGGGGGTACTACTCAGTGACCTTCCTGGGATGGCAGGTTTGAAGGGAAAGGGAGGGAGGAGAGCGAGGATGGAATCCCTTAGGGGATGGGGGGCATTTTGTTACCTCCCACCCTGAAATAGCCTCCTGTGCATGCTCTTCTATATATATGCATACATTGACAATGAGACCTAGTAACACACTCTTGTGGATACATACATGTGCACATATATGCACACACAAATCAGTTTTTAACCTTTCTGCTTACAGTTTGTAGAATGGTGTGCAGTGTTGGTGTACACCTGTACATTTGTTCTCTCTCACACACGCATATGCACATTCTCTGGCCAGTGCACACATGTCCACATGCTTGAGCCATCATGACACATCTAACACATTTATAAGGGGATTAGTTTTGAGGCATTAAAGAGGTGATTGACACTCAGTCTCTTCAGGTAGTTAAAGAGGTATTCAGCAGCAGTCTGACTTTATGGGCTGTCATCACCTTCAGACTGTTTTTTTTCTTGGGCAGGCTTGTCTCACAAGGACAGAAAAACACTGTGCTGATATGAAGTTACTTTTTTTTTTTTTTAAACCATGAATTGACATTTAATATGCATCCTTGATGTTTCTATTAAGTTCCCAGTTCCCACAAAGTAGATTTCTGGCATACAGTATGTTAAATAGTCTCTGCCCCCTTGTGGTGGATCAGATCAACTGTCAAAAACTTTGGAATTTAAGATTTAAAATCTATAAGAAATGTAACTGAATCAAATATTTATTTATTTTTATTTACAATTTACTGACAAAAATGTACATACAATAAACCTTTTGCTAATAATCTTATTATTAAACCTGAAGGAGTTTATAGTATTTTGTTTTGTTTTTAACATACACTTGAGTTAAAATATAATTAAAAAAATAATATTCAACAGTGTTTTCTTTTTATTAACCTCAAAGGTTTTATTACAAATTTGTCAGGGTGCGAAAAATCCGCTTCTCATTTTATATGAAAATTTGTTTTTAAAGATCTGAATGTGTTTCTCTGATGTCTTAACACCATTTTTTGCAGCACTGAAGTTATGTGACATCTGCTGTGACTGTCAGAGAGTTTATACAATCAGTCTGCAGCTGCTGAAGTACAAATTATGTCTCTCTGTGTGTCCTCTGTTTGTCATTCTACACATATTCTACATGCTATATAATCCCCAGCTCTGTGCCCATCTTGTGATCATCTCTTCAGGGCCGTCATATCATATTACACCATTATGTAACACATGCAATGTTATTACATTCTATTCCATCTTGTTAACTTTCTATGTTTATATATATATATATATATATTTTAAAGAAGTCGCATATGCTCACCATACCAAGGCTGGATTTATTTGATCAAAAATACAGTAAAAACAATAATATTGTATAATATAATTAGAATTTAAATTTGAAAATATAATTTATTCCTGTGGTGGTAAAGCTGAATTCATGTGTGTCACATGATCCTTCAGAAATCATTCTGATATGTTGATTTGGTGCTCAAGAAATATTTCTTATTATTATCAGTGTTGAACACAGTTTCCACAAAAATATTGAGCAACAAACACTGTGATACATTACCATTCAAAAGTTTTGGGTAAGGAAGATTTAAATTAAATTACTAAATAAAATAAAATAAAATAAAATAAAATAAAAATAAATAATACTTTTATTCAGCAAGGATGCATTAAATTGATCAAAAGTGACAGTAAAGACATAATGTTAAGTAATATTTATTTTTCAAATGTTGTTCTTTTTAATTTCGGAAGACTGGAGTAATGATGCTGAAAATTCAGCTTTGCCATTACAGGAATAAATTACATTTTAAATATATTCAAATGGAAAACAGTTATTTTAAATTGTTATAACATTTCACAATATTAATGTTTTTACTGTATTTTTAATCAAAGAAATGCAGCCTTATTGAACATATAGGCCTACTTCTTTCAAAAACATTTAAAAAAACGTAATTATTTCAAACCTTTGACTTTTATATTTTTGGAAAAGCTTTCGTTCCTTTAGAGAGCCAGTGGATAAAGGTCACGAGTAACTGACCGTCTCTCTGTCCTCGCTGACTGAACCCTTGTGTTTTATGCAAAAATTGAAATGCATCTCTATAGCAAAACATTCATAAATGACGCATCGAGTCTAGATGGTTTTGTAATCTGTAATTAAATCACAAATACACACAGTCAGGCATGTACATACATAAAAACACCCCAACACACAAAGGAATGTGAGCACTTAGTCTCTTTTTATAAGCTCTTGTTGTCAGAATGGTGGAGCTCACTTCACATTATCAAGTTCCCATTCCAAAGGTGCCACCAATCCTCCCAAGATTACTGAATGTTCAGCGGCTATTAATACATCAGCCAATCAGTAAACAAACCATTACTGCTCCAAGCAATCAACTGCTTGCTTGTAATGAGGTGGCCTATCACACACAGTGCGACGCATAACGATCCAGGCTAAAATAAGATTATTGTATTAAATGTTATCGGTCCCTCCGCGTGGCTGTTTTTTTAATATATGCAAGCTATCGGGTTTCAGTGTAGCGTGTGAAAAGGCCATTTAGCGGGACTATATCTATCTGTGTATGGTAAAAGTATACTGTAGCACCTGTTTGTGTGTGTTTGAGGATTGTCTCCGCTTACTGTCATTCTCTTACTTGTGTGAATCTGGGAATTTAGCTGATTCTTTATTAAATTCATATTCCAACGGGTGACTAAAGAATGGATATTGGATGTCAGATTCTTCTGTATTGCTATAGGAAGGTGTTGTGAAAAGCTTAGAAACTAGGCCAGTTTGCGGAAGATTGCGGAAAAGGTCTTGCATTATGTGAGGAGGGGAGGTGGAATGATTTAAAAGGAAAATTCCTGTTTAAATTTAAGTTAAGCTTTATTACCACACACTCCTCAGATTGTTTTTCCATGAACTTCCACAACTTTTCAGGAATCTGTGGGATTAAAAAAAAAAATTTCAGATATTACATTTGCGAAGAATCATATATAGCCAATGAAATATTTTGAGCTGAATGTAACTATAGAAATATTTATATTCATTGTAGAAATTTCCATGACTTTCTGAATAAAGGCCACCCAGTAAACAATTACCGTCTTTCAACGTTGAAATATGGTTGAAAATAAGTCGGTCCGCCTTGGACTGGTTTATGTGATTTCAACTAAGTAGTTTCGGCCGGACTGTTTGACTATGTGTTTTCAACTGATCATCTAAGACAGGATAAGTCTGTTATACATGCTAAAATAACGGAGAAAAACAAACTACCAAACCATGTTCATTATTATCTCAAATAAATGTAAAGAGTTTTACATATTCCATCAAGACGTTAAAGATCGACCTGTTTTCAACGTTGAAAAGTCGTAATTAGACGTTGAAGATTTGCGTCTATTCAACGTCTAATAGACGACTTTTTGCTAGCTGGGTATAAACATATTATAAATATTATAAGTAATTGCTTGTCTGTTAAATATTTTGAGCTGAACATAACTTTAAAAATAGATCTAGAAAAAGTAATACATCATTTATTTATACTAGAACAAATAAATAACTAATGAAATATGTAATGACTTTTTACATCACTGGAAATCAAATCGCAGTTTTAAAATTCCCTGATATTGCGTGACTGTAGAAATTAACATTGTGGCAAACATTTCTGTGAATTTCTGGCAACACATTTTCTTTCCTTTTAAAAGACGGTACTGTATCATATTGTATTCTTATTAGCATTTGTCTCATGCATAGTAGTTAAAATTCAGTATCTTTATAGAGCTTCTCCGAACAATAAAACAGTGGAACCACGTTGAAAATTGACCTCTGAGCCATTTCAGTGTCTCGGCAGCTATTCTGTCCCAGTTCTTCCTCAGCCGTGCACACCTGCTCTTGTTCAATCAAACACTTTCACTCGGCTCATTGTGTTCTCTAGCCTGGAACAAATGAATCAGGGTTACGTAAGGAACATATGGACGCAGACCTTTATCTGAGGTGTTGATTGTCAGTCAATCAAGGGAAATCTACTGGTTTAACAGTCTCTTCATTTAAAGGTTCTGTCAGTGGTGTTGATACGTCACTCTTTGAGTCCATCAAGCTCTATCCTCGCACCCACTCTGGTTTCAGTGTCTTCACACCTGGCTCTTGGGTTCACACTCTAATCGTACACAGCAGACCCTCCTCCAGATGATAACGCTGACCACTCACAGACCGGCCAATAGGCAGAAGCATGCTGATCTCTATAAAAAGCATCGGTTTTAGAAGCTAGAGACACCAGACAGATGGATAACAAGAGAGAATGAAAAGGGGAACCAATGATCTGTAGGTTGGAAAGCATTGTCAAGAAGACGTGAAGAGGACAAGTTAAACTTCTATTTGTTTTAAACCTGTTGTGTTAAAGCGTTTCATTATGAGTTCTAATCTTGTGAAGTCTCTTGCTCGGGTTTATGACCCCAAACCACTCCATGCTCAGAAACGATGCGGAAGAGCCACAACGAGAAGAGCTTCGCTTTCTACTTCAAACAAACGTCTATCTTCACCACTTTCTGAGCAGCCTTCATCAAAATCCTCCTCATCTTCTGCTCTTGTACATATCGAAGGACAAGTCAATGATCTGAGCGATAAGATGGACAAACTCCTCGCCTTGCAGGAAGCGTCTTTAAGACAATTGGATGCCATCGGTCAAGATCAAGGAACAGCTACCCGTGGACGGAGCGTTGAGCAGATGTTGTGTGACATGCGTGCTGTCGTAGAAACTGTTCGAGAGAAGGAGGAACAACAGGATCAGCGACTTGATGCTTTGGAGCGACTGGTTAGCAGCATTCAACAGGTTGTCGGTTTCATTGCTGAAGTGTTGAAACACTCGAGATTGGCTGATCTCGTGAAAAACACACACTCAAAATCCAGCAGCAGGGTGAGTTTAAATGTTTTATGCACCAATTTAGTGTTTAAAATGTTTAAAAGCACTCGTTTAGGTACGTATTCCTGAAGTACTGTGGAAAACACTCATAAAGTACAGTGAAAGAATTAATATTTTATACACACTTAACCTTAAAATTATTTGGCAATACTCTAATTGTCATGCGAAGTTGAACTAAATTGAAAAGTAAAATTGAATAAGTCACAAAAAAACTAAAAAGAGGGTCTTACATAAAAGACTTTTGTAGCCTACACTAAAAATGACGTCGAGTCACCTTCATTTATGTAGCGCTTTTAACAATATTGTTTCAAAGCAGCTTTACAGTGATAATAGGAAATTAAAGTAACAGAGATTTTTTTTGGCTTTACAGCAGCTCTAGAATAAAGTTATTGTCCAGCTAAAGTTAGTTTTGATTGATTCACTTCCGTCACAATGATCATTAGTTGTTAACTTAGGGGCCGCCAACACGTGTGGTAGATTTTTCTCTATTTCGCACCTGGGCCTCGTCTACAGTCGACGTTAGTTTCCTATAATATTACTGTAGCATGTCGATGTCGGCTGAGTCCTCTAATCCTATACTGTAGGTATGTGCGTTTGAATATATATGTGCGCAATCGTGTAGTCCTTCTTTATAAACCAACCCTCAACAAACTACTTGTCTGGCCTTAAAATTTATAATACAGAATTTTTTAACGCTTCCGCGTAGCCACGTGAACCGGAATTATCCCGACAACGTTTTTTTCTGTACAGAGGTAAAGGGAAGAGAAGGAGGCCTTCATAGGGGGAGGCCTGCACATGATCAACAACACATGTTTTTACATTGCTTTAACTCATCAAAATAAGTTATACAAGACGTTTTTTAAGTCAGTTTAATGTAATTTAAGTTGAAATGACTTAAACATTCAAGTTGATTGTACTTTCTTTTTAAGTATACAAGAGAATAAATATTTGTATTTTTTCTCCGTATATTTGACTTGAGTATTTTACACATTTGCTTTTCATGTTGTGTGTAGTTTGTCATCTTTTATGTGACGTAACAACACGATCTCATGAAAGTGTTTATCTATAGCACGAATGATATTTCTCGTATCATTTATATGCCAAAATGAGTTTTTGCGTTCAAATGATACGCACTGTAAACCCCTTGGGTAGGATTAGGGATGAGGAGGGCGTGCATATTACACGCCATAAAGTGCGTATCATATGTACGCAAAAACTCATTTTGGCGTATAAATGATACGAGAAATATCATTTGTGCTATAGATACGCACTTAAGTTGGATGCATATACATTAAATGTTCTGTATTTATTTTCCAAATGAGTTTGGTTTAGATGCATTTCCAACAGGGGATTTTCTAGAGCATGAGTTGTCAGTTTCATTGTCCTTGTCATTTGCTTGAGCCGTTTATAAAACAGATTGACTGATGACATGATGAGTGATTCGCAGTACCAGCTCAAGGACACTCATAGCAGATGATTGTGTGTGATCAGAAATATCAGGTTCATTGCACGTTAGCAGCTCAGAGCATTCGAGTGAAAATACATGTCACTGAATAGCTTGAAAGCAGGTGCTTTTATTTAAAGGTGTGTTAATAAATGATAATCTTGTGACCATAGACTTATAAAGTCACTCTTCTCTCTTTCTCTCCTGTTGTTTCTTTCTCTCTCTAGTTTAGAGAAAAGGATGGGAAGGAGAAATCTAAAGTGTACCCAAAGGGGCTAAAAACCCAGAAGAGAAAGAAACCACTGGAAGCATCAGGTGAGAAAAAAAAAAAAAAAAACACACAGTGGGGTTCAAAAACTAGAAATCACATTGACAATCTATAATTCAAAATCTAATTTGAACCTGAAATTTTGTCAGATTTAAAACAAAGAAATGTTTGACATAAAAATGAAGAAATGTTTAAGACTCTGTGCTATATGCTGTGCTGTATGTAAGATGCATACAATCATGCATACAATCAAGATGCCCCCCCCCCCCCCCCCCCCTTTTTTCCAGACTTAGTGCAGGCTGGTTTTGAAGAAGTGCAAAAGCTCAATCAACAGAACAATCAGCTCTCTCAATGCACAACAGAGACAGCAGCTGGCACAGTTGCACACCTGGAGCAAAAAGAAGACAGCTATAATGATAGAAAGGATGAGGCCGCAGTGGAAGGCGAGGCAAGAGAGCAAGAAATCGTTGCTGAATTATTGCCGATAAAAGAAGAGGATAAAAAAGAGGAAGAGGAGAGGTCAAAGAAAGAGGAGGCATTATGGTTATCAGAGGAGAGGCAACTAGCTGCTACAAATTCATATGGCCAGACTGATGAAAGCACACCAGACAGGTACATCCTCAATATTTTGTTCAGTAAATGATTTTTAAATAAGTATTCAGAGGTATTAAACCCTGCAAAAAAAAATATATATTACAAAATAAATAATGTGCTTAGAATAAATAAAATTACATTGATTCAGTGTAAATCATACATACATACACCCATTCAAAAGCTTGGGGTTAAGATTTGTTTAATGCTTGGCAAAGCTGCATTTATTTGATCAAAAATACAGTAAAAACAGTAACATTGTGAAATGTTATTACAATGAAAAGTAATTGTTTGCTACTTTAATATATTGTAAAAATTATTCTCCTTTTATGATCCTTCAGAAATCATTCTAATATGCTGATTTGCCGCTCAATAAACACTTATTATTATTATCAATGTTGAAAACTGCTTAATATTTTTCAAGATTCTTTGATGAATAGAAAGTTCAAAAGAACAGCATTTATTTGAAATAAAAAACTTTTGTAACTTTATAAATGTCCTTTGCTGAATAATAAAAAGCTTACTGACCCCAAACTTTTGAAGCATAGTGTCAGTATTCCAAAATGAACATGTTCCATTTAAAATGTAAAAATTTCAATACAATTAATTTATGTAAAGAAATATATTTTGAAGTATTTTGATATACTAAAATAAGATGTATTTTATATTTTATACCTCTCTTTTAATTTATATTATATTTTAATTTATATATATATATTACACTCGTGTAGCTGTGAGGAGAATCTGGAAATAACTTTCAGCACTAAGAGGCATGTTGCTGACGAGACTCTGACAGATGACCTTAAAAAAAGCAGAGTGGAGGAGGCGTCAGAGGAAGAGGATAAGGAATTAAAGGAGGAAGAGGAGGCAGGACTTGAAGCTGCAGAGGCGGGACCAGAGAGACCGGAGGCGGGGACAGAAGAGGAGAGGAAAGATGCGGAGTCTGAAATTGACGAATATGTCATTGGTAAGAAAATTGGTGTAGGTCTAAGAATAATGTAGATATATTTCCCTTTTCCAGTTACATATTCTAATCTTTTCCACAGATTCTTCCCCTCCCCCACCTGCACCATTTGAGCACCGTCTTGTGACACCCAAAACCCACCAGATTACCAGCTACTACACTATCAATAAAGAGGAAGTTCTCGGGGGGTGAGTTACAGAAGATATTAATCTTACATCATATTAGGATGCCTGCGATATTAAACCCATGGCATAAGATTCCTAAGCATTCTAAGAGCTTACAGGACACGCGATACACAAGGGGATGAAAATGACAGACGTGTGTGTGTGTGTGTGTGTGTGTGTGTGTTGGAAAGAAAAACTTTAAGAGAGAGAGACGTTGTAAGGCCTGCCCAATTGGTCCAACGACAGTTTCCCATAAGCGGGGAACAACCAATTTTGGTTGGAATGCCAATTGGTTATTGGTCATTTATATAATAGTTTAGCTACACATTTGATTATTCTATTTAACTCTTTACTTTATATTTTACCCGTTCATTAGGAAATCTATGTCGCTTTGAGGTCCTCGTGCCAGCCTTTTAAGGAAAGATGAAAAGACATGTGAAAGTTTGTGACATTCAGTATTACAGGCTGATCTCAGTACAAATCACGCTGAGCCTCTTGAAACATCTCTTTAAATAATCAGCCCAAGACAGAAACCTCTTTCACATGGAAACATGTGCTAACAATGGGAATTTGCATCAATCACGGTCTCCAGAGTTTACACCTTTTGAGGACTGGATGGCATTAGCATGAAAGACCCACCCTCCTCTGTAAGGAAGATATCTCTAAACTCTTAAAACCTTCATTAGCTTTTTTCTTTACCTCTGTGGGGATGAGACCAATGTACCAGTCGCTGAGCCACTGAGACATTTCAAATGATACCAAACATGAATAGTGTTGTATGATAATTGTTCACAATAAACCATATAGATTTGTGGGTGAATTTCAGGTTATCCCAGCATGAGGAGTGAAGAAATGGGTGATGAGGAGATTGTAAGGGTGAGGCATGAACTGCTCAGATGTTGTGCGTCTCGGATGGCGTTGTTACTTATGCAAGAGAGTGTTCAAATGTTAATTCTCAGGAGAGTCCTTTGTTTCCTCGAGGAGTAGTTTCTCAGTCCAGACTTTCTGTCATCCGCCTAACAGTTTTTCCAGTCTTACAACGTGCAACGTATTTTTAGACCTTGTTGAAAGTGAATAGCTAGAGAAACGTGATTTAGGGAATATCCTCTGCGGCCTTACAGAAAATGTGGGAATTTAGAATTTAAATGGGGTGTGTTTGTGAATTAAAGGAGCTGTATGTAAGAAATCTATTTCAATTAATCATAAAATGGCCCTGATATGTCACTAGACATTAAGAAATCATGTTCATTTCAATTGATGTTGTCATGTTGTGTTTTGGCCTGAAGCGCCACCCTCCACCTATCTACCAATCACGAAGTCAGTAGTGTTTCGGCATCCGGGTTGCCAGCTCAGCTCTAGTTACCACAGCTGCAGCTTAGAGATGCGCGGATGGGCTATTATTTCATCCGCAACCACATCACAAAACTCATCATCCGTCCGCCATCCAGCCGCACCAACGTTTATGACCAATTTTCAAAACCGCACCCGCCCGCCATCCGTTGATTTGTGTATACATATATTTTTCATTTGATTGGTTCAACCGCCCGCCACCCGCCCGAATTTAATTAAAATATTCTTTTTCGTCACGTCATCCGCCCAATCCGCGGTTTATCCGCGGAGTCCGCGGCTGTAACCGCCAACCGCGCATCTCTACTGCAGCTACAAACGTTCGTGCTGAATCCTGCAGCCTATCTGGCAACCTCGAGTCAGGGGGGAGGGGGAGGGGATACACCGCTCTACAGTAATTTGAAAGTGATTGCAGTACCAGTTTTGGCCACAATCTTACATACGGCTCCTTTAAATATGTGTGTTTTACATTTTAAATTTTATTGTCTTATTTTAATTTGTAATAGAGGACGCTTTGGGATGGTGCACAAATGTGAAGAAAAATCTTCTGGCCTCATATTAGCAGCCAAGATCATCAAAGCCAGGAGTCAGAAAGAGAAGGTAAATGCCTGTGTCCATTTTAAGACATCAGTACTATGACTTTAAGGTGGTGGTTCTGATTTCTCAGTTAAGTTTTAGTTTTAATCAGCCAATCAGCTTATGGACCACTTGGTGATATGTGTGCTGGTGGAGTCAGTCATTTACTTTTTATAGTATTTGTCTTGTGCTTTATATAGGAAGAGTTCAGATGCAAAAGTCTCTAAGTGCCATCTGAAATTTTCTTCTAGAATGATCATTTTTATCAAGCTTGTATATTTAAGTTCAGTAATTTCACTTAAATGACAATTCATAGGTAATTTTGACTGCCATTTAAGTGAAATTACTGAACTTAAATATACAAGCTTGATAAAAATGATCATTCTAGAAGAAAATTTCAGATGGCACTTAGAGGCTTTTGCATCTGAACTTTTCATATATATATACTTTTTTTTTAAAAAATTATGTTGCGTTATTTTAGTTAGTTGCCAAGGCAAGATTTCTAATTTCATGTTTCCAAAATTAGAAATTTTAATCTAATATTTATATTATATGTTATTTCAGCATTATTTCAATTAACAGAAATTATTTTTAATAGTTTTAGATTTAGTTAACAACAGTTAACAACACTGGTCCATGAACAAGAGTGAGAACCGCTGCTTATAACTGTGTAGCAATGAATCACAGATTTGACATGTTTGTGTTGTCAGGAGGTAGTAAAGTGTGAGATCGAAGTGATGAACCAGTTGAATCACGCCAATCTGATCCAGCTCTACGCTGCCTTTGAATCTCGACATGAAATCACTCTAGTGATGGAGTAGTAAGTTACATCCACAAACACACATACATCTCTGTCTCACATACAGACAGCCTCTCTCACTAACTAAATCTCATTCATGCTTTCTTTCTCCTAGCGTATTTAAGAATCACTTGAATGTGAATCACAGAATGAACTTTGACTTGAATCACAGAATGTGCTGCTAACATGTATTGTGTGCCTTGTGTACCGCCTAGTGTTGATGGTGGAGAGCTGTTCGACCGGATCATAGATGAGAACTATAAGCTGACCGAGTTGGACACAGTGCTGTTCATCAGGCAAATCAGTGAAGGGCTTCAGTATATGCACAAGATGTACATATTACACCTTGACCTAAAGGTACCAAACATTATTTTAAATAATATGTGATTAAAACAGCTGCATAAGAACAAGAAGTCTGAACACATTTTACTGTTCCAATAGCCTGAAAACATTCTCTGTGTCAGTCGAGAAACAAACAAGGTCAAGATAATCGATTTCGGGCTTGCAAGGAGGTGAGTATTTGTATCTGTGTCTGTGTGTCTTCATTTGTATTTTCATGAATCTACTGTTTTTCTCACACCGATTTGTTCTTCGTCTTCCTTTCAGATATAAACCCAGGGAAAAGTTGAGGGTGAACTTTGGTACTCCTGAGTTCCTGGCTCCTGAAGTCATCAACTATGAATTTGTCTCATTCCCAACCGATATGTGGAGTTTAGGTGTCATCACTTACATGCTGTGAGTCTGTACCATAGACATCAATGAACAACCATAATTATACAAAAGGAGGAAGTTTTGTGAAAACGTACTTATGTTTGTGTTTCTAGGCTCAGTGGCTTGTCTCCGTTCCTGGGTGAAGATGATAATGAGACGCTAAATAATATCCTGGCATGTCAGTGGAGTTTTGAAGAGGCAGAGTTTGCCGACATATCCGAGGAGGCCAAAGACTTTATCACACGCCTGCTTGTGAAGAGCAAAAGGTTTGTGTGTCCCCAGAAATTGGCTTAATCTGACTTTTATACCGGTTACCAGTATGCATATTTCTTTTTTCATGCAGTTGGAGAATGAGTGCATCCCAGTCCCTGAAACACCCATGGCTTTCAGACAGAGCGCTTCACTTCCGTCTTCACCATCAGGTTAATAACAGCCTTGAGTTTTGGGCTAAATTAGAGCATTAGTGAATTAATGCAAATTAAGATAATTAATGAATGTGTTTCTCTCACAGAAAAACAAGTGTCACTCTTCACATGCCCCTCCTCCAGAGGGCTAAACAGGTAAGAGATGCACGCAAACCATTAAGTCGAGGTGAAATAAAATATATTTTCTAAACGCATTATATAGATCTTATTGAGAACAGTTCATCCATTTAGTAAAACATTTAAAAAATGATTTGACCTTGTAATGTTTAATCAAAATGTCACTACTGGACTTCTGGTGACGTATGCAGGAATTTTACAAGCATTTAGTCTGCTTAAACTCACCTTTGCAAACCCACATTTGTCTGCATCAACTTTTGAGCACAACGCATCTTAAAATCCAATCAACAAACAATGGATGTAACCAAGTCCTACATTTCTGTTTCTACTTCCCTTTCATTGTTTCCGATAACAATAAATGATAAAACTCAGTTGATTGCACTTTGTGTGTCATTGACTGTCTAATATGATTAACTTTTCTTGGGGATAACATTCATTTTCATGTTTTTTGCAGAAGTGATCACCATCGGCTCTCCTTGTGCCGTGGGGACAAACTGGACCAATACTGTTGTACCTGAACAACTACACAACATCTGTTTAATATTACAGTCACATACTGTACTGTACATGAATGTTACCTGCTTACCTCAATCTCAAACTAAAACAGCATTCAACACATTAAAAATACTGCATAAAATCTTGAGTTACAAAAATATTTAATCATTTGTAAAATGGTAACCATTGATGGCTGCATGACAAACTGGCCCTGTGCTCCAGTCTCGGTTTAAGTGGGTTTTAACTGTCTTTTAGCTGTTGTCTTATTAAAAAATTACTACAGATCGTTAATACTACAGTGATTTGGTCTCGCATGTGCACTTTATAATAGGACAGGACTGGAAGAAGGATGTTTATAAGTGCAAAATAGAAATCTTCATCCGTACTCTATATGCACAAATGTACTGAGTCTTATCATGGTAATATTCTGTATGTCACAGGTTTATGGTAACATTTCAATCACGTGATATTTGTGAGGGCATTGGAGATTTGTTCTGGCTGAAATTCGCACAGGAACTACCGTACTGTATTTTACACTTGAAAGCCTATATACCTTAATGTAATCCTGCAAATGAAACGTTATGTCTTTTCTGATTTTCTGCCTTTCAGGAGGTCTAAATGACAAAGTTTGGAGTTTTTCTGTGTGCTTATACCTACTGTTATCTGATACAAATAGCCATGCCCCAAATGCACCTCTCACTTACCACATTTTATTCTATAATACCATTTAGAGGGTTTCCTCTAGGGCAAATGTATTGTAAACTTTTTTTTTTTTCAGAATCCCATGAGCTTTAAATGCTTAGCTAATGCCTCAAGCTGCTGATATCAGACTTTATTGTATTGTTTGTTGGTTTTTTTTAAGCTTGAAATTTGAGACTGGGACACTGGATCCAAGACTGGCTCACTCCCTCTCTTTGTAGTAAACATCTCACCTTCCATGAAGGCAAATGAAAAAAAAAAACAGAACACTACCTACCGATGTTTTGTGTGTGGTTCTACATATGAAGACAATGTTTTGCTTTAATCACCCTGTCTGATGTTTACTTGAAAAGCTTTCACAATATAGGATATACTTTACTGTACGTCAGCAGATAGCTAACAAAGTAATGTTTTTAGATAACACTAGCATTATGAGTGAAAGCTGAAAAACCCAAGTATCACTTTTTGATGTTTTTGAGAAAGTTTCATTTTTAATCATAAGTGAGAAAAGATTTATTTATTGTTATTTATGTTTGATTTCTCTTTCTGTATATTTGAGGACTGGATTAAGGAAGGCTGAAATATAATAACTCATAAACTAGCAGGAAAAATTTAAACATTTCAATACTATATTAATATTATTTAGTATATTAGTTCTTGTATATTATTGTAAGTGCCTTTATGTGGTGTATGTGCCTTAGAACTTTAAATATGATCTAAATTAAACTAAATATATATTTAAAAAAAACATTTGATTGTTTCGCTCATTCCTTCCTCTTCTTTTATATGTACTTGCATGGGGGGCAGTCAAGCATACTGGAAACGGTGCCCTTGAGCAGGGTGCCTAACCCCCACTGCACCGGATGTGTGTGTGTGTTCACTACTCACTGCTCCTGATGTGTGTGTGTGCACTAATTCCAGACTGACCAGACTGGAAGACCAGCAAAATCAAGAAGGGATGCTGCTAACTTGTTCTGAGTTTCTAGACTTCCCTAAAATTCCAGTGACGCCCAGGGAGTTTTCTATTGTAATGGATGCAGTTCCCACAGGGGTCTTGGCATTATTTAGAGGTAATAACCAAACCAGTATTGCGCCCCTTTCTTCCGTTAATTTATTTGATACTGAAATTGGTTGTAAATTGTAAATATTAATAAAAACTATTCGTTCATTAACTGTATTGTTTACTGGAATAGATTGGTTGAAGGTTTGTTATGGAAGGCCATCTGGTCCTTACCAAATATTTATTGGTAAATAAAATAAAGGAAATAAGTTTCAAAATCTTACACAGGTACTACCCAGTAAATCATTTTCTTGTTAAATTTAAAAAGGAGATTGATATGAACTGGTCTTTTTGCAATACATTGGCTGAAACCTTGTTTCATTTATTTTGGCATTGCGCTCATGTAAGAACATTTTGGAAGGATTTGTCTAGATTTATAATTGACAACATTGACCCCACTTTTTCTTTGTGTTTAGAAAACGTTATATTTGGTTTTAATAATATTCCCTCAAATAAAATAAAAGAGTACTATATTATAAATTAAATTTAAATTTGTGCTAAATTCCATATACATAAATGTAAGTACAATAAAACTCAGCCTTTGTTTTTGGTTCTTGAAAAAGAAATGCAATTATATATCAAGATTATATATCTTTCATTCCCACAATAAAAAAGCAATTAAAACTATTTCTGTTTGTGAATCATTTGATATTTTTATATAATGTTTAGCCTCCACCCCCCGGCTGTCTGTTTTTTTTTTTTTTTTTTTTTTTTTTTTTATATATTGCAATTCTGACTGTACATTGACTGTGTTTTTTTTTAAGTACAATAATAAAAAATAAAAATAAAAATAAAAGACTGGAAGACCAGCAAAGCTGCCAACCTATTCTTTTCATCAGTGATTTTGGACTAGGAAAAAAATCGATTTATTATTTATTTTTATTGTTTATAATAATATATATCTATATATAATATTTATTATCGTGTTGTTATTATTATAATAATTATAATGAAGAGATTAAGTAAAAAGTTGTTCCTCCTGAACATCGAGTCCTTTAGAGGACGCTGTGATACATGTACGCCCTAAGCCTTAAGATTTGTCTCCTCTTTATTCTGTGGTGCGTACGTCACTGGCGCTCTGGTCTGTGATTGGCTGCTGAGTGCAGGTTCCTGATGTGTTTCTCAAGGAGTGCTGGAGTTTCGAATGTTTGCAGGTTTGCATCAGTACATTATAAAAGATCGCGCAAAGTGGAACCAAGCCCCATAGACTCAGTCCGAACCGAAACCAGCTCCAGACAATGGCTGAGTGTCCAGCAGCGTCGGCCAGTGGTGATGTGAACGGAGGCAGCAAGACGAAGAGGAAAGTGGCCATCATTACAGGCATAACCGGTCAGGTAATGTGAAGCCTCGTCTCTACATATGCGACGCGATGGTATATACGGATAGTTCACCTAAAAATGAAAATCTGTCATATTTACCCAACCTTATTCTGTTCCAAACGCTTATGACGTTAATTGTTCGGTGGAAAACAAAATGAGATATCATGTCAGGCTGAATGACATCCTCAGTCATCATTCAGTTTCATCAGAGGAAAAGAATAGAGAGAATAGTAACAATCCTGCCATTAGGGTGAGTAAACGGTGACAGACTAATATTAAACAGTTTTATCCTAAACACATAACGTTACTGACTGCAAGGCTAGATCTCCTTACGGTTTTTGTTTACCATGGTAACCATAATTTTCGCTAAAATACCATAATTGCTATAAATACAGTAGTCTTTGTAGACCTTTAATACTTTTATATGGACATATATAACACATTCATTATTGTATTATTAATATTGTATTATTATAATTAATAGTTTCATGATCACACGTGGTCATTTCCTGACTCACTGATGAATGAAGACAAAAACTGACAACTAACTTGTATTGCATAACTGAAGATTAGTATTTGATGCTACGTGTCATTACTACGAAGATGACAATCAGTTTCACTAAAAGCTATTACTACACATGTGTTAGAGCTCTGCCCTTTTCACTGTTACCTTGTACTTGCCACTCACAAACATTAGAAAAATAGTATCTACTACGTCCCAGTTGTTGTTTCTTTTTGTATTCATTTATTATTACAGTAGGTGCATCCAATTCTTTGTGTACTTATGCACTATTCTATGGCATTTTTTATAGTATAAATAGTGCGAGTTGTGTGTTCGCACAGAAAATTCCCAAAAAAGAAAAAGTGCACTTTAAAAAAACTTTTGCAAATAACCTTCATAAAAATTCATACACTAGTTAGTAGAGTGCATACATAGTGTATAGTGCGTCATTTGGGCACAACTAGGTTGTATCGCCTAAGGAGAATGCATGTCTGTACAAAATATGCCCTGTTCTGTCTGTAATGCTGGTGACGTTTTATTCCACTTGTATGTGGCTGGAATGAAAATGTTTGTTTTGACAATTTGCATACGGTAAGCAACGTTTACAGCTGTCGTGTACAAAAAGGAGAGTCTTATGTGAGGCCCATAATTGCCGGGTGTTGCTTATCTATCCCCACCTATGCGCTTTTCATTATGAAATGAACGCAATGTTTCATTATACACAATGAGAGAACTTTGTAACACATATTTGATACCTCAAGGTTCACTGAAGATATAAGCAGATAGCAAGCTGTTGTTTTCCAGATTGCTGATTGAAGACAGTTGAAACTGTTCAGAATAGGAAGTAGACAAAAGGGCATAGGCTAACTATAATTTCGGTTGAAAATAGTATATTTGTAAATGTTTGGGATATTTAACAGTATATTTCCAAAACTGAGAAGAAATACAACACATAAAGGTTTCTGTGACTGTATAAACCATATTTAACAAGGCAAGTGCCGCTCATTTTTCTTTTTTAGTAAAGGCTACACCCGTGATTACAAACATTCTCTAGTCAAATTAAAATTATGCTCCAGTCAGGAGACAGAAAGATGAGGAAATGTTAGCTTTTGTAAATATTAAATGAGTGTAAAATGCCTGTTTCAGATGATGAGTGCAGAGCTCTCCCATGAGACTTCATAAGAAGTCTCACATTGCTATTGTGCAAACACAAGGGGTTTCTATATTCCTCTGAGGAAGCTTGAATCTGCCTCGCCTTCATTTGTCAGTTGTTGTGATGGTAACAGACAGTTGGCATTGTCTGAGGAGCCTTTTTAGCTGCTGGTATTGGTGAGCTACTTCACTGTTAAAAGTAATGTAATGCTTTGGTGTACAGGAGAATAATGCAGAATAACTTGCTTAAGAGGAATTTAGGTTGTTGTTGATTTTTTACAAGACAATGCTCCTTCTCAAATTGCAAAGACAACCAAAAAGTGGCTTGAGAACAATTCCATCAGGCTCATGTTTTGGCCTGGTCAGAGTCCAGATTGAAACCTTATAGTGAATATTTGCTCTCACATTAAGCTCAAATGAACTGTGAGATACTTTTTCTGTGAAAACATGCTGTACTTTTGCAACATTATTTGTGCAATTCTTTCTAATTTCATCCCGATGAGTGATTTGTGATTAATATATATATATATATATATATATATATATATATATATATATATATATATATATGTGTATATATAAATGTCTGCGTGTCATGCATGACGTCATGTTCATAGTAATTGAGCTGTTTTGAACAGGAAAGACCAGCTTTTAGCGTTCGTTTGGGTGCATGCGGTCAGGAAAATCTCACACAACCTGAATGTTTGCAGTACGTGGTGTTTAACATTTAACAGATTGAAGCAGGAAGTTCCTGGTTCATCTCATTATAATAAAAGCGTCAACTTGGGAAAAACAGTCAGAATGCAGTTTTCTTGATGAACAGCAGAGGGCGGTCGAATGACAGAAATCATTCATACTGAAGCGTATGTCCGATGCAGTTTGGAGAAAATACTATTGATAGTGTTTAGTTCTCACATGTCTTGAATCTGTTTTTCTAAACAAAAATTAGACTGCATTACATAGTACATTGTAAATCTGGCCCAGTTAGAATATATTGTTGTTGTTTTTTATATACAGTAACATTTAGCATAACGTGTGAAAATGTTTTTGCCAGTCTACGTTGTATAGGCCTACACTAGAAAACGGACCAATCAGCTATAAGCTCGATGACTTAAGCAACGGTAACGTTACTAAAGCACCGACTATTTATTTTATAGGCCGATGTTGATGGTTATTGCTATTATTATTATTATTGATGAGAAACAAAGCAGACAACCCTCACTGGACGCACTTTACCGCCTGTGTCAAACGCAGTTTCCATAACCGAAATGAATAGTGAAAACTTCAATTTTGTGTCTTTTTGATGTACGCACTTAATTATGTTCAAATTGTTGCGCCCACTTGTGGTTCACAAGGGAACACGGAGCCATTTGTTTGGAATTATGCTTTGATGCGGTAAAGAGAAAGACTGTTTTACTGCGGTCACGGGCAAATGTACGGGACCTTTTTTCACACATGCAAATCAACACGCAGTACGTGCACAATCACAGATGATACGTCACGGACAGAGAGACTGACACATGGACTGGTTTGGTTGGGCAAGTTAAGTGGGCTTATTTGATTAGCTTTCATTCTTTCCTTTGCCATTTTGGTTTTCTCAGCATAAATGCATCCACAGTTTGCCACGAACAGTTAGCCTGTGTCTAATGCAGGGGTCTAAAGGGCTATAGATTTAGCTTTATGTTGTGTATAAGGGTGATTGCAAT
This sequence comes from Rutilus rutilus, assembly GCF_951802725.1. Classification (NCBI taxonomy): domain Eukaryota; kingdom Metazoa; phylum Chordata; class Actinopteri; order Cypriniformes; family Leuciscidae; genus Rutilus; species Rutilus rutilus. The sequence continues at coordinate 30,426,488 of NC_140220.1, read as the reverse complement.
GGAACGTTTTTCCAAATTAGCCAGCATTTCTGAGACGTTTCGTACATGTGGTTTGACTCAAAACAAGAGATTTAAAAAAAGATTTTACTTTTTTAATTCAGACATAAAGTGATTAACCCGCGATGGTGAGTTACAAGGTAGGCCGGTGTGTGCGTATGCACAGACTGGTTGGAATGTCGTGTCCGTCTAGGTTTCCTGTCTATGAACGTAATCTGCGGGAAACAGGCAACGTTTCCCAACAGTCAGTGTGACGATAAGCTGCTTTTTATCAGGGTTATGAGTCCGAGCTGCAGTTGGCACTGCTTGTGTCACACACACACACACACACACACACACATGCACAGAGAGCCTCAGGTGGTCAGACGTTGAATGTTATGTATGTAAATGCCCATTGAACGGTGTGAAAAGGAAACGGAAACGCATCTTTAAGCACATCTTTTCCTCTGCGGACATATATACTTACGTTACAGGCACACACATGGCTGTTAGAGCTTCTCTTTTTTTTCCCCAAAGGTCTTTGGGACTCTGCCTATATCACCCCAGCAGGAAGTAGGGGGCGGAATGCCATGGCCGGGGCGGAATGTTCCAAAGTTCTAGAATGTGCGGTCGGGAAGTATGAGAGGGGAAAAAGGGAGAACGAGAAGGAGACGAGAATAAGAATGAAAGTGAGGCCTCGAAAGTTGCTTATGTTTTAGGTTAAAACATGTCTTTAGGGTATAGCCGTGTCACTTTTTGACAGTCAGGTGGATTCAGCGGCTTAGACTGAGCTGTCAGACTTGTACTGACTGACATGCCTTGTTTGCTTGATTAATACTGTGTGTGTGTGTGTGAGATGCACACCGATGATTCAGTAAGCTTGTATTACACTGGCTTACACAGTGTGTGTGTGATGTAGCTCGTATAGGCACTCCTTACTTATTTGTTAGCCGTCTTGCCAACTGTTTTTCTTGCATTCTTTGTGTGGAGCTCGAGTGTTTTGCCATTAAATGGATAGTTAATCCAATAATGACAGCTCTGTCATCATTTACCCACCCTCATGTTGATCCAGACCTGAATGATTTTCTTTCTTCTTTGGAACACAAAATATTTTGAAATGTGATATTTTGAAAAATGTCTATTTGTCCATAATGTCCAGTGGGGCAGGAACAGTTGTTTCTTACAGAAAGTCATACAGCCCTGGAACGACATATGGGTGAGTCTCGACACGAGCATGTAGGCTACGTGTGCGAAAATGCGTATTTGTATAATGTAGGCGTGTATTCGCTGTGGTCTGGCTCATGAAATTCAGAAAGAAATGGTCATTGTGTTGCATACTCTCTTGGGTAATGCTTGCCGTAAATGCGTGTGTTTCTCAAAGCCCAAAATAATTCTCCCTCTGTGTGGTTTCAGGATGGATCCTACCTGGCTGAGTTTCTGCTGGCTAAAGGTTATGAGGTGGGTAAGCCAATGTAACCCTTAAAGACATCTTACAAACTTGTCAGAAATCATTCCCACATTGATCTGATGCAAATCTGTCTCACTGCCTGTTAATAATCAAAAATAAGATTTAAATAGGTTGCATCTCATTTAAAGTTTAACTGTTCATTTTCATAATTTTTTTTGCTCATTAAACAGTTTTTACAAATAAAGAAATACACTATTGTGTATTTGTGAAATGTTACCACGGTAACATTAAAAAAAAAAAGTTTTTGGAAGAAGTTCTCATTTTTTCAGAATACTTTGATATATCAAAAGTTCACATTTATTTGAAATAGCAATCTTTTGTAACATTATAACTTTTGATTAATTGAATTTGTCCTTGTTGAGTAAAAGTATTAAAGTTGGGTCGGCAGTTTTTTTCAAAAAAAAAATTCTATTTTTTTTAAACTTTATTTATATACCAATACAAAACTCTGAAAAAGAGAGTATAAAAATCGAGTGTCTGTAGTTCTCTCAGGACTGCAATAAACACAGCTACTTATTCCATTCACTCCCACCCACTCCCTTCTGGGCTCCTTCCAAAGCCACGCCCCCAAAACACATGAGCTCGCGACGCCGACCGCTCGGCTCAGCTGGAGGACGCGTTTACCAGCGCCGAGCGGAGAGGAGCGCAGTGCATGTAGTGACATCATGTCAGAATCAAATGTTCTTTGCTCTTTCTCTGCCATGGCTAAGCCACGCCCCCTCCACTCACACGGACAAACGGTCAACATCCGGTAACAGGCGCTAGCTGTCACAGTAGGAGACATTTCACAGGAGGCAATTGATGATTTTTGGAGACAGAAAGATTATATATCATCTCGAAGTCACCAAAGGGGCCTTAACTATGCATTGGAGGGTTATATTAATAATTTTATTGTTGAGAAGGTCGATAAGCTTCAGCTCCAGACAAAGATTTACAGTTCACAGTGTAAACGTTATAGTTTGGTGCTATTTCGCTTCAAACGCTCGCTTTATACGCGCGTCCTATTCGCTTTGGACACGCGCGTCCTATTCGCTTTGGACACGCGAATGGATTAAAAATGTTCAAGCGTCGAACTAGACGCGATACGCTCGAATTTGACGCTGTATTCGCGTTTGGTGTGAACGCAGCATAATGAACAGGCTGCGATGTCAAGATTGCAATGCTGGAATGTGTGTGTGTGTGTGTCAGAGAGAGAGAGAGGCGCGGGCGCGATCGAACAGTGGAAACATAAAAACATACTCCATTTTGTTCATACAGGACATCATTAAAACTGCAAAGTGTTTAGCCTACTTATATTTGTGTAAAACACAACATTGTGCTTTTGTCAAACTGTAAACTCTTGTCAAACTGTAACCTACAACTGTCACCCAACCAAAATCACACACACACACACACACACACGCTGTTTAAAAGCAAAAATGACAAGAAAAAACATATAAAAACGAATGAAAACTGACTAACTGCAATGCATTTCAGTGGACGTGGAAGCAGAGAATGTCCGAGTGTATTGGGTTAGCTATGCGCACTGTGATTGGCTCATCGCGTTTGGGGGCGTGGCTTAGCCATAGGTCAATAGAGAGCCTAAGTCCCTCCCCTCCGCTTCCGGCTCATGGGACCTTATTTCGGAAAAAATATGTATGGTAGTCAATGGCGAGAGACAACTTATCTTTTTATTCCGTCTGAACTGTGCCCTGAATTATACACATGATGTTTGTCAATTTAAAAGATAATTATGAAAGTCAAGAAAGTCGCAGTTTGTCATAAAACAGAAGAGTAACATTTAGTTTTGTGTGAAAATCGATCAATGTACTACATCTCTCGTCTCGCACTATGTACGTCACCATCCGTTGCTCGTATGTGTGCAGTCTGGTACAAAACACTCTGGCATGACGGCGTAACGTTACGATTATAACGTAAGACTAGAAAAAATGACAGACGTTAGCTTCAGTAAAGTTAGCTTCATTCATTGAGAGAAAAGGTATGACGTCACATGTGCGCCTTTTGGGTTTGTAGTCTTTGTAATTACGTATTTTCACAGTCTTATACCTCAACAGTTTTACATCAAACTGCGACTTTCTTGACTTTAAAATGTATCTTTTAAATTGACAAACATCATATATGTAATTCAGGGCACAATTCAAACGAGATCAAAATATTTGTTGTCTCTCGCCTTTGACTACCATACAATATTTTTCCGAATTAAGGTCCCATGGTGTTCCACTGGAAGGGGAGGGACTTAGGCTCTCTATTGTGATTCTTCCTAGCTTCCGTGCCTCTCTCCATGCTCGCGCATGTGGGCAGCTCCTGTAGCAGCAGGGGTGGTAGCCATGGTAGCGAGGGAGAGTGACAGTCGCCCAGCCAATCATTTAATTTGTTCCGAATGGAAATAAGTAGCTGTGTTTATTGCGTCCTGAGAGGACTACAGACACTCGATTTTTATACTCTCTTTTTCTCAGTACTTACATTTTAATTATGTATTGGTATATAAAGAAAGTTTAAACAAATGTGGAAAAAAATGTTTTAAAAAAAAACTGCCGACCCTACCTTTAATTAATTTTTTTAATGACCTCAAACTTTTGAACGGTGATGTCTATACAGTTTATTTAAAATCATGTGCGCTTAGATGAGATTAACTTTTTGGTGTTTTGGACAGGTTCATGGTATCCTCCGCAGATCCAGCTCTTTTAACACGGGCCGGATTGAGCACCTCTATCATAACCCTCAAACGCACACAGAAGGAAGTGAGTTTCACTGCCTGGCTATAATAAAAATCATGTTTATTTTATTTTTAAATGTGTAAATGTCTTCTAACCTGTGTAAAATATCACTAGGTATTGGATCCTCTAAGTGTTGTAAGTTGTTCTTTCAGTATTTTTAATTTTATTTTGTATGTATTTTCCTTCATGATTTTAGTCTAAATGTTCTTAAGAACTATTTGGATGGTAATTATTTATTTTGGGTTGGTCTTACACAATGCAGCTAAATATGGTTGTCCCTGTTCTTTTAAGTGCTTAATCCCATTCTGAACAAACAAGAATGGGGAGTGACAACAGTTTTCTGCGACACAATTCACTCCCAAAAATTATGGCGGTTTACAAAAAATGCCTGACCATACTAGTGTCCTTTGAAATCAAAATGCAGTACCTACCTAAAGCCGTACCTATTAACGGAATTTTCTCCTGGATGGTGGGAGAAGAACATCGACATGTACGACTCAAATGGTAATGAAGTCACTGACTAGTCCCTATGTTAAACAATTGCCATCCAAATAGATCTATTGTCTTTATCTGGTTTTGAAAGGTAGAATTTAATTTAAAAGTTTTGCACGAAAATCCAGACACAAACTCCGTTTATTTCTTTCCAGTAGGCAACTCTATATATTTTTCAGCAAATAATTGTATAAGCATTTTAGACATGGTTATGGTTATGATCTCTTTGTGTTGGGTCTGGTAAGCTTTGTTAAGGTGACAGTCTTTTAACTTGAGCAGATGTGGAGGATAAAACTCTTTCTAAAACTTTCCCCGGCGGTTTGGATCAGATTGCTTTATGTGAAATAAAAAAATATTTTATTCCGTCCATAGATATGAAGTTGCACTATGGGGACTTGACCGACAGCACTTGCTTGGTGAAGATTATCAATGAAGTCAAACCCACAGAAATATACAACCTGGGAGCGCAGAGTCACGTCAAGGTAAAACACCCTCATTCTCTCTGTATTTCTCAATCACACAGATCCTCTTTGTCTGCTGACTCTCAAACTCTCCTTCTGACCGGACGCGCGCACACACACACACACACGCGCAAACTGTTTCATAATGACTTGGGTTTCTTTCTTAGTGTCTGTGAGGTGAACAAATGACCCCATCCAAGTAATTCTTTGGAAAGGAAAAAGTCTTAACCATATACAGAAGACTTTCTTTCACTCGCTGTTCCTTTACCCACACCCCTAATGTCTAGTCATCTGGGATGAGGTCAGGGGGATGTTAGTCAGAGAGTTGGCCATCATATGGTGTGTGTGTGAACTTCTGTGTGGGTGCTCCACAGGGTATTTTATGGGAAACAAGCACAACCGGCAGTTAAAGTGAGGGAGAGGAGGGAAGATAGGAAGATGACTGAATAAGAAGATCAAAAGCAGAATGAGACAAGACATTGCGGAGGGATATGAATGAGACGTTAATATTGACATTGTTTGCTCATGCCGCTCTGATGTTCAGTCACAGGAAAAACCAATTAAAAGTGTTCATCTGGTGTTCGAGAGAAATAACAGTGTCATGTTTTTGCTGTAGCCTAATACGTTTCAACCAGACAAAACTGAGAAAGTTATTATAGGTTGATGAGAGATTATGGTATCCACAATAAGACCAGAGACATTTTTAAGAAAGTGAATAAGGGTCAATTTTGATTTCATGTTGTCAAGCTCAATCATAAACAAACTACACAGAATGCGTTTTTGCATTCCACTGCTCTGCTTTTCCATTACTTTTATATGTAAACTTGCCCTAGACTGACATGTTTGACTGTTACATTTTTTTTACAGCGTCTTTCGCCTGACGCAGCATTAAAAAATACGTTGCTAAAGTTCAATAAGTTAAAAAACACTCCACTTCCCTGCGTCTCATGCTTTTAAAACATGTTCTGCATGAACAGCTCCTAGAAAGCAAGTTTTTCCTGCTAAAGCTTTCACATTATTTAACCCTTGTATTTGATAAATGGTGGCATTAAAAGTATTTGGATACTTTTGGACACTCAAATCACTTAAAAATGTCTGAATGTCAATGTATTTGGTACGACAATGTATTTGGTATTTGGTAACCGTGTACAAATAATTATTTTCTTAGAACTATTTTTAGTCATTTTTGGTGGATTCAAGTCAGTTCCCCTTAAAGGGATACTCCACTTTAAAATGAAAATTCTGTCATCATATACTCACCCTCATGTTGTTTCAATCCTGTATGAATTTCTTTCTTCTGCTGAACAGAAAGGAAGATATTTAGAAGAATGTCAGTAACCAAACAGTTTCTGGTCTCATTGACTTCCATAGTAGGAAAAAAATATACTATGGAAGTCAATGAGACCAGACACTGTCTGGTTACTGATATTCTTCTAAATATCTTCCTTTCTGTTCAGCAGTGAAACAACATGAGGGTGAGTATATGATAGAATTTTCATTTTAAAGTGGAGTATCCCTTTAAATTCACACAGGTGTACTATCAAAGTAGCGTTTGTGAAATGTTTTGCTTAAAGCTACACTGTGTAAGATTTTCTCTCATCTAGCGGTGAAATTGTTTGACTACCAACTGAATATTACTTTTTTAGCCCCTCCCATTCCGAGGGCGTTTTAACTCCTACGGTGGCCGTATTATTTCAAATCTGCCGGCAGTCGCGAGTTATCTCCCCCTCGCATTCGTCACGGTGCCACTGAGTGTAAAAACGCGAAAGGCGAAGCTTGAATTTCCAGCTATGTCCCTCTTTGGCTAATGTATTTTCAAGATGGAGGCGCAACATGGCTGCCGCCATTCGCTTGTATGTATTCTAAATGGCAGATTCTACGCTTACGAGAATACTTGATTAGTTGGTAGAAGTAATTACACATTAATGAGCTCATATCATTTTGAAAGAACAAAGTGTTTTTTGCTAAGAATCAACTTAAAAAATTACACAGTGTAGCTTTAAAAAGTGCGTTTGTGCTATATATATATTTTTTAAATAAATGCTAATTGGTTTGATATTTTGTTTATATAATTCAAAGACATTCATACATTTTTAAATATGGCTTAACTGTTCAAATACTTTTTAGAGCCACTGTTTGTCTAAAATGATTCATGAGCCTTAATGGTTGGTTTGTAAGGATGGAAAGATCCAGACAGCACCTGCAGGCTCACACTGAACGCGTACAGTTAAATACAGCAGCTGCCGTAATATGGAACTAAATAATTCAGATGGAAACTGACTGAGAAACATTGGCCAACAGACAGGCATCCATTCTAATAATTGGGAGGTGTTCTGGGTGTCCCATCAGGAGGATCATCTGCTGTGATGACAGATAACAGCAGGATGCTCACTGTCACAATAGAGCTTTAGTACAGCTGTGGCTCTTCAACAAAGAGAATAAAAAGTACTTTAAGCACAGACATAAAGTCTTATGGGAGAGTAGTTCATATTTAAAGATGGCTGTCATACTGTGACAACCGCAATCAGGATTGCTATGTGGAAAAATAAACAAGCTTGATTTAATTATACCTTCAGTTTAGGCTTGTTAACTTGTAAATGTGTGTGTTAGCCGGGTATGTTCATTAAAGATAGGCGTTTCAATCAGTGCCCGCTGTAATGAAGTGGTAGATCACTGCTACTCTCTGATTGTAGTTTACATTTTATACTCGCCACACTTTGTTTGGATATGGCAAAAAGAGTGGCAGGGAAAACACATACACACACATGCTCGGTTTCCAGTTATTACACACAGGGGTCAGCAAAGTGCTATTTTGTTTGAGAGTACCGCTTGGCGGTTTTTGGAGGTTATTTGTTTATTCTTACAGGAATGTTTCAGGAAGAAAGTGAGGTGCTTTTTTCCCTCCTTCCACATTCTGTCTTTGTCTGTGAGCATCCATAGTCCTGTTTGAGTTAGACAGATAAATCTGAAGGATATATGACGGAAAGACAACAAGTGTAAAGACTGTAATGAGCTGTGATTGAATTAAAATAGTTATGGGGTTTTCAGGTCTAATGTTGCACAGCAAAATGTTAGCTCTCTGTTAGTCCGACTGATTCATGTTGATATGATTGTTGATTTATAATAGAGTTCGACAAACTGTTCCTTCTTTTGCCCTGTTCCTGTTTATTTCAGAAATATTTTTAAATTTAATGTTCTAATAATTTATGTAGAACAAACTATATATTTAAAAAATTGTTAGAAAGAATTTGTTTTAAAAAGAAAAATTATGGCATTGAAAAAATATATATTTTAAACTTAAAAGTGTTTTTTTAATATATACAGTGTACAGTACAAAAATATACAGTGTGTGTGTATAAATATACTTATATCTATCTATCTATCTATCTATCTATCTATCTATATATATATATATATATATATATATGTATGTATATGTATATGTGTATATATATATGTGTGTGTGTGTATGTGAAGTAAAAGTTGTTTTATTTTTAATATTATTACTACTACTACTATAAATTGTATTTAATTTACGTGCTAATATACACTACCATTCAAAAGTGTGGAGTCAGTACGATTTTTTTAATTGATTAATTTACAATTTAAAAAAACACATTAAATTGATCAAAAGTAACCTTGAAAAAAAAAACTATATATATATACACATATATATTTATAATTCTATTTTAAAAAGTCTATTTTAAATCAATGCTGCTCTTTTGAACTTTCTATTCATCAAATAATCCAGAAAAATATGAAGCAGTACAACTGTTTTCAACATTGATAATACTAAGGAAAGTTACTTGAGTATCAAATCCGCATATTAGAATGATTTCTGAAGGATCATGTGACACTGAAGACTGGAGTAATGATGCTGAAAATTCAGCTTTGCCATCACATGAATAAATAACGTTTAACACATTACATATTGCTGAATGTTTGATCAAATAAACGCAGCCTTGGTAAGCAGTAAGCACAAGTGACTTATTTCAGAATCATAAAAGACCTTACTGCCCCCAAACTTTTGAACAGTTTGTCTTTAAATGGAGTAGTACTATTTAATATAATATAAAATGAAATTTTTATCAAAATATGGATAAAAATCCAAAAATATCAAAATCTATCAAATCTAATAATTAATTGATCACATTAAAATGGAAAATCTATAGCACCTGTTAGACATGAAATATGAGGTGATAACAATAAAAGAACACTGCATTATTCAGGTGGGATATACCAGCTTCAGGAGGTCTGTGTGTGCAAACACAATGGAGAGATAAAGGCGTTATTTACATGTGAATGCAGACGGTTCTGACTGGCATTTCAGCATGTTGTTTGGCGACAGATAAAGAAAAGCTGTAAACCATAATGTCGACTTAACCACCAAAAAAAGCACAGCGTGCTTTATATTTTGATGTTTGTACAAGTTTAAACCTTGCGGTTATTATCAAGTAACCACAAATGGAGCTGCCTTGTGGGATAGCAAACTACAATTAGTCACGTACGACCACATCAAACTTAGATCACATGATTCTGAGTTGAAGTGGCACTTTTTTTGGCTGAGATTGTGAGGCAAGTAACACACACACACACACACAAAGGGCTGCAGAGTGTGTATTTGAGAGAAGAAGAAAGAAAAAAAATCCTAAATTAATGTACCCTGTTTGATTAGAGGAACTTTAATTCTTTCCGAATCACTTTTTGACTTTTGACTTTAATTTTAAAGCAATTAAACTGAGAACACATCTGAACATCTGTGGTATTTGGGCTGTGTTGTTCTGAGTTGACCTCTCCGTCAACTCCAAGCGGTTAGTATGTTTCTATTCGACTCCGAAAGCCTCATTGTGAATGTGTTTTCGTGTTTGCGCAGATATCTCTCTTATAGTGCCGGCAGAGTCTGTTTGCTCAGTGTTAGGTATGGTGTGATTGGCATGAGCTTTGTGTTTGTGTTTGGATTAGAGCAGAGCTGTAGCTAATACACCGGTGTTGGACTAGAACGTGTTTTGTGTTCGCTTATGAATGTGTTTGATGTACAATGTAAGTGTTGTCTAGGTAAGACTTTTGGCTTTGTAGACAGATGTGACACAGCAAACGCCGAAGAGAAAGATAACTCTTTCAGCTCAAGAATCATTTCCGCTAATGACGACAGCATTTTTTTTTATTAAAGTCGCGGTTGCAATGTAGTAGACTTTGTGTTACACTGAGCCTAAGTTTCCTTGGTTCCTAATTGGGTATCTAGAGGACGCAAGCGCTCACGCGTTCACGCAGACACACACAGTTAATTGCTTGTGTAAATCATTCCACTCTTGTCACCTGCAAGGACTGACGTCACCACCAACAAACAGGCCTTTATTCAGTGGCGTTACATCACGCTAAAAACATGATTTTGATTTATCTAAATGACAGCGCCTATTAAACTAGTGATTAATTATGAGATATAAAAATCTTTGCACTCCCATTTCTGTCACTGGGTTGGAATACAGATGCGTTTTAAACACATTTGTGTGGTAGACATGTTGTATAACATGCTTATTCAGACTCTGGGAGCGGTAGAAAAAACATTTGCTATTTTTCTGTATTTGCTACTCAGTAAGACTAATCATTATAATCATTATGTATATTTTTATAGATATATTATATTAATTATGATCAGTGGGTCATTTTTATTTATGTATGTTTAATGAATGTCCGACTAAGCATTTGTGTGCATGTTTTGTTGGCCAGTTACAGACACATCGCTTAGTTTGTGAATGCAAGTGTGTTGAAGCGTTTTTTTTTTAAAGATGACCCAATAAACTTGTCATCTTTGGAAAGTTGCAACATAAAGCACATCAAGCAGTGTTGTCAAAAAACAAAAACAGTTTTGACATCTCTAATCTCACGTAAGCTTTGACTGTTTCACATTAGGCAAAGGAACGAGGGTAAGATCTGTCATAGTACACCTTTTTTTGGCAATATTCAGTCTAAGAAAATGGGTTAAGATGGCTTGACTTATCAACATCAGCTCATGTCAAATTTTGGAAGGAGTCTGATTGACATGAAAAATATGCCAGTTTTTGTGAATTCACTGGCACAAGCACTCGACGCTTGATTGAGAGGTGGAAAATAGCCGTTTGCTGAATAAAAGCAGGTATTGCAATGAACAATTCATCCTTTGTGTGGTATAAACTGACACATTCTTGTCTCATGCCCTGCCCTAAAGGTGTTAACAAGAGAAGCCTTTATTATATTCTTTTGTTGATTATGTATATTCTTATTTATTAGTATTAGTATTAGTATTAGTATTACCATTACATCAGGGAAAGATGTTGAACAGAAGTGAGGAATGAAAGAATAAAAATAAAGAATGATAGTTTGGATCATAGCATTACCAGAGATGTTGGCTCAAGTGACTGGAAGACTAGAATCAGGAAATACTCAACGGCAGATTAGTATAGTGTGTGATTCCAAAGTAAACTCTAAAAATGATTAATGATATTTAAGATTATGATGAATGCAAAATAGGATGCAAGAGAAGGCTTAAATTCAAACACATAAACCACCAGTTATCACGTTATATTCAGAGAAACGTTATCGATGTTTGTACTTTACTCAACGTTACTATTTTTACGTCTTTTATTTCATGCAGATTGGTGGAAAAATCTCAAAGCGCCACGTTGTGCTTTTTCACGTATCGCAGAAACCTCTCTGCTTCCTTTTTAAGCTGTGCAAATTATTGGACTCTCTCTGGTGCCATTTGTCTGCATGACCTTTAGATCTGTACTCTGTAAGTTCAAGATATTCAAGCAGGGCTCAACAATAAGGAAACAAATTTTTTTTTTTGCCCCCGGTCAGGCCAGCAGCTTAAATGTGTACTGCCCTGACAATATTTTTACACGCCTTAAGATATTCACTTTATTTTTTAGAAACATATACTGTGTGTTTGATCAATTTAAAGGGATAGTCCACCCAAAAATACAAATTCTGTCATTAATTCCTCACCCTCATGTCGTTCCAAGTCTTTCATTCATCTTCTGAAACACAAATGACGATATTTTAATGAAATCTGAGAGCTTTCTGTCCCTCCATTGACAGCTACGCGAACCAACCCTTTAAATTTACAGTATATTTTTATTTATGTATTTTTATATAGATATTTTAGTTTAGTTTTTGTTGTTGTATTGTATTGTCATGTTATCCAGCTAGATCACATTACCTCTGCGGTGTATTTAAATCAGAATTTGCAGGGACGGTCTTCAATATAATGCAGAGAACAAAATGTTTGCATTTGCAAGTCATTAAAACAAGCGGGTAATCGATTGGACAAGTGACAGTCTGTCTGAGATTGTGAGTTGTATTATTCCAGAGAATAATACAACTCACGTTAGTGGATGGCATGTAATGACAACACACATTTGAGGGTAAAAAAAAATTATATGGTAATGAATTTGGTCTGCAGAAAGACCTACTAGACACCAGAGTCTATAATTACAGCTATTTATAGCTTGGAAGCATTCATCATCTTCTCTCGAAATAAGCAGGTCAAGCACTCGTATTTGATATTATGGTGTGTTAATCTGAAGCGCATTCTGCACTGCTCAGTTCTTTTAACTCAACAAAAGTCAGCGTTGCGGATTTTGGCTTATCAGTTTGTGCATTGTCAGTTTCAACATTGTTTAGTATAGGCTGCTTGACATACAGATAAGCACACACAATTGCTCACCTCATTCTTTTTGCGCTCCTAAATGACAGCACCTGTCATCTGTGATGACACATGTGCTGTGTGTGTGTCAGAGAGTTGGTTCAGTCAGAGACCACTCACATGTGGTAGTTGTTGGTTGCTGTCAGCGCAAGGTTAACTGTCAACTGTCAGGAGCTGAACAGAACCTTGTGTGTGTCTGTGCTGTTCTCGAGCAAATGAAATAGCATGATGAAAAACGTGTGGTCGGATTATGCGGACTGCACTATGCTCGTCACTTTAGAAGTGTTTGTACAAAGCCCAGACCTGAACACCTTTGGGATGAATTTGAATGCCGACTGTGAGCCAGAACCCATCACCCAACGTCAGTGTCTGACCTAACTGACGCTCCTCTGACTGAATGGGTACATATCCCGCAGCCTTGTTTTAACATCTAATGGAAGACCTTCCCAGAATAAATTCATGTCATTTTTTTTTTTTTAGCCATGTGTTTGAAATTAAATGTTCAGCAAGGTCAGCCACTTGCTGTTTTATTTAGTTTTTTGTTAGTTTTAGTTAATTTATTATAATATATATATAATAGTTATTTATTTTCTTATTTAGTTTTGTTCTAATTTAAATTGTTCTTATTTAAAAACCACATTAAAATATTTTTTTTTTTTTTTTTTATAAATTAGAGAATAAAAGAGGATGCATCTCTAGTTTAAAAATAATTAATAATTTTTAATTTAAATTAAATTACAAAATGAAATACAAATCTCTAGTTTTGTGTCAATGAAGGGGGCACTTGAGCCCTACTGATAGAGCTGTGGGGCTATACGAGACAAAAATGGTTGAGAAACGCTGTCTTCTGGAAACATAAGATGTGGTAAAAATAGAGCTTTGTTTTTACAAGGATGGAGACAGTTTAAGGACATCTGTAACAGGCTAAATGATTCCCTAATTATTCGCAGTCATGGTTTCTCCCCTCCCTCCCTCGGCTCTCACACACTCAAGCTTGTATTGGCTCTGCGATTGCTTCAGACAACTTGCGCCTGGGGCAACCCCAACCGCAGCCCATAATGATCCAGGCTGTTGCCATGTTTACATGTGTGTTTATGTTTGAGGGAACGAGTGAATGATGAGGTGAGCGTGTCTGGTTGAGCAGGCAGAAGAGCGAGGGAAGTTGGTGTCATCTCAAGCATAGATTTAATTAGCTGATGAATTCCAATCCTGACGTGCCGAAGCCGTGAGGAGTGTAGGAGTAGTATCGATTGGGGGGGAAGGGGGGTAGGTAGAGCCAAAACAGAAAAGGGTGTTCGCTTGTGCACGAGTCGCCTGGGGCACGGGGACTTTCCCAATGGCAGACATTAATTCTGCCCCCCTGACAGTTCCAAGTTGCTGTGGAAACACGAAGAAATTGCTTTCGCTGCACAATTTTCTACAAGTCTCCTGCTCACTTCGGATAACGTGTAAAATGCGGCCGCGCTTGCATAAACAACAAAATCCCTGTAATTTTCACGTCTTTTCTTAGCCTGCAAATGCATGCAGGGAGCAATTTTGAGTTCTCTTGCATCAACGCAGTGGCTACTGCTACTAGAAACAGCTGGAACGAGCAAATTACGGTATCGGTGTTCCTCTAATAGCACTATTTTGGCATATTTGTGACATCTGAAATCAGTGTCCTGGCTGTTTGTTTGGAGAAAACAATGCCCAAGAAATGAAAATTGCTTGCAGGGTGGCAAGATGCCGTGAAAGCTCTCCGCAAGGCACAATCTCAAAACATAAATCTTCTTGTACCTGACAGAAACATGTCTCTCTTAGTTCTAACTGGTATGATTGAATGTTTTGGCTCACATTTAAGAGCATGTTTGCACAGTCCAAAAAACTTAAGGCTAATTATCCCAGCAACGGTAATGATAGCTACTGGACGACCGCCAAGCAACACATCTAAAGTCAATCCATTCCAGCATTATAAGGATTATTTTGAAAGTGATGCGAATTTGCGTTGCGAAGACACTTAAATATAGTTTCAGTCTCACGATAATCAGCTGTCAGTCGCTTTTTGTTTTCGTGCTGAGGTGTGGTTACAGATGCGCACTTGGCTATTTCAGAACTAATTCAGATCGTGCCTGTTGCAGAGGGCTTGTCTCATCGGAAAATCGTGTAGGTGCGATTCTGAGAAGTGTGTGTCAAATTTGAGGAACAGGTTAGATTAGTTAGTCTCTCCCTCTCTTTCTCTTGCTCAGTCCTTGTCTGTCTTTCTTTCTCACCGTATCTTTACCATCTCAGTTTCAGTTAGGGATTCCCCGGCTCGCTTGTGTTTGGGAATTAAGTATGTCTGAACTCGTTAAATTAGAGCAGAGGCCTTCTCTCTCAAAAACACATCATGTAATAATTCAGTCGCATGATGTAGCACCCCAAACTATTTGCAATATTAAAGATGTACATTTATTAACCAACTCATACCCTTGTTACATATCCCATGATTTTCTTTCTTTGTGGAGCACACGGTTGTTGTTAATGGTTGTTTTCTTCCACGCAAATACAATTACTAGGGTTTCCAGTTATCAAAATGCGAATTGTGCACTATATTAATCTTACAGAGTTTTGTGAGAAACAGGCCTAAGTTAAAATCTAAATTTACAGATAATCTTGGCATCCTCTTTCCTGCTTTCATGAGAGAAGAAGGGACGACTGATTTGTGCACATTGTTCTTTTGAGTCAAATCTTATCAGTGAATCAGTTCACAAAACCTTTTGAGGTTCAGATTGTTAGTTGATGGTCAGTTTTGTTAATGTGATAGTTTCAAGCACGCTGTTAATTCAAACTAGAGAGGTTTCCTAGATAATGTAAAACAGAAAAAATGCAATGTTGTCAGATATTATTTCGTCGTTCTTTTGATTACTTGCAAGTTGTATGCACCAAGTAGAGTTATTCATACACAACATTTAGTTGTTTTACCCAATTTACATGAGCTAGAAGACAAACTCTTTGATGATCTGTGTGTTTTCCACTAACAGCAGAGCATGCAACTCTATGCAAACAAAGACACTTGATATCAACCATCAAGGACAAGAATGTTTCTCTCAGCTTTGAGGGTTTTGTGCCGATTTTATTACCAGAGCCTTACTTGTTTTCATATTTCCTTAACTTGTTTATGTTGACTCTGGCAACTTTTTGGCTTAGGTTATTGGGTTATGTCATAACACTGAATTTAATTTATCCATTTACTTGTATACTTTTGCATTAAGGCTTATGCATACACTCTTTGTGTTTGGCAGATTTCCTTTGACCTGGCTGAGTACACCGCAGATGTTGATGGGGTGGGTACACTTCGGCTGCTGGATGCTGTGAAGACCTGCGGTTTAACTGACACAGTCCGCTTCTACCAGGCCTCCACCAGTGAGCTCTATGGGAAAGTTCAGGAAATTCCCCAGAAAGAGACCACGCCATTTTACCCACGATCCCCTTATGGTCAGCACACACACATGCAGTTCCTTTATACTTTTAATTTTTTGTATATTTATCAAACATGTACACTACCGTTCAAAAGTTCGGGGTCAGTAAGATTTTTTGAAAGAGATTAATAGTCTTATTCAGTAATGCAAGTTTAAATTGCCATTAAAGGCAGGGTAGGTAGGATTTATTAAAAATTAAAGATCCAAATTTGTTAAAACTTTCTATATATATCAATACATAATTAAAATGTAAGAACTCTGAAAAAAAGAGTATAAAAATCAAGTGACTCTAGACCGTTTAATCTGTATTAAACACAGCTCATTATTTCGATTCGGGACGAATCAAAGGATTGGCTTAGGCGACTGTAACTCTCTCGCAACCATGGCAACCACCCTTTTGCCACACAGCACCTGCCCACTTGCGCGCGACCGTTTGATTTGAGGAGTGCGAGAGGCACGGAACCTGATCACACCTCCGTCCAGTAGATGGCGGTAATGCAGTATGTTTGCAAGCTGCCAATAAAATCTATCGAAGAAGAAGAAGAAGGCACTGAACCTAGGAATACCAAAACAATGGCAGAGAAAGAGCAATCTAAATTTACAGTACCGGCATATGCAGTTAGTGAAGGCAAACCAGGCAAAAAAATGCCCCTTCCCCTCCGCTTGTCTCAGGTAAATAATGCGTCCTCTAGCTCAGCGGTCGGAGTCGCGCGTTCATGTGTTTTGGGGGCGTGGCTTTGGAAGAAGCACAGAAATGAGGGGGTGGAGTGAATGGAAATAATGAGATGTCTTTAAAACAGTCGTGAGAGGTCTACAGACACTCGATTTTGATACTTTCTTTTTCAGAGTACTTACATTTTAATTATGTATTGATATGTACATAAAGTTTAAACAAATTTGAAAAATAAAATTTTTAGACCATTTCTACCTACCCTGCCTTTAAGTCAAGACAACTCACCTTTATTTATACAGCGCTTTATACAATACAGATTGTTTCAAAAGCAGCTTGACAGTGATTACAGTAAAATGATTCAGTGATGCAAACGGTTCATTTCGGCTGTACAGCGGCTCTAAAAGAAAAGTTTCATTATTCAGCTGAAGTCAGTTCAGTGTTGATTCAGTTCCATTGTAAAGATCATCAATTATTAAATTAGTACACTGTTTTCTGCAGAGCTGCTTTATAGATGAAATGACGTCATCGTCCAGCTCAGTTCTCGTCCAATAGTGTTGAATTTTAAATTGATCAAAAGTTACAGTAAACGCATTTATAATGTTTCCACAAAAATATTAAGCAGCACAACTGCTTAACATTGATAATTATAAGAAATGTTTTTGAACACCAAATCAGCATAGAATGATTTCTGAAGGGTCATGTGACACTGAAGACGAGTAATGATGCTGGAAATTTCGCTTTGCCATCACAGGAATAAATTACCTTTTCAAATAGAAAACAGAAATTGTGATATTTCGCAATATTATAGTTTTTACTGTATTTTTCATGAAAGAAAATGCATCCTTGTTGAGCATAAGAGACTTATTTTACATTTTTTTTTGAAAAAATCTTATTGATCCCAAACTTTAGAACTGTAGTGTGTGTATATATATATTTTATAATTTGAAAATCATCATGTGTCTGAATTATTGATAACATTTCTTTAAAAGTGCTATTGCAGTAACCTTCTGTCTCTCCCTTGTTTTTCTCTCTCTCTTTTTTCCACAGGTGCTGCTAAGCTCTATGCATACTGGATAGTGGTCAACTTCAGGGAAGCCTATAACCTCTTTGCTGTGAATGGGATCTTGTTCAATCATGAGAGTCCTAGAAGAGGTCAGAGTTTAAGACACACACACCACACACAAGATCTGCCTACATACTGCAGATAGCTTTAAAAATGTTTGGTTGTTCTAGTGCAGAGAAACTGAAAGTACTTGTAGGCCTGGTGCTGTTTTATTTTCATTGGTTGTGAAAAATGTGCAGTAACCAGCAGCCACTGCTATGTGTTAGACCTCATAACTTTATCACCTCATTCATCAAAACATATGACACATATATCATTTTGTTGTTGGTCAGTCTTAACAACTCCAACCCCCTTTTATAACAAATTAACAGTGAGTTTAAAATTTTAATTTTTGCACACAAATACATTTAGAATTCATAAATGCTTCCAGTATGTTAAAGGTTCTCTCAAGAAATGATTTTTTTTTTTTTTTTATCATTAACATGCCGTCATGTCGAATGTATTTGATATTCAAGAAAATAAATTAACTTTAATGTATTAAGAACCAAAAGATGGATTACAATGAGGCAAATTTATCCGTCCATTTTGTGTTAAATTGTCTATTTTAGGTGTCAAGCTTTCAAAGTTTGCTGAGTAACTAATATTTGCTTCTAGACGAAACCTCTGGAGTGTTTTTTACCCTGTGAATGCGCTGTCAGTGTTGTGATGGCAGTCACAGTGCGACGGAACTGTTTACATTGCAAGTGTGTAGCGTGACGCAGCAACTAGATGGCTCCCATTATAAGTGCTTGAAGTGGCGACATTTTCAGTGATTGTAATCGGAGTGACAGTTTTGTTCTATCACATGTATAAAAAGTGTTTAATTTCTAATTCTGAGAGAATTCTACTTATCTAGCCAACAAATCAAGACATCAAGATGGCTTAAAACATGCAATTGCTGTGTCCGAAACCGCTCACTCGTTCACTCATTCACTAATCCCTATACAGTGTATGGCATTTGAGTGCACTAGATCTGCAAGGAGTGAACGAAATGAAGTGAGTGAATTTGGACGCTGACGTATACACTGTGCGTCGGAGAGCTGGAGCTGTCGCAGGAACGGCTTCGTCGCACGTAGTGATAAAACTCCTTTTATCTTACATGTTACTTACTTTATAAAATAATATTAACAACAATAACTTTGAAATTTAAATTTGAAATTGTTAGAAACTCTCACGTTTACAGATGGCGTGGTCGTTGAGCGCCTCAGGCGACTGTTACGATTACATTCAAATGAATGTAAAGAAGTTTCCTTTACGTTCCCTTTACGTTCCCTTTATTCGTTCCCTACATAGTGAACGATGATTATTGAATATTTTTAAACATCCACCAAATTATTATCTCTTCTTTACAGTTTAACGAATTAACAACAATGCCACAAATTATTAAAACACCTGGCTGTTAGTTAAACACATTAAATTGAGTTAATGCCTAAATAATATATTTTAATAAAAAAATAATATACCTATAAAATGTACCTTATTAATATAATTTCATTTCATTTTAAAATTCATCTATATAATATTCTCAATATTTTTATGTTTTATTCAAGTAATGATTAATTATATATATATATATATATATATATATATATATATATATATATATATATATATATATATATAACTAAAACTAGCATGAAATAAATGTTAAAGGAGTCATAACCTAGTATTACATTGGATACCTACTGCTGTATTATAGTCTTTCAGGCCCTTCTAAAAAAGAAAAGTGAAAAAAAAAAAAACCACAGACCTACTTTTACCCTTATTTCTGAAGGCATTTTTGTCTCGCGAGATCAATGCGATGTTTTGGCTGTCGTGGACGCTCTATATGGCTCTGCACGCCAGTTGAAAGTGTTGTTGGGACAGCGTCATTAAAAATGAATTTCATCCACTGGTCCCTGATAGTTTCGTCCGATTTTGGGAGATAAAACACATTTACATGTTTTTTATGGCAATCAACCACAGAGCAAGTCCGGTGTGCTCTCGGTTTCTCCATCTTTCTCGACTGAACTGAATATGAGGGGGAGAGGGGAAGCAGGGCTTCCTGCTGCGGTGTCCATATATGGTATATCCTACTACCTCATGACGTCAAGAGGGAGCTGAAATCAAAATCTCGTATTTGAGTGCGCGTGCACGCGCGCTGGTTTATTTACCCTGAGGTAAACAAACGCTTCACTTTTAAATATCGGCTTCCCGGCCAGTGTATAATCGTTAGTCGATCATAACATACATTGATTCTCGTGGAAAAGTGAAAATTGCAGGTTATGACTCCTTTAAAGCAAAAATAAGAAAGCTGTAAAGCAATTTCTGGTTTAAACTCGCTCGCTCCCGCACTTTCACGGGAGCTCAGTCCTCTCCGCAATGGATTGTGGGAAATAGTGCTTCAGCAAGTGTACATCAAATGTACACTCGAATTCAGAGAGGATTGTGGGAAGATTGTGGGTTCACATTCGTTCCCTACATAGGGAACGAATGTGGGGAATGATGTCGTTCACTCAGAATCCGGACACCACTACAAAATGTCCGACACCCGATATGGTGCACTATATAGTGGATAGGGAGCAGTTTCGGACACAGCTTAATAACAGTGCTGCAGACTACAGTGAAGGAAGTGATGCAAGAGTCCAGGGAGAATGTTGTGTGTGGCCAGCTTCATTGTGATTGGTTTATGGGGGAGTATCATGACACAACATTTGGTAAAGGGTGCAGCCATGACATCTTCTCAACAACAAGAGTGTTGTTCTGTGCCCCCACCCACTACCTCAGAGCACAGGAAGAGCAGTGATATCATCCACTAGCGTTAGTGGCAAGAATTTTTACGTCGGTGAGACAAACATTGCAGACTAGACTTTTAACCAACTGTGTGTGTGTATGTTGAAGGAAGACGAGGAAAAAGGGAGTACAGGGGTGGAGGAGGGTTAGAGATAGCTAGACAGGGGGAGAGATGGATGGGATAGTGTGAAAAAAGCCAACTTCATTTCCTGTCCGATCAGCGTGGTAGCCTCCCGTCATTGGGCGGGCCGGCGATGATGAGTTAATCTGGTTTGGAATTCACTTTGGAATTTCAGCCGGTGTCCACTTACACCAATAAACAAACCAGCTTCGAAAGAGTTTACGAAAGATGAGAAGAGTAAAATAATCTGTTACAAATCCACCACAGAGACGTCTGGGGTGTGTGTGTGTGCGCATGTGAAACTAGTTGCACTTTGACACCTATTCAGATTCGTACGTCTAATAGTGTGTAGTTCTAGATGAGAGAAATGGTCATGCCAGTCAATCAGACAACATCTAAAAGGGCTCCTCCATTACACACTCATCTCTCGTCTTTTTGTTTGCTCACATTCCCTCTTTCCTGTTGAAAGACGAGCGTTTTAAGAAGTTAAACCTCTCCAGGTGAGAGGGGCTGCACCTGTATGAAGGTGTCGATGGACCTCTCACCCATCGCAGACACACATGCGCACACGTACACACTGCTGGATGAGCTGTGAGATGTTTTGCTCTTTCACTTCTTGACTACCCACCTCACACACCTGTGTTTGTGTTGTCGTGCAGTCATGGCAACAAAGAAGGGAAGTAAACGAGATGCTCCTTTAATGTCTCAAATTAAGCATCACTCCTCACCTTGTATCTCTCTCACTCTCTATCTTTCCTACACACTCCCACATGCACTCCAAAGCTGGCATAGTTTGTTACTTTGCACTCAACAATAAGGATTTTTTTCTGCTTGCCCACTTGGGCCAGTAGTTCACATTCTCTTCTTGCCCTGCAGTGTTTTTACTGGCCCCAACACAATTATTTGTATTATTATTATTTCATAAAAATATTATAAATAGACAAAAACTCTTGCAAAACAAGGTCAAAAATAGACTTGCAATCTTTGTCATGTGACCTATATTTTGATTGATTGATTGAATACTAATTTGAAATTATTTTTCTTTTTGTCTGTAAAAAAGCTGTTGTCTAATGTAACTACCTAGGATTTTTAGGTATGTGAGGTTCATTGATTTTTTTTCTTTTATATATAAAGAATATTACATTATTTTTATGATACAATTTATTATATAAAATATTTTTTATGGATAGAATTTAATATTTTACATTTATAATATTACATTTAATTTTTTTTATGAAAAAAATATTTTTTTAAATGTTTATTATACATTTTTACATATGAATGATTTAAAAAATTATGTTATACAGTCCACAGTTACCTTTTCACAACCAAATGTCACAGAAAGCGAGTTTCTAAAGCATAGTGATGCATGTACTGTACATAAGAGAGTAAAACACAGTCCTTACTCAGTATGGCAAGTGACCGTTCAGGCCCGAAACTGTCTCACACCGACTCCCAGGTCTGCAGGCTGTTTTTCTGTTTTGACACCGCAACTTTGCCAGTTCTGAAAGAGATCAGGGTGCTGGTGTGTGTTTTTGTCATTCGTTTAAATGAACGTGGCAATCCGACGGTAGTGTATGCGTTCTTGTGTGTACATCTGCATGAATGTGTGTTCAGACATGTGTCAAGAAACAGGAACAGGGCCTTGTACTGACAGTCGTTTTTTTTTTTTCACATGCTGGAAATATCTGAGTGTCAGTGACTGATAGACCAGACATCTTGACTGCACTTTATTTCCACCTGGTTTGGCAGGGCGTCTTTCCATCCATTCGAAATTTCGCCTTGATACTCGACATTACCCTTGCTCATTACTCTTAAAATGTGCATTGACAGAGCCCGGGCACATTCCCACTGCCAACACGCACACCTGCAGGTCTGCCGCCTGCTTTGAGGCTTTGCCGTGCTCTTGTCCGCATAATCACGGTCTAAACCAGCCCTAAACTGGGTTGTTTTAGACTTGATGAGAGCTCCCTGCGGTCGACTCCCTGCGACTCTGCTCCTCGTCACAGCTTCCCACCGTGTGCTAAGAGACGGCCTAATTACACTCCGACTGGAAACAGGAGCCGGTGCGCGGAAATGGCCTGTCTTGGACTTTTAAACACACTTGCACACAGACGCATAGCCGACCCATTATTGCTGACCAGGGTTTGGTCAATCGGCTACGATTCGCTTTTTTTTTTCTCCCCTCTTTTTTTTAAATGAGTGAACCGAAATCAGATCCTTGAGTCCCCCCTGTGGCGTGTCTGTGACGACGGATTGACCCGGCTGTTTACAGTGTGGTATTTTAAACTGTTCTTCTCGTGCCAAGCTCAGGCACCTGGTCGTGAGCTGCGTTTAGCACGGATTAGAAAGAGTCCTTTGTGATAGCAGCAAGCCCGCGCACGGGGGGCCCATGACGGACATCCTGCCTTGGAAAGAGTCTGTTCACTTATGATTTTTTGAATTTGCATTTTAGCTTACTTTACGGATCAGGGCTTAGCAATAAAGATGACCCACTGGCTCAGAGCCACTGTGCAAAAAGTTTCGGGTCAGTGCTATATCCTAAATTTTTTCATCACTATAAGCTTTTTAGTACCTTGCACATGTAAACATGGTTTTCTATGACATTTGGTTGCGAATTCTGCTTACTACAGAAACTATACATTGCCTTTTTTTTAATAAAGA